>NC_087140.1:3299995-3900828 GCF_030705265.1 Helicoverpa armigera | reverse complement strand
CCCAAATACCCAGTAACTAGAACAAAAATCTTTTACCTTTGACAAAAATATCGAAAAAGTGATTTTCAACCGAAAAATCTGACGTCAAAAGAACAGCTTTTTAAAAAGATAGTGGACATGGAATTCTTTTCTACACCTATTCTGGCCTAGGACTGAACAATCTATACAAGTCCTGTGTAATATGTTTGTTTGAGCTCATAAATCAGTATGAAGATGAATGGTTGAACGCACATTACAAAGATCAAGTAATTAACTGGTATCAGACCGATTCAAAACTTTGATAAGAATCAAGATTTTCCTAAAAAAAAATAGCAACCATCGAGTCAACTGTCGGCCGACATTAGCTTCATATAAATTATGTCAAATTTCAATATCACACCGCAAACAACAAATGGATCGGTTATTGAAATCCACAGTTACTCCCTACATAGTACCTACGTCAAAGTCTGGAAGTGTGGCCATAAATTACTCTCGGCGGCGACCACTTTGAGCTGCACGTAAGCTTTGCTAAGCTGATTCCGACGCAGTGTACAACGTGTTACTTGAGTCTCGAGAGACGGGGACGGATTTATCGGTAAATTGATTTTGTTCCACGAATATTAAACTAGGATATACATACTTTTAATATTAAAATGTGAAAAAATGTGAATGTGTGCTTGGGGGTTTGTTCGTCACGCTTTAACGACTGAACGAAATGAGCTGAAATATTACACTAATAAATACTTTGAACTTTTTTTGGGGTCACAAACATTATCAGCCTTTTTATCGTCCCAATGCTGGGCTGCGTCTCCTCTCACACGGAGAAGGAATGAGCGTTAATCACCACGCTTGCTCAATGCGGGTTGGTGATCTAATTTAAAACAAAGTATTTTATCTAGGTGCCGAAAGTAGTTACGTAGCATAACGTAGTTGCAACAACGGGGAGTATTCTATATACATATATTTAAGGTGATGCCCTAGAGACGCAGGTGAACAGCTAATTCCTACAAAAACATACAATATTTACAACTAATAACTTCCATATTGCAAATCGTATTACTACTAACATAATAAATACTGTTCAACAATACCTCTAGAGACATGTGAAGTTCAGTTTGTTCACAATTAGTGCGCAACTATAACAAACTTCCTTAGACGGGAACTAGTAATTCAATCAATGAACGTTCGAGGTATAAGTTGCTTGGTTTTAATGCAATTTTTGTTCGACATCTTTGCTTATTATACGGCAAAACATCTTGTTTAGTTTTCTAGAAAATAGGCAACTATTGCTGAAAACTTGTTTCATAATTTTTCAGAGATATCTTATTAAAAATTCTCATCATCTGCCTAGCCTTTCCTCAATTATGGTAGAGTCGGCTTCCAGTCTAATCTGATGCGGCTGACCAGTGTTTTACATGGAGCGACTACCTATCTGAATTTTTCAACTCTGTTGTTTGGATATATGTACCTACATTGGCAAGAATGTCTGCTTCTAACCCGTAACGACTGGTAAAGATTTTCTAGAGGTAATAACAGCATGGAACCAATTTTATGCGCCTCCCAAAGCACTTCTCAAAAATGTATTATGTTCTACAAACATTTGTTTCCGAGTTAGTGTGACCACAGACGAGTTGCTCTCTGCAAAGCTATGCACTAATAAAGGTAATGTAACCACGATCACGGGCCTCAGTCCATCAATGCTTTCAATGTGATTGCAGGCGTTTGCAATAGTTCCTTGCAGAGGCGGTTCGTGTATGTTCACTTTTAGTGATAGACTTTTGTTTATATGCGTTCTTATGATTGCTATAAAGTGAGAAATAAATATTTTTTCTTTTATGTGTAGTTTCATGTCGTGGTGGCCTAGTGGGTAAAGCACTAGCCTCTCGGGTACGATTGTGTGGATTCGATTCCAGGTCAGGAAAGTATGTACCAATGTGACTTTATACCCGGCTGATAACAAGGGTTGTTGTTTTATGAGTATAAGTACCGACATCCTATATGACTAAGTTAAGGTAAAAGAAACCTGGACTTTAAGATTTGGAATCGCCAGTCTATTTTGAGCGAGCTTGGTAATTAACGCTCATTCCTTCTCAGTAAGAGAAGAGGACAATGTCAGTGGCAGTAAAAAAATTATGATGATGACGTCATATGTATAAGCATAGTAAAATACAAAGTGGTTGTAGAATAAAAGTTCGATGCAAAATTGGAATTTACAGTATAGATAAAGCCTTGAATATAAGGAAAACGGTACAAAGAAAAATCCAAATACAAATCGCATTTATAAACATATTTTTCCTTGGATTTATTGAACGTTATTCCTGCAAAATAAACCTGTCATGCGTTTGTAGCCGTAAAATCTATTTCAGCTCTGTCAATACAGTGACTGAATCAATATTAGGTATTTTACTAGCCTGCCTGAATTTCAGAATACTGACTATTTTCAGCTTAATGTATTTATTGACGTATCTGGCAGCCTGCAGCCTTTTGTCAGTCCGCCCATTTTGTACGTGGGCGTTCTATGTGATACTAGTTTAAGGTATGGTATAGATTCAAAAGCCATTCTATGTGTTAGATAGCTCATGTATCGAAGAAGGCTAGTTTTGTCACATTTTTGACGTCTTTTGTTTTAGGGGCTGTCTTTTATTTTGACATCGAAAAAGTACCTATTTATTTTATCAGAGCAGAGTTTAGCAGTTAATTTGTCATCATGCTGGACGTTTTTGTGACACCTTTTAGTAGTACCTAAATTGTAAACTATTAGTTTCTACAGTCAATATCTACCTTTCTTATATATATTTTAAAAATCTGGTAAATAAGTGTGCCTGTATTGTGTTATAAATAAAAGTTTTGAGTATAAATAAATATGCTAAGTCGTTTCTACAAATAAGTTCAAGTAATTTAAGTATGTCAAGCGGAGTGTGGGGGCGGAACGAAGCGTCTTGGATTGTTAATGTCAACAATTGGTATCGTGTTTTATTCTGTGCTGTTATTGCGAGCTGTATTTTGAGATGTCTCTAGAGGTGCGTACGTTAATAGTGATGGGAAATATGTACAATTTGGATGTCGATAAAAGGTTTCGGTATTTTATTTTTATCACAGCTTTTATTGTATGTCTATTCTTTCGGGTGTTATGATGTTATTCATATTTCGATATTTACTGTATTATTTTTAATCAATGTCATTACAACATGTTGATATTTACATTGTGCGGTTATGTTTCAACCACACTACGTGACATAATTTTAGCAGCCATACTGACTGTAAATAGCTAAAATACATTGTTTCGGAACTGGGTTGAGAAGGTCAGATAGGAAGTCGTCCCGTGTAAAAGACTGGCTTTTAGCTGCATCCGGGTGAGGCTGGAAGCCAACCCCAATACAGTTTGGGAAAAATTGTGAATCAGGTGAAATATAACAAAGTTCGAGCATCTTTCCTCTTAATTATTAAGAAAAATAAATGATTTTAAGATATCGATACCACATCACTACGAAACATTAAACCTCCACCTTTTATTTTTGTTCGCGAAATCCGTTTACGGATTACCGGAGTTAATGTAAGCGATCGGTTATCGTCCGGAATTCGGCGAATTTTCGCGGAAATAAGGTATATACGTCATCGTTGAGTCGTCACCGGGTTTTCGGTACATCGAATTGCGTATTAATTAAGATTGATGCTTTTTCGTGGATGTTAGGTACTGAGGTTGAAGGTGTTTTTATACGTCATTCTATTTTTTTCCTTTGGGTGTTTATTTTTGTTACCTACATATTCATAAGGTTATTTCGTTATTTTCATAATCATCATCATGTAGCCACAGACTACATATTTTGACATCTGTTACTATAAATCTATCCTTATCCCATCTATGTTGGAGTCCAGGTTCCAGAAAATCAGAAAGCAGTTAAAGGAGTACCTGTACATTACATGGAGTAACTGCTAGCTGACTTCCGCATCCCATTCAAAAACGTTAGCCGGGTAGACCGATATCCTTTGGAAAGACAGGTTGTTTGACTTTCTGGCTTTTGACTATCCGTAGCAACTCTCAAACATAAACTTACCTACAAATCACAATGACCCATCCGTGCATCATTGCTTAACCTTATGATCAATCGACTCATGAGGCTGTTACCATGGCCAATAAATGTTCTTCAAGAAAAATAAACTACGAAGTTTTGAGACGAGCAGTTGAAAGATTTATTTGTCTTTAATTAAAGGAGCGACAGTGTAAAGCGCAGTTTCCTTCAGACGATAAAAGTTGAATTAAATACTAGCCACCTGCAGAGTGGCAAGTTTTTCATGTTGCAGACAGTTTTTAGTTTTGGTTCATATCTGTTTTGTCTAGATTAGGAGTACCTACGAAATGTGATAAGTCAAGATGGTAAAAATAATTAATTATTCCTTTGTGCCTTTGTCCTTTGTTTCTTCCTGTATGTGTGTAACTGTGTTTCTAAACAATTAAATAAATACATACGTAGATATTGTTTTGCTTGAATTATATTGCCAAATTCACTTATTAAAAATCACAAAATTATCACAAGCTAGGTTTTCCAGAAGAGACGTGTTTTAATCAGTTCACCCCAGTTCCTTCAAAGAATTTATAATTACCAACAATATTTGAAAGACACTGACAAAAGTTACAAAATGAAAATAATTAACAGAACATATTTATGTTTCTCAAAGCGATGACTCAAACGTTCTTGTTACTTAAACTTTGTTTAACTTAAACGATTATGGAATACTTGAGGGGCAGTTTCACCGACAGATGTTTTCGTAATCGGCCATTTAAACTGTTGATAACTAAGTATGAAGTAAGAAATTTCTTGAATAAAAAAAATTATTTCAACCTTGATTTGGTAAATAATCAAGCATTTTGGGAACATAAGCCTCGAGTGTACCTTCGACTAATTGAAGGTTAATCAGCCGTTTTCCTTAATCTGACATTTACTTTGTTGGGGAAAATCAACCTAAGTCAGTTTTTACTTTGTTAAGTTTAATGATTTGAACTTCGTTAAAAGGTGTATTACTTTATCGATAAACATGTATCTATGTTATTATTATACAGATGTCTGTGAAATTAAATTGATTTGGGACTGTTCGAGGGTGCACTTTTGACTCAAATTGGGAATTTGGGTTATCTCATCATCCTCCGAGCCTTTTCCCAATCATGTTGGGGTCGGCTTTACAAGAAACGACTGCCTATCTGACCTCCTCAACCCGGTTACCCGGGCAACCCGATACCCCTTGGTTAGACTGGTGTCAGACTTACTGGCTTCTGACTACCCGTCACGACTGCCAAGGATGTTCAATGACAGCATTGACAGAATTTGGGATATCTAAATGTTAATAAAGAAGTTCAAACTTTAAGATATGTTTCGAGCTTGCATATTACTCATGGGAAATTGGTTTCATATACTCAATACGTAAAATTATGATAATCGAAAAATATAAACAATATACTCACTATAATTTATATTCTTCTACATTTTTACATTATATTTTTATCCTAATGGTGTAAAAATAAACAAAAATCTATAAGAATCACATGAAAATATTAAAGTTTTTCAAATAATATCGAAGCCAAGATATCGTAAAACCTATTGTCATCGTCTCGATTCTATAACTTAACAACTTTATGCAAACTACGATCTTACTAACTTGAGCGTCAGAAAGTTTTCTAGTAAAAAGTCACAAACTGCAGTTTGACTGCAACGTGCAAGTTATACATGAAAACGACTAGTGTCTGCAAGTTAGGGCATAAAACTGCTATAACTAGGATACGCAATAATGTACAGGAAAAAGACAGAAGATCCATTATACATCCCACTGTTTGTATGTATATGGATTCACGCAAAAACTACTGCATAGATTTTGAAGAAACTTGGCAGTGATATAGCTTATACATCAAAACATAGGCATTTAAATCCATAGATACAAACTTTTGCAGTTTTAAGAAAAGTAGGATTTATTACACCCTAATCAGGAACAGTATAACATAAATAAATTAATTAACAATGCACGTAAAATCTATTAACCCTCAATCATCAGATCAGTTTGACAATACCAAACTTATTGTATTGTCATCAGAACTTCATACAGAGCCTTCCTTAAAAGATGGTAGATTCCAATACATAGTTACATACAGGTCGACCTAATAAAAGCGTGTTAAAAAACTAATTCGAATTGTATTTCTGCACAATAACTTTACATTGGCAGTCTGCATAATGTTATTAAAGTGTGCAAGTTTGCAGTCTGATTGTAATTAAATGCGGACTGTTGCTGGGAAGAAAGTGGCAGATTTATTAGATTTTAAGTCCTTCGGGTCCTAAATAATAATATCCTATATAATATAATATTTCGCGCACGCACGCACTTTCACGCCAAAATTAAAGAATATAAATGGTTTAGAGATGCAAGTTAAAAAAAAGTACGTAGAAAGTCGAGCGCCTGAAAAAGGTCATAGGTTATATATGTTATGGACCATGTGATTAATTCGGGCATTATAAATAATGCCCGAGCATTATGAATAATGTCTAGCTTTATCGGGCCAAGTGATTAATAACTATCTTAGCTTCATTATTTATCACATTGCACGGGCATTATTATATTGCTACATGACAGTTGGGCCATTTGATAATTAAGCTATATTTTAAATTGTGTACCTCAAAATACCATCACAGCGGCAGTTGTTCTTATAAATAAATCCTGTTAGACTTACTACATATTTTATGATTATTGTTTTAAATATGTTCTATTTTAATTATATTTTCATTTTATTAAGAGAAGATGTTAATATGCCAAATATTGAGTCTGATTGCTTAAACTTTTAGTTTATTTTGTTTTATAATAATAAGTAATTTCACAAATTCACAAATAAAGTATCTCGACTTAGCGCACGAGGTTGTCGCCATGTGGGATGTCGACGCGGCTGTTATTGTGCCGATTCTCGTTACGTCCAATGGCCAAGAGCCTCGGCCAACACCTCATGAGGCTCTCTTTAAGCGGCTGGATCCAGGGACTGATTCAGAAGGCAGGAAGAAAGGATTGTCTCTTCGATCCTAACCACCAGTACCTAGGACCCTGTGCCCGATATCGGTGGCCATCTATTTTTTATATTTTTAAATGTTTTTTTATTTTTATTTTTATAATTTAATATTAAAAAATGTAAATTATATGTGGACAAATAAATAAATGAACTACCAATTGCATTTCTATAAAACAAAGTTATGTTGTAAATTTTTTGTTTTAAATTTAATTATTTTTATGTTATATTTTTAATTTATGACTTTCCTTAACTTTTAAATTGCAAAAAAACTAGTGATTTTTAAGGCAGAAGTAATTATAATTAATCCAAATCATGAGGCTGATTAATTAAAGTGGTTTAATATTTAGTTTATTTTAAGTTAAATGAAAATAAATATGTTTGTATTACTTTGCCCAAAAGGTCACGGGCAATATGTACAGTGCCCGGTCAATTTGATTATTTGAATAATTATTATCAAATTGCACTCTCATATTGGGCATTTATCATAATGACCGGGCATTATGTATACTGCCCAATTTATTACTTGGTCCATAACATATACATAGTTGCGTGTAGAGGAGTTCCTTCAAAACGTGAGTGAAACTGCAGGGAACAGCCAGTTTCTTTAATATTATTTTTCTGACAGATGAAGAAAATGCGTCAATGATGCAGAGCTTTTCTTTCTAATCTTTTAATTAATACAATTAATTTGATTAATCTCAATCTAAACCTATGTCTATGAGACTTTATGTAAATAAACAAAGTAGCATTCAATACAAGTCAGAGTTATCGAACATAAAGGACGTTTAAGCGTAAAAATACGTACATAAAAATCTCGCTACATAAACTGTCCCCCACTGTCAGGGGTAAGCACTTGACGTTAACATAACAAAGAGTCGGTAATGGCAGGTAAGGCAGGAGTGAGCAACATTTGGGGCGCAAGGCTTTAGCATCGACAAAATGTTCGCCTCGGCGGAGACGGACTCAATGGCTTGAGAAATTATGCCATAGACTTACGAGGGAATAGAAGAGGGTGGAAGTATATTTTAACTTTCGCCTTTTCCCGGCTGCAGTTTTACTTGGGACGACTGTCTATCTGACCTCCTCAACCTAGTTACCAGGGTAGTACGATACACCTTGGTAAGACTGGTTTCTTGACCCGTAACGACAGGCAAAGATTTTCAACTAACAGCCAGAACCCACCACTGTAAGCGATATTATAATCATAAAGATTTTCATTTCATGAACACACTAAATAAAAATCAAACAAATATGAATTCTGGTATTCTGATAGTGTTTTTTGTTGTACATATGGGATCCTCTAAACCTATTTCTTTCTTAACTCTATGTTCAAGATAGAATTAGGATCATTATAATACACACCTATGTATAGTTATGCGTTATGTTGGCAGGATCCTAACGATATCCACATTGTTGAGCGTCTCAGAGCTATCGTCTACTTATATTTTATGGACTATAGGTACTTGAAAATATTGTAAAAATAGCTTTTTCATCCCACCATCTCGGAAAGAGTAGTTTTATCCTTTGATATCTGAGCGCAAAAGCCGTTTTTATCCTCTAGAGCGGCAAAGTGATTTGAATTTAGAACATCGTGTGCAATACGCCATTTGTGACAATCTTGATAAGACTTTTCAAACAAATACATATTAAACAAATAAAATACTGCTTAAAATAATTATTCAATTAATTAAGTAATTTTTATTATTGTTTTTACATAGATTTTTAACCTCGTTTCATTTTTAAACTGCGTTTTCAAATAAATGAATTTTAATACGTACTTCTATTTAATTTGATACTCATATGTGCGCGCCATTTTGTTTTTTTTTTCATTTCCTCGATGAGGTGGGATGAAAAGTTACGTGTTGCACTCGAGTGCAAGATTTTTCACCTTGTGTTTTGATTCTATTATTCAGGAAATTATTGAAACACTCGCTACGCTCGTGTTTCAATTTTAGAATCCTTCGCTTGCTCGGTCATCAAAATTGAGCACGCGGTTAAAAAGCAACTTTGCACTCTTGTATAACAAATAACTATTTATCGCTTTCTAGCGAGAATTTCTAGCTTAGAATGATCACCTCTTTTCGGACTCGCTATGTGCATCTATCAGTATGAAAGTTCTAACTATATCATCTAATTATATTTTGTGGCTTTTCTGCAACTATCTGTACTGATATTATAAATGCTAAAGTATCTCTGTCCGTCTGTTTGTCCGGCTTATACATCAAAACTACTGAACCGATATAAATAACTATATTATATACTTCTAAACTATCTATGCTAATGTAATAAAAATGTATATATTTTTTTATTTGTGAATGGCTCCGAAACTATTGGTACGGTTTAGAAAATTCTTTCACTGTTGGGAAGCCTGACTATCCCTAAGTAATATAGGCTAAATTAAATCCCAGTACTTGTAGTAGTTTCCACGGGGCACGGGTGAAACGGCGGGAAAACGGCTAGTATGCATTGAGAGTCTAGAGCCTGAGAAATGATATAGGACACTTTTATCCAGTTGCGGTAAGAAAATAGTTTCCTTTGGATGAATATAACTGCAGGGAAGAGTACTTGTATAAATAAAGTCTCATTTGCTTAGACAAATAATCAGAAGCCTTCTTGCTCTAAGAAGTTATACAAACAAGTTTTTCCCAGTTAGACTCATAAAGTGCACGGACTGCATTTTTAGCGACTAGCTCTTCTTGTAAGATTTAACTTAAGTATAACTTAATTTTCTTTTCTCTTTCAAGCGTTTCAGAGCATTTTTATGGAAAAATTCTAGATAGGAACGTTGAAACATGTTAAATGGCTGACGAGTCAAAACTGTTTTATGATTATGAAGCTCCTTTACGGGAAGTCAGAAGCCTATCTACCAACCAACATAGAAACTTTTTATAAAAATAAAACTGACTTCAATACGCCTCGAACATTCTCCCAAGTGTGACAAATATTGTGCTAGAAACCGCACCAAAGTCAGTTCAGCCTAACGTGAGATAATCGCGCACAAACATAGTGGGCAAGCTGAGAACCTCTTCTTTGAAGTTGGATAAAAATTACGCTTGTTGGTTTGTGTCGAAAATTATTAAGGTATGAAGATTTTATTATTTTTTTAAATTTTATATGAAAATCAACTTTTACACGGTACACGAATATCAACGAAAGCGTAAATAATACACTAAAATGTGTAAAACAAAACCTTGAAACATCTAAAAGTAAAGAAAATCACGTACCTCTCACTTAAAGCCCCGATATTGAGCGTTCGAGCCACCGTCAATGGCTTTACAAACATTGATCACCTGTATTCAACTTACCAACTTATATTCCAAACAAAACACGGTAAATCAAACCTTATTTTAATAAGATTAGGGTGTATAAAAATAGCATTGTATAAGTTGGGTTTAAGCCCATTGTTTGCTAGGTTTGATGGGTCGAAAAATTGTTGTTCAGAAATAAAGCTTGGAGCTAACGTACTTCGAATTTTCACATGTTTTCGACTCAAAAATTTGTTGTTTTAAAGCAGATGTTTTGTCTGGATTTCGGATTGCTTTTAATGGAAAGCTGGTTTTGATCATGGTAGTTTTTGGGAAATGTGTTTATGTTGATGAAATGAAGTTCAGTTCTAAAATCCACCAATGCATACCTACTAATATTATAAAGCGGAAGAGTATGTTTGTTATTTGAGTACTCTATTGAAAATTCTGTGTTTAAAAGCCAGTTTATCGAAGAATGCTTTGGGCTTCTGTTTATAAGGGCACGTGAAGTAGTTCCATACGGAACGCGAGTGAAACCTCTGGAGCCATTCTTTTGGTAACACTATTCAAGACTTTAATTAAGACGCAACTGAAATTGGGTTAAAAGCAAACACTCTTTACCCAACTGTGACACTCAATCACCAAACGATTACTGTTAAAACACGTTTTCTAAGCATTAACATTTCCAAAACCAACAAAAACAAGGAGATAAATAAATATTAATCCAAGCCAAACGTACTGGAGTTTATTTCTCAAAGAGATAAGGCGTTCTTAATTAAGGATAGTCTTGATATCAAAGGAAGTCTTGAAGTGGGTGGTTTACTGAACACAAGTGGGCGTCTTATGGCGTTAAAAGTAGGAGGTTTGTATTTCATTTGGGTTTTTTTATTTATTTTTTTTATTTATAAAGCCTTACCGCAGACTTGAGGGTCCGCGCTTTTATTTACATTTATAATGGCGGGAGATTGAAACATCAATGATGGATGACAGTTGGTGTTTATTATTACTCCAACGCAAGTACAAACAGTAATTAACTTATATGGTAGGTACACAATATTATTGATGAAGCCTATTCGTGGTCCTAGGGATGGACTGCGGGGCTATCCTATCCCTTAACCTCCTAGCTATGCTATTCCTGAGGGCGACGGGGCCTCCGCTCAGTTCAAGCTTGGGCAACAGAAGTGACTGCGGGGCTATCGACCTCTGTGCCGCGTAAGTAGCGAGTGGCGTCTTCACGGCGAGCGTCGCCTTTTAAAGGAGCCCGCTTGATCACTGTGTGCGTCAAATGTAGGCATCGGTGTCGCTGTGTGCGTGAAGCGTAGGCGCTGTGTGGTGCTTGCAGATTCTCCACAATCATGATAGGTGGCGCTGGCAGTCGCATACGTACTAATCGATAATTATTATGATCTATGGCTTTGCCGTCTCGTTACATTCTCCCCCTCTGGTACTCTATAGTCGTCCCGACAGAGTACCAGGATCTTTTTGCTTTCGTGGTCTTCCTCTACGGCGAATTGGATATAATGGTTTGAATATCGTATCGTCTCTCGTTTCAAACTTTGTAATTGCAGACGTGTGATATTTTCCAATCGATTTGTCTGGCGTATCTGGGTGGGCAACTTCATATGTAGAGGTTCCATGTTTCTTCAAAATAATATATGGACCGTCTCGTCGTGGAGCGAATTTTGCAGTAAACTCTTTATTAATGTTGCTGATAGGATGCGATTCTATTAGCACTAAATCTCCATTTTCATAGTTTGGGTCCGGTCTGCGTTTCTTATTTGCTTTTTGGCGTGTCGCTTCTTTATTACCTTCTATATTTTCTTTGGCTAATTCCAAGTCTTGAACTAGTTGCTTCAATGTTGGTGTTATTTCTGCTACAAATTTTTCAGAATCTACGACAGCGCTTAAGTCATGTGTCAATTCATATGGTGTACGTAATTCTCTTCCAAACGTAAGGTAAGATGGTGAGAATCCTGTTGTTTGACACTGAGCTGTATTCATTGCAAACCGTATTGCTGGTAAAGTCGATGGCCAATTACGGTGTTTGTCTTTCACCATAATGGCAATCTGTGACTTCATGTCTCTATTTTTCCTTTCTACCACATTTGGTTCAGGATGATACACTGGAGTAAAAATTTGCTGAATCTCTAGACAATAAGCAAGTTTTTGCATTATCGCAGAAATAAACTGTACTCCATTATCGCTGATTATTTTCCTTGGTAATCCGTACCTGAGAAATATTTCATTGAGTAAAATCAAGGCACAATTTTCACCTGTTGCTTCATTCAGTGGAAATAATTCAATCCATCTCGAAGCAGTATCTTCAATGATTAGAATCCACTTTTCTCCTGATGGTCCTTTCGGTAATGGTCCAAAAAGATCAATGGACAATACTTCGAATCTTTGTGAATTCGGTGTAGACTGGTATAAACCTGCTGGTTTCATGTTTGTAGGTTTATACTTTTGGCATTCGACGCATGTTTTAACGTACTTTGTAACGTCTTTTCGTAATCCCGTCCAATAAAAATTGTTTGTAATACGTTGTATCGTTCGCTCTATTCCCATATGTCCAGCAGTGGGCGAGTCATGGTAAGCTTTCAGAATATTACGTATTTCATGACGTGGAACTACTAATTTTGCATTTTCCTGTTCCTGTTCAGGACTGTAAAGATACAGGACTCCTTTATGAAGTAGGTATCCTTTCTTTATATATTCTATGTAACTTTTTGATTCTTTACCTTCTTCTAGACTTTTAATGATAGTTAGAAGGGTTTCATCTTTCATTTGTTCTTCTCTTAACTGTTTTTCATTATGTCTAGGCAGATCTATCTCTGCGCTGCATATGGTGCATTCTTCATCATGCGTTTCACACGGTGGTCGTGACAAAGTATCAGCCAGAACATTCGTTCGCCCTGGAGTGTATTGTATTTTAAACTCGTAGGGTTGTAGCTGTAGAGCCCATCGTGCAAGGCGACCAGTAGGCGTTTTGAGATTCATTAACCATTTCAACGGTTGGTGGTCGGTAATAGTTATAAACTTTGTTCCTTCTATGTAGCCACGGAATTTTGATATAGCCCATACAATGGCTAACGCTTCCTTTTCTGTGACACTATAGTTGCGTTCAGCTTGGGTTAAGAGTCTACTTGCATATTCAACAGGATGCTCATTTTCTCCCTCCCCCTGCACTAAGGCTGCTCCTATAGCGTACTGGCTGGCATCAGTCTTAATAGCAAAGGGTAAATCATCACTTGCTTGTTTTAATACGGGTGCAGTAGTCAATGCATTTTTTAATTTTATAAATGCTTCTTGTTCTTCTCGTCCCCATTTCCAACTTATTTTCTTTTTTGTTAGATTGGTAAGTGGTCTAGCAATCTCTGCAAAATTATTAATAAACCTCCGATACCATGATGCAGTTTGTAAAAATGATATCAGTTGTTTTAAGTTTCTCGGCGCCTGCCGATTTGAAATAGCAGATACTTTCTCTGGGTCGGCTTTGAGCCCTTCGGAAACTATAAGGTGACCGAGATATTTAATTTCAGAACACATTAATTTACATTTCTTTCTGTTCGCTCGTAACTTGTATTCTCTGAGTTTAGTAAAAACTTCTCTCAAGTCTTGTATGTGTTGATAGAATGTAGTAGATCTAATTACAAGATCGTCTAAATAACTTAACACACACTGAGCTTGTAGTCCTTGTATGAATTTATCCATTAATCTTTGAAACGTAGCTGGCGCGTTGCGTAATCCGAATGGCATTCGCTTGAAACGGAACGTTCCAAATGGCGATACAAAACTTGTTTTGTCACAATCATCTGGATGTACTAATATTTGCCAGTAGCTTGCTTGTAAATCAATTGTTGACATGTATGGCATTGCCTTTGCCTGATGCAATAAATCATCAATACGAGGCAGAGGGTATCTGTCAGGTTTGGTGATCTCATTTAATCGACGATAGTCTACGCATACCCGAACGTCATTTTCTCCTTTTGGAACTAAAATTACAGGTGCTGACCAAGGGGAATCACATTCCTCTATAATGTTATCATTTATCATCTCATCGAGTTTTTCCCTTAATTGTTTTTGTCTTGCAGGCGACAGTCTATAGGGTTTAACGCTAATGGGTGAATGATTGCCTGTATCTATTCTATGTTGTGTAAATGGAGTTGGTTCGGTATTTTTCTCAAAGATGTCGCTGTACTCAATTAGCAACTCATTGAACGTTTCTCGTTCATTATTTGAAAGTGAAGTTCCTTCATCGGGATGTAAATAAATATCAACAGAATACAAAGAAGTAGGGTTTATTGGTATATACTTAATTCTAGGGTCTATACATGAATTTTTGTCAGCAGGTTCACGTGGACGAATAGGACGTGGTGGTGTATTTAACTTCTGTAAGTTCCATCTTGGTCTTTTGTTCACAGGCGGGCTGTCTTCGATCTCTGTGAGTGGTGATGGGGTGTTGGGCAACGGTGACAGATTGTTAAGCTCGTTAGCCCAATTGATGAAATTAGACATTAACTTCACCTCCTCAGCTTCCACTGGTGCCTCGAATGTTAGCGGCCTTGCTGCCTTCAATGGAATGTACTCATTTTTCAATTGTATGAAGTTGTGTGTCGTCTTTGGGTCGTCAATAAAATTCCAACTGCGCTGTGGTAAATTCAGTACAATTCCCGACTGTTCCAGAAAATCAATACCAAGCAGAGTACGATTATCTACAGCTTCTGGTATTACTGAAAATGTTATTGGCAGTACACGATCTCCAATTAATATGTCAACAGTCGCGTTTAACATGTTGGTGGTTTTGATGGTGCCATCCGCCAAGGTAATGTCAGTAGGTCGCTGATTAAAGCTCACACCTTTCCGCAGCAGCGTCTTGTATAGCTGCGCACTTGCTATACTACACCGAGCAGCTGTATCTATATAGGCGTAACCTTCTTCACTTTTTATTTTCACTTGTATAGTTGGTATCTTCGCCTGTGTTTGGCACTTACTTTCTATCGAGTAGAATGCAACTGGTTTAGGCGGGGTTTCCTTATTCTTACAAGTTTCACAGTTACTTCTAAACACTCCCAGTGCTCCACACCCGTAGCAAGTTATAGCAGGGGTTTTAGTAGTCTCCTCACTAGCGGCTTTCTGCTCTGCCAATCTTTTGCGGCATACGTCACTAAGGTGACCTTTTTTACCACAGAAAGAGCATCTATTCAGTGGTTTCCGCTCTTGCGTTACTTGCACTTTACCTGCCTCCTTTGCCAAACTTTCTAGGTGTCGGCCACGTTCTAACAATTCCGCAAACGTTTTGATTTCTGTGCGTGGAATTTCCTTTTTGTAGGTTACGTTGAGGAGTCCGTACACAAAATCTAGGTGTTCTTCCTCTCTGTGCCTCTTCGTCGGAAGTTGTGCTAATAAAGCACGCTTCTCACACACAAAAGAATCTATGTTTTCTTTAGTTTGTTTTTTTGCGAAACATTCTAAATAAATCTCGTGCGGCTGCATCTTTGGCGCAAACGATGTTCTTATTGCGTCTAGGGCTTGGTTCCACTTTTTTATATCACTTTTCACTCCGTTCCACCACGTAGCAGCAGTCCCAGTAAGCAACAACGTTAAGCCTTCAAGTGCGTTCTCGTCACTGATATTCTCAATTTTCTTGTAGACCGAAATACTTGTCACAAATTCTTCAACTTTGTTAAAGTTTCGTTCACCGTCAAATCGTTTCGTGCACCGTGCAAAACTTTTTTTCGCAGTGTCATTTGATTCTGACAGTTTGTTAACCAATAAGGTAAACTGTTCTTGCGTCATCATTATCATTTCTTGTTTTTTCTCAGCCATGGTAGAATAATATTAATCTTGAGGGTATCCGTATTTATAATTTTTGATGAGGGTAGATAAATTTTACGTTGGGCGCCAATATAATGGCGGGAGATTGAAACATCAATGATGGATGACAGTTGGTGTTTATTATTACTCCAACGCAAGTACAAACAGTAATTAACTTATATGGTAGGTACACAATATTATTGATGAAGCCTATTCGTGGTCCTAGGGATGGACTGCGGGGCTATCCTATCCCTTAACCTCCTAGCTATGCTATTCCTGAGGGCGACGGGGCCTCCGCTCAGTTCAAGCTTGGGCAACAGAAGTGACTGCGGGGCTATCGACCTCTGTGCCGCGTAAGTAGCGAGTGGCGTCTTCACGGCGAGCGTCGCCTTTTAAAGGAGCCCGCTTGATCACTGTGTGCGTCAAATGTAGGCATCGGTGTCGCTGTGTGCGTGAAGCGTAGGCGCTGTGTGGTGCTTGCAGATTCTCCACAATCATGATAGGTGGCGCTGGCAGTCGCATACGTACTAATCGATAATTATTATGATCTATGGCTTTGCCGTCTCGTTACACATTTTTTTTTTTATTTAATTATAATTTTTTGCCGTCTTGGCCTCACAACTTATGTCTAGTCTTAAGATTATGTGAGTCCACCGCGTATTTACGTTTTTATTTTAATATTTATATATATATGTATACAGAATTTTTTTTATTACTTACACAATACTTAACACTATATTCATGGACTTTGGCAACTTAGTTAAACACGATTTTGGGACAGGAACGGATTGGGGATTGGTCTCATTTCCCGCTAGCGACTAGGGACTTTGCGAGTGCTAGTAGGGCTAACATGACAGTGGAGTCTCGATGTTGCATGGCCGTCTTGAGGTTGTATTCGACGACCGTTTTTATTGGCGCGTCCATCGCTCGCTTTATGAAACGGCCAGTGGCATCGTCGGCGTCATCTGTGTAATAGACGCAGCTAGCCGTATGTCTCGACACTGCCACTACCGCGTGGGAGACGCTGTCATGAATTTGGAGCTTCCTGGACTTAGTGTTTATGATAACGACGCTGTCGTATGTCAGTCCCTGAGCCTCGTGAATGGTTAAGGTACGCGACCCTTCACCGGACCCGTATCCCTGGCTAATAAGAGAAGATTTCTCTTCTTGCGTATGAACCAAGAATAGGGTGTTCTGGGCGGTGGTCGGTATTTGCGCTCCCGTAAAACCCTTCAAGCTCAGGGTTTTAGCGATGTTGGTGTCGCTGAATAGGTCTTCGCTGCCTCTCTCTCGGTGAAAGAAAGCGAGATGATTCCACGAACCTTGCGCTGGTTACTGGGATCCAAAGTCCAGGCGTTCCTGCTCCTCAACCCTTTTTAGCAGAGACTTGCCCACACGTATTCCGGCTTAATGGCACTGCACAATTTCACTGTTCACGATTTGCTCACTTTGCTCAACGCGTTTAATTTTACGGATTTTTTATCGCGGAGCTGATGTTGTTCGTGTCGTTGCTTGATTCTTTTATCTTCATTTGGGTTTCAGTATGTCTAGTGTTAATCCAAACTAATATTATAAATGCGAAAGTAACTCTGTCCGTCTGTCTGTCTGTCTGTCTTTCTGTCTGTCTGTCTTTCCGTCACGCCTAAACTACTGAACCGATTTGGATGAAATTTGGTATAGACATAGTTTGGAACTCGAGAAAGGACATAGGATAGTTTTTATCCCAAAAATCCTGCGGGAGCGGGAACTTCTCAAAAATCCCGCGAGATCGGGAACTATGTGGGTAAAACCAAAAATCTGCCGGAAGTCACTATTCCACGCGAACGAAGTCGCGGGCAAAAGCTAGTGATTCTATATGTTATTACCTCAGCTGTTATTCTTGTTGTAGGATTAATGAGGTATTTATGTATGAAGAAAACATCATCTGTCACTCTGACTGCCTGACACGCTTTGACGCCAAAACTACTGAACCGATTTGAATGTAAGTATGTCCGGACTGAGAGAAGATTTACTTTTTATCCGGGTGCTGGATGTAGGGGTCTGGGAACAGATACTTTCGCAATTATAATATCAGTACAGATAGTTGCAGAAAAGGCACAAAAATATAATTTCCTCAGATTGCGACGTCATCGTTCCCATTTCTTTGTACACGGAACTATCTTCTTTCGCTGAATGAATGGGAAAAGCCTATTGTACCATTTTAAGATGGATTTGTGAGCATTTCTGCTGGCCAGCTTGTGGAATCGAAAAGGCATAGCTGCCTTTTAGGACGAAGATTGCTTTGGTTCCTTTTGAAGCTAAGTTATGATTTTGTTATGAATAATGTACGAGTAGGTTGGGATATTGTAGTGTGAATATTGCTAGATTCCAGCAATATAGCTAGAAGGTGTAATCTCGAATCTTCTGCAAGATTTTTGCAATAAGAATTTAGGATAATCGATTGATTGAATATAAAGGTAATCGATTTATGTTTGATTGAAAATGAAAAAACAAGCCATCTACTTCCTGACATTCCTCAAAGAATATTAAACACTAAATTCCGGTTTGTAGCTTTATTCCTATCCCTGAGGAACTACGTCCCGCACCTGGATAAATTGTAAAGGACATATTGTATCATCATGCTTTACATCTTGATCAGTTCTAAAGCGTACAAAACCAAATAGATAATCTGTATCTACATATATATTTCTTGTATCATTCTAAAACCAACCTTCTCACAGTCAAAGCAGATAAAACCAATACTTCCCAAGTCATTACAGTACAAAACCTACCTACCCTCACTATATACATAGAATAAGGTCCATATTTCTGTATGTAAGACCTTAGTGTTGTGTCCACGGAAGCGAGACACAGGAAATGAGCGCCCCAAGCGCCCAGACATACGCTAAGTCTAGGAAAGTAGGGTCACCATGAAGTTAGACCTTGTTGGGATTTTTACTAAGCATTATAGGTATGAACTGACTGTTTGGTAGGAATTTTTGGTTTTCGTGCACATAAAAAAAGAGTTATTTCCATATTAGACAAGTTGTTATTGAGATTACTCCGTATGAAATAAATGCTGAGTATGAAATTTAAGAAACCTTGCACAATTACACTCGTCGGATCTGTAAGAACCCCAAATGACAGACGAATTCGGATGACGTCATTAGATTCGACGCAACCGACAATTGTAAGGGAAATAGAAATTTCAGCTCCGATAGATGAGCCTTCACCGTTATAATACGTTCACAAAATCTAACTATAAATACTAATACATACATATAATAGAGAGGGTACATTTTTGTGTTCTTTTGTACCCTAAAAGGCTCTAAAACTACTGAACAGATTTGGAAAACTCTTTGACTCTTGGAAAGCTAGAATGTCCCCGAGTAACATAGGCTATATTTTATCCTGGTACGGGTAGTAGTTCTCCCAAGACACGAGTGAAACCGCGATAAAACATCTAGTTATGAAATATAATGTCAGCAATTTGCTACGACTGCGTAGCAAGCGTAGTCAGGCGTATCAATTTCGTAGCAGTGCGTAGCTAATGCGTAGTCAACCCTTATTTCGACTTTGTCCGTACTACCGGACAAGTACTTTATAAAAATCCACCACCCCGTCTATTTCTATTTTTGCAACAAAAAAACTACTAAGCTATTGGGAGGTCGTTAAAATTTTAAAAGAAAAATAAATTATGCTTGAGACAATTATGAGTTTGACAATTAGCGAAAAAATGTCGGCGAAACCGCGCACTAAGAGAGTCTTTCAGGTAATTAATTAAAAAATATATTTTTTTGCTTATGTTGCGTTGATTTTTTATTTGTGTTTTGTGAATTTAGTGTTCTAACGTTCAAATAATACGATTTCATAGCTTTTGCCTACGTTATTCATAATAATTATCGAGTTTTTTACTTGTCCGCCACACCGGACCTCGTCGAAACACCTGTATTTATAGCTTGTCCGTCACGGCGGACCTAGTCGAAATAAATATGGTATGACCAGCAGGAAACCAGCAACGGTTTGTTTCGATAATTTTTTTACATCTCTTGAACTTGATTACCTGTTGCGTGAAAATTATGGTATTTTTTCTGTAGGCACCATTAGAAGCAACCGCCTCAGAGGAGCCGAAGAAAAATTGAGTAGCCAAAAGGCACTGAAAAAGAAACCAAGGGTCGGTTGTGAGGTGGCATGACAACAAAGCTGCTACTCTTATCAGTTTCTATACTGACGCTGAACCAGTTAGCAGGATTAAAAGATATTGCAAGAATGCCAAGAGGAAAGTCGATGTTGATTATCCCAATATTGTGAAAGAGTATAACAAGAATATGGGCGGTGTAGACTTGGCCGACATGTTGATCGCCTTGTATAGAACTCCATTCAGGAGTAAGCGCTGGTACATGGCGATGTTCGCACAAATTATTGATATTTGCGTCGATAATGCGTGGCGATAATCCTGTATCGCAAACATGCAAACCCTGCCACTAAATGCATGCGGCTGAAAGATTTCCGCTGTACTTTTATAACAAATAAAGGCTTTTTTCTTTCACTCTATATACTATGCAACTTCATTCACGTATTCGATTAAGTCCGCTAGGACGGACAAGTCCTTTTAACACTTTTTTTATTAAGTTTCGATAATGTCCGGTGTGGCGGACATCGCTTTTCTCCATAAGGGTGGGGGGTAGATTTTTTTTTTCGTTTTTTGGAGGTTCAGAAAAACCATGGAAACTATGTTATACAATAAAATTTTAATAAGTTCACTATCGCCTTTTCTGTCGAAATAAGGGTTAACTTGGTGACTGATCATGTGTGTCGTAGCAGTATAATTTCATAATTTGCTAAGCAAATTCGCTTAGTTGGTAAATTAAGCTGATAGATATTTTTAATATATTATGTTTTTTTTTTCTTTAAATGCTTGAATGAGGGACTGTTCGGGAACGTCAGCAGTTGCTGTTGCAGCTCGCTTCCAAATAGCAACTTTAATTACTTTATTTTGCTATTATATTACTATATTTCTTTACTGCATATTACTATTCGAAGTTTCATTCCAATTATTTGAATAACCAGTATTTTTTTATGATAAAACTTCGTAGTTTCACCCGCGTCCCGGGTAAACTACTTCCCACACCAGGGTAAAATATAGCCTATTGTTATCCGGGGGTAATGTAACTGTAACAAAAATATCGGTAGAATAAGTAGACTAAAGAGATTAACAAAAACCGCTTGATTATTAGTATAGAAAACCACAAAAAAGTATAAACACAAAAAAATATACAAGGCACAAAAAAGTATTTACGAAAAATTTAATACAGGAAAGTTCATACCATTTCCCGATGATATGCACCCTAACACAACAGTATTAATATCCTCCCGGCTTACATTTGATTTATTATTGTTTTTGCGATAAACACCGGTAGGTACCTGATCAGGAAGATTTCCGAAGAAATATGGCAATAACATCGGATTACGATCAGTTTGCGGATCTCATGATATTGAATACGAAAGATTACTGCTGTTTTTGGAGATTATTTTGTATGTTTAATATAATTGTAATGTCATGTAGTAAAAAGATATTTTCTTAGGAGTTAGAAAAGGGACATTCGTCATACGGTCCTGAGGATGTAAACAGTCTTGAGGCTGTTAAATGGAGATTCTTACGGTGTGCGGCCCTGTGATACATAAAACTAATTAACAATAACACATTGTGAGCTAAACTTTCTGAACGAGAAACTGCACACGAATTGCAATATTATGCGGTAGACTTTGACTAGCGGGTACAGGTACTTTCTATGTTTGCAAGCAAATGTGCGCGAATAATTTTAGTTAAATATCATTATTTATTTACAGGCTTATAAAATAAAAATATATGATATTCATAATATGTTCAAACTCATGTAACTATGTACATATATAAAAAAAGCCCATTCACATCGATGTCCGGAGGGATCGCGCCTAAACTAAGACGGTACATCAATTATTATGACCTTTTTCCCAACCATGTTGGGGTCGGCTTCCAGTCTAACCGGATTCAGCTGAGTACCAGTGCTTTACAAGAAGCGACTGCCTATCTGACCTCCTCAACCCAATTACGGGCAACCCGATACCCCTTGGTTAGACTGGTGTCAGACTTACTGGCTTCTGACTACCCGTAACGACTGCCAAGGATGTTCAATGACAGCCGGGACCTACAGTTTAACGTGCGACAACACTATATTCTACGAATATTGTCTTATTCAAGCACATGTATTTTCTGTTGAAAACCTGTCTACTTCCTTATGAAAATTGGTGAGCTATTGTCTTTCCTAGAAGCCTGTCAAACAAATCGATGGCTATGAATTTTGTAAGCTCTTCGGTTCAAGGGTAATATTGATTGAGGCAGAATAAGATATCTCTATACATAATTCTATTTGTGGTCAATTTAAATGATTCTGGTACTTTGTGTTAGGAGAAACGCTTTGTTAGAACTGAACGGTTAATTAATAATTTATTTAGTTTAAATTTTCATCAAATAAACAAGTATATAAAACCAAGTAATTTGAGATTTAATTTCCTAGATTGCTAGAGACAAAGAAACAGGTTAAAATAACTACATGACCTAGCCTTTTCTTAACTATGTTGGAGTCGGTTTCCAGTCTAACCAGATGCGGAAAGTGCTAGTGTTTTATATGGAGAAACTGCCTGTCAAACTTCCTCAATCCATTTTAATAGTAAGACTTAAAAAATATTTTAAGCATTAAAAATAAAAGCAAACTAATTTTCTTACATAGGAATCAAACCCGAAATCACATTGCAAAGACCAGCCACTGCACACACTTTACTCACCAATCCAGTATTACATAAAAATATCACAGAAAATCCAGTGTTATTACAGTAACACTTCAAATCAGTGCTCGAATTAAAATAATAAACACGGGATTTTGACTCTTATTGCTAAGGATTTAAGAACTATTATGGTGTATAATAGTTTTAAAAGCTTGACAACATGTGATGCCGTCTCACGGCTAGCTTGTCCGTTGTTGAGAGTAGAAAAGTAAAGTGATATAAGTATAAAATGTCTTATTTAATTTATTTTCAGGGGAATGACTGAAATAAATCATAAGTAGCGAATGACCCCGACCTTTAAATTAAACTCTAATTAAAATTAACCATTTATTTAGCAGAAGTTAAAAAAAAAACATGTTTTTTTGGATTTTTTAAATCGAAACTTTTTAAATATGCCTACAAACAATTTCTAGAAAGGACATAATTATCTACAAATTCGAACTTTGTCACCACTCTCAAATCACTAAATGGAAACTGCATAAAAATCTGTTCAGTGATTTTTGAGATTATTGCGGTTAGACAAACAAAAAATCTTCAGCTTGCTTTGTAATTGATACGATATGTTGATAAATTGAACATAGTTTTTCGTTTTAAATAGTTTCGCATATAAAAAAATATGTTTTCAACTTATGCTAGTATTATTCAGGCACTGAAATATCTAGCCTAGAATCTAGGTTGCCTCAGTGGATCTGATATAAGCCGCTTCAAACCGGTAGCAGCTTCCCGTCTGATATTGACAAGTTTCTTACAAAATCGATGTCGTAGTATGTCAGTGTAAGATTTTTAAAATTTTTCATGTTTCGTCTGTTCTAGGTAAAATCTCAATTTTGATAGTACATATCTCTGATATTACTTGATCAGCGTATCTCATATTTGCATTTGAATAAGCTCTGAAAATAGGTGCTGAACTGATATGAAAAATCCTTTCAATGTACGAAAGCTAGACTATCCCTGGTGAAATGGGCTATATTTTACCTTGGTATGAGAAGTAGATATCTTGCGGGACGCAAAATTAACTGCAAGTGATAGCTTATAAATAAGCTAGATTTCGTTCTTAACTTCAATTTCGTCCCGAAATAATATCTTCATGCAATTAGATAAAAATTTACTATATAAGTAAAAGCTGTGTGAGTGTTACTGCCAAGTTTCATAGAACTCTTCAAGATGGTTATGCGTAAACACGTCCAAACATTCGACTAACTGAGATTCTTAGCATTGCTCCTGAATTTAGCTGTAATTCCTTTCAATGACTTAACGATTACTGGGAAATGTCAATACGTTGTATGTTCGTAAGTTAAAACCGATTGCTTAAGTTCGACGCTACTCTGAATACCTTTTGCTTTGTGATTAATATGTGATACGTGATAATATTAGAAGTATAGCTTCGAGTGTTGTGAAACCTAGTAGAAATTGACAAGCTGTTGCTAGCAATTTCACCCGTGTCGTGGGGGAATTTCTTTATACTTTTAGCTGACTAAAATATAGCCAGCCCATTTCAGCAGAGGATTGTATAGTTTTCTAACAGTAACTTATTTTTTTTACTCCTGAAAAGTGAAGTAATAATACAAACTTTACAGAAGAGTTAACTTTACAGTCATTTGTTTGACTAAAACTAAACATTTTCTTTCTCTTTCTTTCATACTGGTTAAAACTTCAGAACATCAATCTACTTTATAAAATAACTCATAAACTCCTCTACCATTTTTTCCCCTAAATTAACTTGAGAATATTAGAAGGCACCAGCATCCAGCATCAAGGAGATTACTTCACTGGCATCGGGACACCTGTCACACCGACGTGCAATCTGGGCAAAGAAGTAACATTTTACAGTGTAATTTTGTCTTTTGAGTAATTTATAATCGTAAACTCAAAACTTTACAAAAAAAAAATATTTTGTTTAAAAAACATTTTTATTTCCTCCTTCTTTCTTACTCGCAAAAACTTCTATAGGTCTACATACTTTCCAAAAATAACCCATAAACTCCTCTACTATAAAAAAGAAAATTAACAGGCCGAAGTTCACCGACCGAGTTTAAGCGTCAGTTTTCTTAAAACTACAGTTTAATTTTCAACTATCATTATTATTATTACATATTTTACGTCTATGTTGTCGGTGCAAACGAGCCTGAATCTTCAGCATCAAGGAGATTGCTTCCCTGGCATCGGGACACCTGTCACGCCGGCTCGCAATCTGTGTCACGAGTCACGTAACGAAATTCCCCCTCACTTTAGTTTAGATGTCTGTTTGAGCCACAGAGTAAGGATTAGCAGAGATGCCATAATGCAGGTAGGTCAGACGCCTTCTAGGTCAAATTGATACGGTGGGCTTGACCAAAATGATCACCTACGAGTGAACTATCGAGGCGTTCGGGTTCTTTGAGGCATCTGTTAATGATTTTTGGTATTACAAAAAATAGTCGGGTCTAAAGAAAGCGTATAAGGGCGAAAACAGTAACGTTCCTCGTCCCCCGCTCACCCGCGTGGGCTACTTTCTTAGGCGATTTTGCGTTATGGCATCTCCGCTAGTCATTTTGTTCTCTATGGCTTGAACGTTAATCTCTGATTTCTGGAGTATTGTATTACTTAAGTGCTGTTTGAAGATTGTTATTAAATCTAGGTTTAATTATAGTAAGGGAGAAGGCCATCTTTAGGGTCCAAGCAACCATTTTGTAGATGGTTGAAAGATGTCGAATAATAGTTTAACTTTGTTCAAGGCTATATATGATATTGTTCGAGTCTAGACAAATCCAGACTTCACACTGTAATATGAATAAACCTTTTACCTTTAGAGCTCAGAACAATAAAAAAAGTATTTGCTTTATTTTAAAAAATCTGCTCTAACTTCTTTCTATGACTATGTATTAAATAACTACTTAATTAAAAATTATATTTAAAAAATAAATGACGCAGATAAATCTCCCATCTAATTTCCATCCCAAAGTACTAAAGCAAACACCAAACAACCACACAACCCGAACACGCCAAATGATTTGCCAACAATCTGATGAAACCTGGATTTGACGGAGTAATTTGCACACAGGAGCATTGATTACCTGTCCTTCATAATATGATAACATGAGCGAACTTCCCTGAACATGGGGGTATTTCATGCGAAATAATTTGCTTCGCCAATTTTGGGACGCTATTTTGCATAAGGTTCTGAGTTAAGGATTGGGGCGAAATTTTTGTTCAAATGATTTTGTTAGAGATATTTGGCATTTGTTTAGTGGATGGATTATTAGTAAAAAAAATAGTAATTACTTATTTCTCTGATTTTACCCTACATACATATTTTTGCTATTTTATGTGATGGATTTCAGCAAAGTAATTTCCGATTCCATAATTGGTCATTTTTTATTGATAAAAACCAATCTTCGTATTTTTGTATCTTTAAAAACTATAAGACACACCTAGTTCTTCTTTAAGAACTATCTGTCTTTAAAAAGTACTAGACTAAACATAAAACATGTAGGTCAGAAGGTATAGATTCTGATATCTGGCTATTTTTAGAGAAGTCATGTTTTCGTTATCGATAAAAATCAAATATTATTCTTACTATTTTTGTGACCTAGGCAACAAAGCTGCTTTGATAAATTATATTCTTGAGAAATCGTTCTGTACACGACAATATTATAGTTTGCGACCATTATATATTTACCACTACTTCGATTACTTTCTATCAATTATTTTCCCATTATTCCAACTTCAACTAGTCATAATTATTACCTATCTGTTTTTGGTCAAAACTTTTCTAGCGACCATGTCTATATTCTACGTTATATCATCACACTATGATTTCCAAACTAAACAGCAAAGGCTCAAAAAGCTCGTATATATCAAGCACCTACACATAATAAATATTACTTATATACTACCCATAAATTCATTATAACCGAACCAAACTACCTGCGGTAATGAGTCGTACCGTCAGCGGCAAAATACACGGAATTAATAAACGCTGCATATTACCTATTTTGCATTATGAAATATCCTCTCTTTGTAGGCGTTTGTGAATTTCAATGTATTTCGGAGAAATTATGCGGTTGGTACACGGAGGAAGGAAAGATAGCGGAGGTACCAAAGGAAGGTAGGTCAGGCGTCTTCTTGTAGGTCAAGCAAGTGTAGGCGTGATCAGTCACTAGAACTATCGAGATGATTTTGTTCCTTGTCAAATCTATTATATTATTATGGGCAACAAGAATCAAATTTAGTTATATTTTTGACGTTCATAAGTGCTTGTCAAGGCCGAAATTAAATAAATGATTTGACTTTTACTTTGAAATCAAATCTTTTTTGGTCATGATTAAATGGTGATTTTATTTTAAAAATGATGGGCGTGTTCCATAAATATAGAAGCCAAGCTATTAACGTTCCTCGTCCCCCGAACACCCGTATTTTGGCGCGCTACTTTCTTAGGAGATTTTGCGTTATGACATCTTTTTTTTAACGACGTCAAAAATCATCAAATGACCCCTCCCGGTGTGAGTTAGCAGTGGTGAGGGAGTGTCAGACTCTTACTGACTAAAAACCGTCGTGTTCCGTCGTAGGTCATTTATGTACCAGGGCCGCGGTAACTCTTCCGAACAACCCGCAGCCCCGGCAGGCCTTGGCCCTACTGGGCCCCGCTGTGCGTTATGACATCTCCGATAGTTATTTTGTTCTCCATGAGGTATGATAAGTTTTAGGAATGGGGTCGGTATTTAACTGCGGTCATTATCAACCGCAATATTAAATTGTGCTGAATATTTATTGGTTGAGGAATATTAATGAATGAATTGACGTTTATTATTTGGATAATTTGGTTTGAAAATGATGATAATCAAAATTGCTGCATTATATCAATTAAGGCCCGAGCTAAGTTTAATTATGTAACTTTTTTGTCACTAGCAAATAAATAAAATGAAGTTCACCGATCATATAAAAGTCAGTTTTACAACTTTTTACTATATTTTGTTAGGCGTAATTTTTAAAGTGAACAGTTGCTGTCTTTATATTATGCGTAACCTTGGGAACGCTTAGCCGAGTCATACAAAGACTATTTACGTGTGTATTTACACACACATACAAATAAGACTCGGCCACTTTCTAGATATAAAAATCTACACCCAACTAGCCAGCTAAATAACAGAACAAATTATTATTTACTACCCTACCACACAAAATGTACATTTTTTCTTCAACAACGGGCTATTTTGCTATCTTTTCACGTACAAGACATTACAAGTCTCTCCGGGGTAGCTAGTGAGTACACATCACGATTTTTACCGCCCACTTAACATTTAGTGGATCCAATAAATTTTGATATGAACCCAATAAATAGTGAACCCTGTTGATTTATGTAAAGGTTCACCCCATGGGTTCATGTGAATAACGTTGCTTGTTTTTTTGTGGTAGTGAAAAATTACAAGGGTTTTTAAGTTAGAATATATGGTGGTAGTTTTTTTGTTTGTTCATTTGTGTAGTCGCGTTTGTTCAAACATTGTACAGACATTGACAGATTCTGTCAAATTTTACCAATCGAACATAAACTTTCCATTATCGTAATAAGGTTGAAAATTCATTGAAGAAATTTGACAGATTGAGGAAGGTTGATGTGCTGTCGTTTTACCTCAGACAGATAACACACAGACATAATAAGACAGCAGCGAACAGGAAAAACATTATGACGTTTTGGCATATGCGTACAAAGATGTTTTATCTAACCATCTTTACAAATAAATACAATATGAGTGTCTGTTTGTAATATTAAATAAACCGAGCATAGCAATATAATTTTTGTATGTATTAAAATAAGGGAGAAACTCAGTGCCACGTCACTCACCATGCAGGTATTCTCCGTGATTTATCCGAAAATGTCAGAAAAAAAAAATATAAATTGAAAAAAATACATACATAAAAAGTACAAATTTTCCTATTATTTATTGTTGTTTGTGTTTTATGTGTATGTCGGCGTCAGGATCCAACATCGTTAAATAAAACAAAGGGGTTCTCACACAATCACTTGGTTTATTCCAATTAACGCAATATTAGTCACTACAATTATTTATCACGAATTTGTGGGAGGTGTGCACACGGCAACGGTCGGCGAACGAATGACCCAAGTCGTGCGCGCGCGCCGCTTTATATAAGGTACACCGTTGACAGATCGACGGTTGACACATCGACGGTGGCGCCGTCATGGACAAAAAATGTTAAATAAATAAATAAAATAATATTTATTTTGCAATCAGTACACTTTGTTTGTCTTGTAACCTCCACTCACATAGTGTAGAAAGTTAGCGATACCTGCCTGTCAAAACATGTCTAACCATCATATTAAATACACACTGAAAGTATTTCAACAAGAAATTATGTTTCAGGCATTTCAATTTATATTGAAATTCTATCGAAAACTTTTCATGTATCGATAAAATGTTTTATGAAATTGAGATCATTTTGTAAATTGATGTGTGTAATATGTAAAAGGGCAATTTAATGTTTTAATATTTATAAGTAAGAACATACTTTTGAGGCTCATCAAAATTGTCTAAGTATGTTCAGACAATTTTCAGTCTATCTGACCTTTACAATCAGTCAAGCCACTAAGGGTAAGCAGATTCGTCTTGGTAAAACTGGTTGACAGACTTTCTGGCTTCTGACTTCCCGTAACGACTGCTTAAGATGTTCAAATGACTGCCGGGACCTACCAATTTCACTTCCTCTCCGAAACACCGAGGTACTCTTCAAGAACAGATGGTCATCCATCCACGGACAGCGCTAAGCATTTCTTAGCTTCAAATAGTATTTACAGGTCTATTTGATGACTATTATGATAACTTCCTACAAGAGGAGGATACTTAAGTTTTAGATTACTTACGTAATTACATAGCGACATAGTAGTATATTGTAGTTCAAAAGTGGTATGTTTGAAATAATACCTATGTACCTCTCAGAGCAACACTTCTATATAATCCTTCTGCGTTCACCTGTACATTTTGGTTTCATACTGTAAACTGATATGCTGAGCAAGGTCTAAAATATCAAGAAGTCTTATACTGTACTGGTGAACGAAATATGATATTATTTGGTACGAAATATTTATTTTATTTTATACGGTTTATATTTTTATTGAAATGGAAATAGAAAGGGTTGTGTATTGAGTTTCTAGTATTTGGCTTTTATTTAGGTTTTCATATCTGAACGTGCTAATACTATATTCTCGTTTTGTTTAGAATAATATAACTTTTCCATACTTATGTTATAAATGCGAAATAACTCCTGCCTGTCCATATCTATGGTTTCCGATTTAAATAGGTAAATGCACAGATAGTCTAGAGCCTGACAAAACCCACCTTTTTATCTAGAATTTAGATTTAGTTCTCACGGTATGCGTGTGAAACCTAGGGAAACAACTGGTTGTGATATAAACTTTACGTTTATATCGGCCCTCCGCTTATAATCACTATCTTTTCGTACACATAAGAATATGTTTTTGAGTTTATCCATTACAAACAAAGTTTTCCTCTTTATAACATCAGTATAGATTACAGTAACTATTTATACATGCTGTTAACCAGATGCCACAATCTCTTTGAACATACCGTAGATGTAGCTTAGCTGCACTTACCTTAAGTTTCCTAAGTCACAGTCGGATATTGCAGTTGATATGGTTTCCTTTGATATGCGATATTAACTGTAATACTCTACGTAAATACATAGTGTACTGAATGCACAAGGTACAATACATTGTTAATATAAAATGTTCCTGGAATAGATAATGTTAAGTCGTGGTAGCCTAGTTGTTAAAGGTGTGTAAGTATCTTGGACATCAATGACTGAGTAAATGTGAAGGAAAACCTCTTGGAAGAATCTGGAATGTCTGAAAGAGTTAAAGCTACTATATGTTTACTGGCCTGTATGACTAATGGTTTATGCATAGTCTGATGATGGCATAAAATCAAATCAAAGATTTACTGCTTACGTTGAATTTTAGACCCTAAAATTACACTTTAATTGACACAAATGATAATAGTCAAACTATTACCGATAATTCTGATTAACTTACCCTTAAGATAGCGAATTCTTCATTAATTAGTCAACGTTACACAGAGAAAATTCGTACAAGTTTCTCAGAGGTGGCCGAAAGATTATATCCAGGGACGGGCCGTAATTGCTTTCCACCAGAACTTTGGCAATATTTTAGTTAATTTTAAACTTAACTTCGTCCCGATTTTCAGAAGGTTTTAATCATGATTTATTGTTTGAAATTGTGGCTAAGAATGTTTGTGTTTAAGGTCCATTAATTGGCGGGCTGCGGGTTATTCGAAAGAGTTACCGCGGCCCTGGTACATAAAAGGCCTACGACGGAACACGACGGTTTTTAGTCAGTACGAGTCTGACACTCCCTCACCGCTGCTAACCCACAGCGGGAAGGGTCATTTCATGATTTTTTGACCTCGTTAAAAACAAAAAAAGGTCCATTAATTGGCTTTGGTCTGGTTAAGTATTTTGGTGACTCTAAATTCAAGCTTGCTACCTTATTATTTGTTGGACTCTAGAAATTAAAATAATCTGGATGAGATTTGGACGGCCTGCGAAAAATGGAACTAAATTATCAGAACCGATAATTTGATTGGGGCTCATAAATCAGTATGGAGATGAATGGTAGTGCGCACGTTACAACGATGAGGTATGCAGCCGGTTTCAGACTCACAAAAAAGTTTGAGTGAAGAATTACCTTTAAAATTGTTGTAAATCAATTATTGATAGACAGTTTAGTGTGCACAGTTCTCTTTTACAAGTTCTTGAGCTTATACACAAACTACGTTTTTATCTGAATAACAAAACAGGCCCAAACAATTTAGCATACCAAATCAAAGCAACAGATTTACCTAGCTTAACTTCTGACGTAAATCAAGATACAGATAGGCTTTGAACAAACGGCTATGTTACCGCAAATTACTGAGAACCACCACCTGTGGTCTCAGAATAATTGGGAACATTTTAACATGGGAAATTTAACCTTAGCGATTAAGAGTTAGGGTGTAATTTAGCTTGGGCTGTTTAAGAAGGGACCTCTAATTACTGCTTGTGTTTTGTTTATATGTATTTCAGTAATAGCTGAGTTCTTGTTACGTAGAAATGGTCGAATCTGTGGTCTGTTTAATGAGCGGTTAAAGTTTTCATGATTCATGGTTTTGCTAACTTTTCTTGTAGTTTTTTCTTTTGGGTTTTTTTCTTAACGATATAGTTGTAGGAATTTATGGTCATTGGTGGTAAGTGAAAACGTCATGATTATTTATTTGCCTTTTGCCAAAAAATCTATTGACTTTTGGAGGCCGACAGTTAATCCGATTTAGGCATACCTACTTTTTAAAGAAAATCTTTAATTGAATCAAAGTTTATATTCTGCGTCTGATATCGGTCAGATACCTAATCGTAGTTATGTGCATACTACCGTTCATATTTCACCCACTAAAGGCTATAGTGTGCTCTTATATACAAAGAGAATTCGAATTTTCTTACGTCAAATGAATGCGAAGCTTTCTTGCTAGCAAGCACACCCACGATATACGAGCTAGTATTAAAAATATTTATCGTCACTTTACAACCTTCACTTTAAGTGCAGGTATGATGTACACATTATTATACCATTAGGGATAATCTGAAGTGCTAACAGACTTTTTACGATCATGGTCGTAGGAATTTTATGTGCAAGCCAGTATCGTTTATAATGCCTACTTATAAAATATGTACTCAAAAGTGTAAAAAGTCGTGGTGGCCTAGTGGGTAAAGGACCAACCTCTCAAGTATGAAGGCGCGGGTTCGATCCCAGGTCAGGCAAGTACCAATGCAACTTTTCTAATTTTGTATGTACTTTCTAAGTATATCTTAGACACCATGGACCGGGTTTCGGATGGCACGTTGAACTGTAGGTACCGGCTGTCATTGAACATCCTTGGCAGCCGTTACGGGTACTCAGAAGCCAGTAAGTCTGACACCAGTCCTATCAATGGGTATTGGGTTACCCGGGTAACTGCCCGGTAAAAGCCAGACAGTTTACAGATACCTGGTTGCCGATACAACTGGGTTGAATCGGTCAGATAGGCAGTCGCTCCTTGTAAAACACTGGCACTCAGCTGAATCCGATTAGAGTGGAGCCGACCCCAACATGGCCAACATAGTTGGGAAAAGGCTACGGAACTACTCGGAAGATGATTATGGTTTGTCCGTGTAGCTGGGCTCAGGGGGTCACATGTTGACAACCATACTACTGTCAGCTGGAGCGAGTAGACCAGAAGAAACAATTGCATGCGTCACAGTGCCTCAACATTGCAAAATTACCACCTTTTGAGGTTATTGCTTTATAGCGATTAGATCGTTAATTATTTCCACTTAATAGCTGACAGGTGTCAAAGATATTAATCTATTTTCTAAGACCTGGGTTTATTACTTGTGGCTTATAACCTTGGTTAAGGGTAACAGCCTTTTAATTTACAATTAACAATTTTGAAAGGGATTTTATACGCAAAAATTGGTGTGACTCATATTCATACTGAAAGGAATAAAAATGCTGAATAGAATTTTTAAGCAGCTATTAAATTGAGAATTGACCTTTGTTGTAGGATTTGCACGCTATAGGTTAACAGTGTTTTATGAAACCTAAAATTAAGCATTACTTTAACAAACCTTATGGTGAGATACCACCGCGAACAATTTAGGTAGAATCTCGCCTTTGGAGCGATAATACCTGTATGTCCTAACATTTCATCCTCCGAGCCTTTTCCCAACTATGTTGGGGTCGGCTTCCAGTCTAACCGGATTTAGCTGAGTACCAGTGCTTTACAAGAAGCGACTGCCTATCTGACCTCCTCAACCCAGTTACCCGGACAACCCGATACCCCTTGGTTAGACTGGTGTCAGACTTATTTTTTTTCTGACTACCCGTAACGACTGCCAATGATGTTCAATGACAGCAGGGACCTACAGTTTATCGAGCCATCCAAAACACAGTCATTAGTGTTTTAGATATACTTATGTCCTAACATTTACAATACTCAATTATTTACAAACGTTTACACCTAGTTCAAACTCAATTCATCAAGCCTGTCACCATTTCATGAACTAGGTACATCTTAGTGCTTCTGCCTTCAACCACTAAGATTCAAGACTAGCTTATTACCTACCTTTGAAAATCAACGTCATGACAGCAACAGTACCTTTAATGAATAATAAAATCCCAAATGACCATGGAGACCAAATGACTAGCGGAGGTGCCATAACGGAAAATCTCCTAAGAAAGTAGCGCGACAAAATGCGGGCGTGCGGGGGTGCAAAATACACTCTTTGTACGCGACTATTTTTTGTAACACCAAAAGTCGTTGACAGATGTCTCAAAGAAATCGAACGCGTCGTTAGTTCACCGTCGTAATGCTCAACGTACGAATTTGACCTAGAAGAAGACACCTGACCTACTTACATTATGACATTGCGTTTAATTATTTGTTTTGTAATATAATTTCTCATTTTAATATTTTTACGTCTTTACGGCAAAACATAGCCCACTTCGCAAAATGATAAGATCCTCATGTATTACCCATGTTTAACAGATAAATATTTCTGTTTCGAAGATCTTTCCTTACTCCATGCAAAATGACGAAGTCAACAATAGACCCTTCATTTGGTAAGATTGCAATGTAAATTTTAAGATATCTGAACTAAGATGGGATGGCAGATAATTATTAATATTCGGGGAATGTTAGTTACAAGCTATTTGAATGCAAATTGATGGAGGTTCGTGCCTCAAGGCTGGACTGGGTGGTGACGAGCGACTGAAGGGACGAAAATATTTGACGGGAATTTGTAGATTGTAATAATTAATCAGCATAGGTACATTGAATGTGAATATAATATGATAAATGGTTCGGTAATTCATAATCCTTACTAATATTATAAATGGGAAAGTAAATATTTTGGTATCGTTGCTGTTAAATATACTGATGAACTGGTTTAAATGAAATGTGGTACATCGATATAGTAGAGCCTGAGAAAGATCGTAGGCTACTTTTTATCAATTCGTGGAAGAAGTTTCATCATGTCTGTCTTTGAAAACCAACCACATTTTTATTTCATGTGCGTCAAAAAGTCGCTCGTTTAACTAGGAATCGCGTCGTTGACATAATTGTGATGAATCTCTAAATGCAAATGAGGTATTTAGCCTGTTGAGTGCCTTAAACCGGCGCACGCACGTGAATCGTATGAGAGAATAGTAGTATCGATAATAAATAGCTAGTATGTTTTGGACAGAGTCTGATTTGGAGAGAGTGCTATATAAAAGTATATAGTTCATAGAGGAGTACATAAGGCAGGGAGGTTGCTACATATGGTAGGTAATACATCAGGAAGTATATATTTAAGAGGAGTATATAAGGGAGTATTTACAGTGTACGAAGAGGTACTCCTTAATACCTACCTGTATATTGTAAATGAGTATTATATTAAAATTTTCCTGCTTATGAGAATAAGAAAAACTGAAACTTTAAGAAACCTTAATAAATAAAATACTTCTTTCTAGTAGTAGAATTCATTTGGACATCTTCAGTTCAAAGTTTTCAAGGACAATTCTTTAATTATTACTCACGAAGTCCCAAATTGTCCGTATTTGTTCCCGAGTTTACTTGTAAATTATTTATCTTTTGTCAAGAGCTCTCTGCTTGATTCTTTCCAAGTTTAATTAAATAGGCTTAATTTTAGCATTGTCTAGAGTAAATTCTACAGCAATTTATTTCATAGTATATTATTGGTTTAGGTACTTATGAGTCACTAGTTGTTATCACAGTTTCACCCACGTTCCGGAAAAACTGATACTTGCCATCGACATCGGGGCTTTGAACAGTAGTCCAGAATACCAATTTTCAGATTTGAATATCGTGTTGTACATTTAAAAGACAATATCCAAGGTCAAATCAATATCTAATACCTGCACAGTTGCTTCTTCAAACTATAAATAATCAAGTAGGCAGAAAAACTTTTTTTGTGGAATTGCAAAACTCCTTAGCAACATTCTGTCACTCTCTGACAGAGGAATAAAGGCTCAAATGTCAACAATCAATCAAAATCTGTCAAAATCCTTAATATAACATGTTTTAGAAAGTGGAAAATTAACAAGTTTATAATTCATAATGATGAAAACTGTGACAAAACCCCGTCAAATCAAAATGAAGTATATGGACAGATTACCAACAGTTATAAGCTGTTGTTTCTGTTGCTTTTTGAGAGCTGGCACTGTGATGATAGCTGTGTTTTCATTTGTAAGTATAGTGCCTTTCTTCTCATAAATCTTTGATTATACTAGCATGTCGTTTCACCTTCGCTTCTTTAGAATCTATCTTGAACACCCGAATAGAAGACAGCCTGCCTTGATAAATGAGCTTTCAAGCACTGTAATATTTCACCTCGGACCAACAAACATGCAACTAATTAAATTATTAAATGTATCTTTAGTTAACTACAGACAAGCCACGTCCGATAACAAGCACTATTTTATGTCCGTTAATTTGTAGTTTCTTACGTGTGCAATAAAGCATGTCTTATTTATCAATCCTACTATATTAATATGTATTACAAAGCTGAAGACTTTATTTCGCACTAATCATAGGAGCTACCAGACCATTCTTTATTTATTTATTTATTTTTTATTTATTTATTTATTTACACAACCTTACATCTACCCTTACAGGACTTGCCTAATGCGGCAGATGGGTTCTTATTAACTTATTCTAAACTAAACTAAAAAACACATACATAACAAATCAATACAATACAAACACATACATCATAAATCAACATATACAAACTTAACTCGATTCGTAGCTTACCACCCTATAAGCGACTACAGTGAAGTCATTCAGCGAGCACGTAAATAAATCCAGCCGGTTGGCTATGGCATTAAGCGTGCGAACGGCGCGCGTCAGCGGCGCTCGCTGCAGCAGGTTGGTGCGCGCGCGCGGCACCTCCAGCAGTGGCGGCCTTCGCCGTCGCCCCACGTATTCATCCGGTACACACAACCGAATTTCACCCAAGATATCAGGATTACATATTTTACCACGTAACACCTTAAATAGATATGAGGCCAGTGCCACTTCTCGCCTCGTCTCCAGTTTACAATATCCTACCATGCCTAACACAAAAAGTGTCGGGTATAGTAACGGATAACCTGGGTACACCCGATAAAGCTTTAAGTAGAGAAATCTTGCGAACTTATTTTGGATTCTCTCTAACATGAATTTGTACTTAGCCTCACTAGGTCCCCAAACGGCTGCACAGTATTCTAAGTGACTTCTAACCAGAGCATCATAAAGAACTTGTAAAGCCTTCATGTTGTTGAAATCATGCGCTTGTCGTAAAATAAAACCTAAATTTCTATATGCCCTGCTACATATGGTCACTACATGCTTCCTAAAATTTAAATCAGTTGAAAAACAAACTCCCAAGTCTCTAACTTCCTCGACTCTTTTTAACGGCTCCCCCTCCATTTCATACCGATGATGTCGTGGGTTTCGGGCACGAGTGAATGACATCACTGAACACTTGGAGACTCTCAAGTAACTGGCAAAGAACTTAAGGGTATGTAGTGTACAACCCTTACCAGCTAACTTCAAGAGCAGAACATCGTTGTCGACTGTGTCGAAAGCCTTCCGAAAGTCGAAATAGGCAACGTCCACCTGTAGTCCTGCATCTACCGCCGGAACTAAATTAGACATAAGATGCAGAAGATTACCTGATGTTCCACGACCTGGCCTGAAACCGTGTTGAGCGTCTGTTAGGTGAGCCTTTAGTTGTTCGTACAAGGTGTTATGTATCGCAGCCTCGAATACTTTTGCTGGCGAAGATAGGACAGCAACAGGTCTGTAGTCACTAGCCTCCGTTCCACCACCACCTTTAGGTACGGGTACCACCCGAGTAAGTTTCCACGGTTCTGGGAATGTTGCCGTTTCAATGCATTTATTAAATATATGTATGTACCAGTGGCTCACACAAAATGAATCGGCAATCTCTCAAAACGAACGGGGGTATGCCATCTGGTCCCACCGAGCACTTCGGCGGCAGACGAGCGAGCGCCCGACGCACCGCGCCCCCCTCTAGCAGGCCGAGGTGCGCGCACGCTGCGCTCGGCGCCGCCGCAGCACTCGCCGTCTCTGCATCTAACGCGGCGGCCTCTGAGCTATACACAGAATGAAAATAACGCGCAAATTCATTGGCGCACTCTTAGTCTGAAAGTGCCGTACCGTTTTTGACAATTCTGTAATTATTAGAATTACCTCTTTTTGATCTAAAATAACTCCAAAACGCTTTAGGGTCGGTCGCTAAATGGTCTTGTACGCGGTCCCGGTAACGATCATGAGCCACCATGGTATCTGATTTAACCTTTGCCCGACATAAAGAAAACGCTTGGTAGTCGCTAGCAGATTTATGCAGAGCATATTTCAATTTAATATTACTAATAATATCTGGAGTGTACCATACTGGATACGTATATCTAAATTTTTTGCATTTTTTCTTTTTGATGGGTACGCAATCTTAAAAAACGTCATTAATTTTACTGTAAAAAAACTCTAAAGCTATGTTAGGGTCGTTCAGAACATATAAATCACTCCAGTCAATATTACCTAACAAGTTGTACATCTGCATAAAATTTGCTTTGTTAAAGTTCCACTGCTTAAAAATCTGATTGTGTTCGTCGTCATATAGTGGCGGTGAGGCGGGGGGCAACCGCGACGACGACGGCTCGCTAGACACCTGCACCGATATGTCGAGCGGCGGATGGTACTCGTCCACGGGCTGCAAGCCCTCGTCCCCCGCGCGCACCGACACGCCCGCGCGCCCGCTCAACACCAAATCCAACTGTCTACCACTACAATTTGGTACCGAGTTATACTGAATGACCTCACTGAAAGCCACGAAATAATCAAAATAATTACGAATATTTACATTACATGAAAACAAATTAAAATCACCTACTATTATAACGTTATTTTTATATTTAACACATATTTTTTCAAGTAAGTTAAATAACAACATATATTCATTCTCATCAGTTTTTGGTGGTATGTACACAACACTACAAACAAATAAGAACCTATTTTGTCTATAAACCGAAACACACAAAATTTCAAACATGTGTTTGTTTACATCTACGTCATCGAGTGTCGATACTCGCTTGAACTCAAAGCGCGGTGTGGCCACTAAAAGTACGCCGCCCTGCTTCCGTCCATCCGCCCGATCGCATCTAATGATCGGATACCCTGGCAGCGTGATTTCTGCGTCCAGAATCGACTCGTTGCAGCCGGTTTCCGTTACAGCAAATATATCTGAACCCGAGGACTCCAGAAGAGACAGAAACTTTGAGGTTTTCGTCCTCAATCCCCTCACATTTTGATATAAAATGCTGATGTCATTATTGGCTTTGTGGTTCTGATAACTTCGTCGAGCGGCGAAACCAAATCCATTCGCTATATTCAACGTTTAGCGGCCACATGTCAGGATTACAGATTTTTTCAAAGCTCCCTTCATTTACTCCGACTCTGAAAGAAGCATTCTGTAATATTCTGTCAATGTTACCACTTGTTATTATACCACTTGTATCTAGGAAGGACTACTTTTTATCCGAGTGTACGAAGAAGTCCCCATGGGTTTGAGTGCAACCGTTGGCAGACGCTAGTCTGATGATAAATGATAGAACAGTTGGCTGTGTGCCATCCGCTTCAAAGAACTCCAAGTGTAGAAACCTGTTTTTAAGAGATTTCTTCCAGTATCACCACTTTGAAGTCTTCACTTTGTCTTGGAAATACATTGTAGTTTCCAAGGCTTTTTATTGGGTCATCTTATTTGCCGTTTTCTTTTAACGCGGTTTTGTTGTCATTTACAACTTTTATTTTATGAATGCTATGACATGATATGATGCTGATGATCATGATATTGAGAAGGCAACTTACTAGGGCAACTTTCAAAGCTTTTTTTTATTTTCAAAGCTGTTAGAGGTATAGCAGGTATAGAAAGAGCATTCACCGTATTGGTCCATACAAACGTATTTAAAATTCTTCTTCAAAGTCTCAACCCAGTCTTCTTCCACAGATAATAGGCGTCCTATTCGCTCCAAACGTGAGCCACACGCACGGCTTCTGGGACCTGAACCCTGTGCTGTCGAACTACGGCATCATGACGGAAATGTCAGCTCAGATGACGATAGGAATCGCTTCCATAATGCTCTGTATTGTCAGCGTGTTGCTGCTCGTTGGGGCTTGCTGTGTAAGTAAAATTGCAGAATACACACCTATATTAAACTAGTAACTTTTACTCTTACCCGGACAAAAAAATAGCCTATGTCGTTTTCGGGCTCTAGAATATCTTTGTACCATTAAAATCTGGTTGGAAGTTTTAGTATCAGAAGCACGACAGTCCGAAGTATAAAGTCACTTTTGCATTTTTTATTTTAGTAATGATTGCAAAGCTAATTCTGCTGGAAATCGGGGGGACATCAGGTTGCTCGGATAACTGGGTTGAGGAGGTCAGACAGGCAGTCGCTGTTTGTAAAACACTGGTACTCAGCTGCACCCAATCAGACTGGAAGCCGACCCCAATATAGTTGGGAAAAGGCAGATGATGTATAGGAAATGACTATTGTGGGAAAGTTATATGGAACTTTTACAATCTCTATTTATACAGTTTACTCAATTTAATTATTGATTCCAGAACATTCCAGTGCTAATAGAGATCTACCAGTGGGGCGCGATAATGTACAGCTCGACGGTGGTGCTAATGTTCTTCGTGCTGGCCGTGTTCTGTTTCTTCGTGCACACAAACTGCTACGTGGCGGGCGCCGTGCTAGTATTTTTGATTGTGTGCGATGTTTTGTGTGAGTACAGTTTTATTTGGTCTGCGGGATTGTTCGAAACAGTCATCGTGGTTCTGGTACGTGAAGGGCTCCAGAAGGAATATGGTGCGTTTTAGTCAGACTTCCTGCCAAAAAAAAGTTCTCTCCAAACCCTTCTCACAATACCTTATTTCGTAGACCACATGTGTCTTTCGTAGACCATATGTGACTATCGTAAGCCTCGTGTGCCTGTCGTTGGTAAGCCACATGTCTATCGTACGCCACATGTATCTTTCGTAGACCACATGTGTCTTTCGTAGGCCACATGTATCTTTTGTAGGCGTTCAACAATTGCAGTTGACTGCAAGAATTCATAACGTACCTTTAGGCTCCGTGGGTCTGTCGAAGCAGCGTGTGATTGTTGTAGCCTACGTGCGTCTGTCGTAGACCTCATGTATCTTTATGGACGTGGATTACATGGACTTTGATAAATTAGTCAGAACTTTTTTGTCCCAGAACTTTTATTACCATTTATTAAAGTGATATATTTTCTTTTCCAGTGACGGCGTACTTTATAATCGTGACGAACAGTTTGAGGATGTCGCTACAGTTTCTGTCAAGTAGTGATATTGTGATCTGAACATTTTGTTTTGACTCCAAATTGGTGCTGAGTGTTCAAAGTTATTGTGGTGCCTACAAGTTTTCTGTGGCTGAAGTGGTTTTGTTAATAAAGTTATTTGAAATATTTTTTGGGCGTTTTTATTTTTTCTGATATTTTATAGAGTAGTAAGAAAAACTACCCACTGACTGGAACCTTGGTAGGTATCGTATCTCCATACAACATTGTTTCATCAAAATTGGTTGAGTTTTTTGACGGTGAGTGTAATTTTATTAAACAAATATAAAAACACAAACAGAAGGTAAACAGTTTTTAGTTTAGTTTTGTTAAATAATAAATACTCATCATAAGATTTTTTTGAAAAAGTGTTCTATCTTTCACCATTATAAAAACTTTTTCAAAAGTTTTCATGTTGGCATTAGATACTGAGTTATCTCTGTGGAAACAAATCGTCTTTGGTTCAATGTCATGGTCATGTCATGGCGACTTCACCCAACTGAAGCGAACAATTTCCATCAAATTCACGTAAATAACAACATGTCAAATAACTAATGTAAATAATATATAATTTTGTTACCAATGTCTTGAATAACATCGTCGCCATGTGTGAGATATTCCCAGAAGTGGAGACATGCTGCGCGGTAGTTTCCATAAGAGTTGGAATGCTATTAATATCAATTTTAGCAATAGTAAGTACTCCTAAGTTTTCTAATTTAAGGGTGCGTCTACACGGTGCACGTAGCTGGCGCATGTTGAGGCACCGGGTTATATGCATTTAAAAACGTGCGGGTCCAGCGACTCGCGCATGTACCAAAGCAAAATACCACTGACCTCTCAAAATACCCACCCGCGTGCTCTTGTCACTTGTCACTTGAGCATGTTAACTTGCTCCAGTTACGTGCACAAGAAAAAATACAAAAAATAAATTGGTGAAAATGTAACTTTTAGTTTGTGTTTTGGCAAAAAATGATTATTTACACGTTGTTGCTATTTTTTCGGTTAATTTATAATTATTTGTTAAACATCGTTTATATGACAAGGCAAAGGCATTAACTAGTGTCGAAGTTAACATTATGTTGCATAATGTTCACGTAAGTTATTTACTCACTTGTGTTCAAGTTGAAAAGACGTGTTGTTTTTTTATCATATTGACGTGTGTGCCTATCATAATTATATAGAGGTATGTTGAACAAAACCTACTGTGTTGTGTAAAAGAAATATGTAATTTATCTTAGTAAAAATATTATTCTCTTGAAAATCTCCATGTAAATCCTAAATTCCATATTAAATCGTCCTAAGAAGAACTAAATTAAATAAATAATAAAACCAGTACGAATTACAGGTTTTCCTTTTTACTTTTGTAATGCATGCGGTTATGCCCAAACTATAGCGCCCAAAGGTTCTGCCGCGGTGTCAATCAAGCAGTCAAAAATGGCGGGAGCTTTGACGAGACCGCGGGCAAAACTACAAATTTGTAACGAGATTGTACAACATGTCATACCTCTACAATTTCGCGATAAGCTACAGAATATATTCCTTCGTATAAATATTTTCAAAAATATTCCAGCATTTTAAATGTTTCTTTTAGTAGCTAAACCTTGTTGTGTAATTTTGTATTTATTATAGGCAAGTTTGAAATTCTTACTTTGTTACTTTTTTAACTATAAATGCGTAAAAAGTACCTCTGTCTGTCTGCCTATATGTCGGGCGTTGACGCCAAAAAAACCGAACCAAGGTAAATGAGTACGCAGATAATCTAGCGTCTAGATCCTAAGAAAAGAGATTTACTATTTACACGCGGTAGGAAGTGACGGGAAGTTGATTTAAATAAACACCAATAAATAATATTGCTAAGACTTCCCTCCTACATCCACGGTTACTGAAATATTCGCCCACAATAACTTGATCTGCCTACGCTCATTGCAAACAACCGTTATACCAAGTTATATCAATGAAACCAACATTGAATTAAATCATACATTTCAGACAAAAGCGTGGGAGTCTGACATCTGCTACGCTTTGTTCTGACATTTGATTGAATATTTATTGAAACAGAAGATGCGGTCGAATGGATTTTAATTCGATTATGTTATTACTAGCTTCCGTCAGCGGGCTTACTCGCGTCGCTAGGGTATTATTTCGCGCACCCGGATAAGTTTGCTTGAACGCGCTAATCTCAGGAACTATAGGACCGGTTTAAAATTTCATTGTTAGATAGCCCATTCCGTGCATGTCATTTCGTGAAGTCAGATAGGCAGTCGCTCCTTGTAAAACACTGGTACCCAGCCGGGAGCCCAGTCTGGGAGCCGACCTCAACATAGTTGGGAAAAAGCTCGGGAGATGATGTTAGACAGCCCATTTGTTGAGGTAGATTTAGGCTACTTTTTTAACTGGGTGCGCGGCGCAGTTCGCTTGTTTAGGTGGTACTCGAAACTATTTTTAACTAACCTCAAAAAAGGATGTTCATAATTTGATTTGTATGTGTGTAAACAGAATATAGACATAGTTAAATTATTAAAGTCGAATATTTCTTTTATTCTGGGTGTTTTATTGAATTTGGGATTTTTCGTCAGGCAATAATATTATAATTGTTTGTTACAGTCCACGGGAACGATAACTCTCAGTATCATGGAACAGAGGACAAATATAAATCTTGAAAGTGTAATGCATATGTACAGCAATGTCTCTAACATAACCAGTGAGTTTACAGCTTTATAATGGCGTCCACGGTCGATTTCAGCCACGGCGGCTGTTCTCATATAAGGAGATCAGCCAGCTGCGCAGGACATATTATAGTGCACGGGCATTTGCGCAGACACAGGTGCACTAACTATTCCTTCACTCTCATAGCCCGATTTGACGGCAATCGACACGACCGGAGAGAGATCAGGCGCAGGACCGATATTAACGTGCTCTCCGATGCACGGGTGAATCAATCACCAACTTCCAGGCTACGGGCTGCTTTGTGAAAGTTTTTTAAACCAATAAAACGATTTCGGCCCGACCTGGGAATCGAACCCGAGACCTCAGTCATAGCAGTTGCGGTTGCAACCATTAGAGCACCGAGGCAGGTAAAAATTATAGAAATTTTATTTTCTTTGTTTTTCTTTCAGGCCCGGAGCAGGCTCTTTCAGAGCTAAGCAACCTGATCACCACTAGCGTTTCAGCAATGTCCGTCATCTTCATAACGGCTGGCGTGTTCCTGCTGTTCTCAACATTAGCGGTTATCCTTATATCCTCACTAATATTATCCATTTATTTATTCATCATCATCATCTTCCTGCCCTGTTCCCAAGTCATTTGGGGTCGGCGCAACATGTCTTTTTCTTCCATTCCTCTCTGTCAGATGTCATACTTAAATCCATTCCTTTCTGTTTCATGTCCTTTTTCAGGCAATCAATTCATCTTTTCCTCGGTTTACCTCTGCCTCTCCCGCAATTTTTCCTACGCCTGTATCGGGTTAAAAAGTATAGCCTGTGTTACTTGCAGATAATGTAGCTTTCTAATGGTGAAAGAATATTTAAAATCGGTCTCGTAATTTTTGATTTTATCCATTACAAACAAAGTTTTCCTCTTTTTAATATTAGTATAGATACAACATATCGTCGTTTTTTATACATAAAAAAAAACATTTAAAAATATAAAAAAATATTTGCCATTGATATACTGGTCTGTATGTTTTTTTTTTAATTAATTACATTTTATATTCCAGGACCAAGAAGGTTTCGCTCAAATATTCGTGTGGCTAACAGTCCTGAACATTTTGATCGGACTTATAATGGTTTTTGCAATATCTTTCGAGTGTGTCTTACAAACAAAATGTTTGCTCGGCAATATGGATTGGCTTTCGGCTGCCACTTCGCTCGTTGTAATGGTATTTTATTTGATAAGTAAGTATTTTTAATTATTAAATCGACCTTCAATCATCATCATCTTCCGAGCCTTTTCCCAACTATGTTGGGGTCGGCTATTAGTCTAACTTGATGCGGCTGAGTGCCAGTGATTTACAAGGAGCGACTGCTATCTGACCTACTCAACTCAGTTACCCGGGCATCCCAATACCCCTTGGTTAGCCTGGTGTCAGACTTACTGGCTTCTGACTACTCGTAACGAGGCAAGCATTTTCAATGACAGCATAAATCAACCATGATTATTAATTGGTTATTAATAGCTTCCGCCAGCGGTTTCACCCATTTCCTGAGGAAACCACTTCCCGCATCCATCCACATCCCGTTTGGTGTGAAGAAGTTACAAACAGACGCACACACTCACTAAGTTCATCCTTGTAATGTTAGAGTGCTAAATATAAAAAGGTTTTAAGGTCAGCAGACCAGTCAGGTATACGGGTATACCCTAGTGTATATTTATTTATTTATTTATTTAATAAGTACAGTGACAGACTACAGGTTAAGACAATCAAGAAAAAACAATAGTTAGCATACAGTACATAAATCTGAAGTCCAATTATTCCTGTACATAACATTAAAGTATTAATATGCTTCGTTAGAGACAGTAAAGTTGAAGTACTTAATATTAAGAAGCTAATACATGACTAAAACAATTAATTACAATTTATCTAAGCAATTTCTAAATTCGTTGAAACTGTTCAAGAACAAGTCTACCTTAGCGGTTAGCTTTACCTACTGTAAATTAAGACAGACCCGGTTCTTCTAAGTTCAACCGCCTACAATTTCTCCCAAGCGATAAGCTGTCGTGCTTGTGCTCATTTTGAAGGTAAAAAAAAACAATTGAAAGTGGAGCTCGTGGCTAAGTAACAGCCCCTCGAGTCAATTGATCATAAGGTTAAGCAATTCTGAGATATGCTTTAAAACATAATCTGTTACGGTTACTGCCTTTTTATCGTCCCACTGCTAGACACAGGCCCCCTCTCACACAGAGAAGAATTGAGCATTAATCACTGAAAACATAGGCATAACATAGAAAAAAATACGTCACATTACTATTATTATAAACATTTACAATTTAATTGTGATGATAAAATCAATATTGCTAAAAAATGTTTTGTAAAAAAGTATGACTTTCCATACACAGTCGAATAAAATAAAAAACATAATAAAGTCAACACATTCCTCACTGCCTCGCGCTCGTAAACTAACTCGCAGTTAAAAGCCGGACTAAACCGCGGTTAGTCTAGAACTTTCCTATTAGGTTATCCAATGGGACAACTGTTTTAGTTTTTAGACTAATCCCTCGCTCGTGTTCTAGTTGAATAGGATTTATAAACTCTGGTGATGAGTAAATAAGGTTTAGATACATTTTCTGGGTTTTCTTTATTACATTCTACAAAATTAACCACGTTTTTACCCGACTGCCAAAGAAGGAGGGTAATGTTTTTGAAAAACATACCATAATTTTTGACCCGTTTATAAACCCAAGATATTTTGAAGTCAAAAGGTGAGACCGTATGAAATAGGTAGTTTGCTTAAGATCGAGATAATAATGATACTAATATTTATTGCAAGGGTATTGTGCCTGTGTGTGTCTGTATGGTCGGCTTTCAGGCCAAAACTTCTCAACCAATCTCAATGAAATTCTTTACACAGATTATCTAGAGCCTATTTTGTATCTAGCTTGTTTATAATAAAATGTATATTTTCTTTTGTTTCAGTGTGGTATTACTTTTGTTGCGTGGCAAACAGTTACGTACTCAATGGATACACTTAACGAAAATACTCAAAAATTGACCTCCACCCAATATAAGACAATACTGTTACTCCGACAATGAGTTATTTCAAAAATATTTTACTTCGACATAATTCAAACGTGTTTTTTTTTTTGATAACTTATTAGATTTTTTTAAGGATAATGTATTTAATAATGTCTCACATAAAGATACCGCCTAGGTGTTCAATTTAACGAAAGCGGTTTAGGCATGCTTGTGTGTGTAAATATACGTGCACATTGTCTTTGTGTGACTCGGTGACTCGACCAATACTGAGCGCTTCCGAGCTTCCGCTTACAAAGACAACGTGCTTGGACATTGACACACACAAGTATGCCTTTTCCGCTTTTGTGAAATAAAACATCTGTACGACTAAATATTTTTTCGAGTATTTTATTAGCTGAGTTGCGTCGAAGTAAACAATTGTTTTTCAATTTTTTTCGAAGTAATTGTAATAATAACAGTCTTGTCTCATATTGGGGTGATTGAGGTCAATTTTTGAGTTTAAGAAGAGTATCTCACACATATCAAGATTTTTGGTAATTAAAATTGATTTTTATTTTTTGAGTCACTAAATCATGTCAGAATGTCTAAATACCTCATTAAAGGTACGACATATTGATTTAAGTAACTTTTTTCTGTCAAAATATACATTTATATTGACTATGTTTTGGAGTTTTATTTTCTTTGCCCCTTTCATTTATTGATCCTAAGTTGGTTTTTGCAAGCGTTTATGTATAACTGCAGTACAACGTACTTATTTGAAATATATTCTATCAATGAATCAAAAAGTAGTTCATCCCTTCCGTTTTTTAAAAGCGGAAAAATTAGATTAAAACACTCCGTGTTTTCAATTAAAACAGATGAAAAAAGTGTATATATATCATACATATTATATCATACATTCACTTTCAAGCGTATACGAAATACCTGTGTATAATTAGCTTTTACCCTTTATATACTGAAGTAAATAACATTCTTTAATATATCTAGGTGTAGTACCAACAAACAAACATTTCAATTGTAACCTCAAACCAGTCAACACTAGTACAAGCCTAGTTAGGCGTACAAGTATATAAATCTTGTCGGCCATTACTGAGGTAGCCGGGAAACGGCCACATAGTAGCGATATGGCGTGGAAATCCGTCACTATATACAAGGGAGATATCTCACTATCTGTGTGTGTTTGTGTGTATGTAAGGCTGCGATTCCATTGGAGTGTACCGGGATGTGGGGCACTGTGACGCATAGTTTAGTTTCTACAGCAAAAAAGAACTTCGGGTGCACTCGCTGAAGCAAATAGCAACAAAGTGTGTGTCAAAATTTCTAAAATGTTTGCAAAACTGCATATTTTTTTAGTAGAAAGGGAGTTTTAAAAACAGAAAAAAAAGTAACAATTAAAAATTAGAAACAAATAATATCCATAAAACTATTGCGACATAAACATAACTGCACGAAAAGGTCAGCGCTCAGCACAAATGCTATTTTCGCTTGAAAGCATGAAACTACAATGTTGACCCTCGCGTTCTTGCAGCAACTTAGCTGAATAGCTTAGCAGTGGACTCATTTCACAATTTTTGTTCGCGAACAAATGTGCCACACACCATGTTGGTGGAATCCCGCCTTTAGATCTAATTACTGTTTCAATTAACGCGTATATCTGTACATGTGGCTAAGTTAATAAGGTCGTTAGCACAGTTTTTTGGGTGCTAGTTTTTGTTTGCTCTATGTTACTTACCTTTTTAATGGGGACAGGATAAAATAGCAACCATTATTTCAGTTTCGTGTGGTAAACAGATAGTTTTTTCGACTAGTAGGATAGTATTTATGAAGGCTTCGAAAGAATTGTTATTATTATTCTTTATTGCACACCTAAAAACACATTTTGACACACAGAACAGAGAGATTATGCACAACGGCGAGCTTAAAGTATCAACTGCTATACAAAATAAAATGTCTCCAATCTATTCTACCACGGATTTTCAGTAGTTCAGTAGTCGCTCAGAGACTAATATTGAGTATCGGAGACGCATAGCCTAGTGTACTAACAGCCTTTCTTTCTGAACGAAAAGTACTTACAGGACCCTCGTTAAAAGTTGTTACATTTTTATAAAAGTTTATATGTTTCAAGATATGTTTTATACGGTTAAATACAAGTCGTTGAAAGTAATAAAAGTTACTTAAAGGTTTGCAAATAACTAATTTAATGATTGCCTACCTCAGAATATAGTGTACAATAGTACAATATAATTCACCGTCTACTGTTATTTTTCATTGTAATAATAGTAACGTTTTCACAAAAGGTTTTAGCTAATTAAGTGTACAATTGCAATGTAAGTAAAACACTCTGTCTAAAGTACGGGACAATAGGTGAGAGCATTGTTTGTGAGTGCACTCATTTGTCCAAGCGGGTGCTTTATACAAATGTAGTAAGTACTGTTGATGTGGTCTTGCTTGATTAAAAACTTACTTAAGTTTTAATGGAGTTAGAGAAAAGTGGGTGTATAATAATCACAGTAGTAACCTTGAGATAGGTACATACAAAGATACTCTTAGTCTATGTATTTTTTTCCTTCAATAAAAATGTTGAGTTTTTTGAGCTCCTCAATATTTTTGAATTCTTGTAAATATTTTTTATAGGGGCTGGGTTTTTTTAAAAGTCAGATAGGAAAAGGTGTTAACAGGTATTGACAGGTTTCTGGAGAACAAAGAAGGCTTTTCCAGATCTGTCGTTATCATTATCTATCTATCCTTTTTCCAATTATGTTGGGGTCAGCTTCCAGTAACATGGATGCAGCTGAGAACCAGTGTTTAAGATGGAGCTTCTAAATCAGCTGTACCTATAGTTTGGAAATAAGTAAAGCAAAGAATACGATTGCAATCACGAATCCATTTCTCTATCAGGACAGAAAAAAACATAATCATAAAAGTGACATAATGACCGATTAAAGTAACATTATTCTTTTATTATTTACGAAGCCAATACCTATCTGATTCGATCGGATATGACATACGGAAGCAATATAGTTACGGTCCCCTTGGGGCTAGACATTTGGCAACAATTCGTGAAACTTTCGGCCAAAAGATAAGTTGATTTAAATGTGTCATGGTAGAGTATATATCGGATGGAAGTTTTATGAGCTTGTAGTTAAGATAGCAGTCACTTTGTGGAAAATGATAGTGAATTGAAATGTGTGCTGGCAATTTAAAATGTCCTAGAGAAAACGTAGTTTTTGAACTAAAGTAGTTTGGCATCTATTCATATCTAAATATATAAAACTCAAAGGTGACTGACTGACTGACTGACTGACATAGTGATCTATCAACGCACAGCTGAAACCACTGGACGGATCGGGCTGAAATTTGGCATGCAGGTAGATGTTATGACGTAGGCATCCGCTAAGAAAGGATTTTGATCAATTCTACCCCCAAGGGGATAAAATAGGGGATGAAAGTTTGTATGAAACTTTGTCAATTTTAAACCGATCGGACTGAGACTTTGCATGCATAAAGCTACTATGGCGTAAGCAACTCTTAAGAAAGGATTTTGATAAATTCCATCCCTAAGGGGATAAAATAGGGGATGAAAGTTTGTATACATCTTCTTAGATTTGTACACGCTAATCTTCCGAACTACTGAACGGATTTCAATGATTTTTTCTTTGTTGTATCAGTATTAAGCCTGGTCAACATATAGGCTATAATTTATCTTCGAAACTTGAAGACCTGATGCAGAACTCCAACAGACCAACAAAACTATAAGAGATACAAAATGGTGCCATGGCAAAAATTGTTTCATGTGATGAGCATTTTCAGCTGAGATAATAAATTTTAAGATCTGGAACACCTGATGTGGAACCCCAAGAGCCCAGCTTCTCTATACCATGTACAGGTATGACGTTTTAGCAAAAGTTGTTCAATTTGATAAGCACTTTCTATTGACTTATACAAATTGAAGATCTAAAACACCTGATGTGGAACTCCAGGGCCCAGCTAGACTATAGCATATAGAGGTATGACGTTTTAGAAAAAGTTGTTCAATCTGATAAGCACTCTCTGTTGACTTATAAAAATTGAACCACACCTACACCTGATGTGGAACCCAGGAGCCCAGCTAGAACCATGACGGGGTAGGTCTCACGCCTCTGGTTTGGCTTGGCCGTCCAGAGTGGAGTCGCTAGAGCAGGATTAGTAGCCCTGCTCGGAGGGTAGGTGCCTCATGGTAAGCACAGGGAGCGCGTAATCTGCGTTTAAAGTCCACCGAGGTATCCTCACCCTTCAGCTCATACTTGAGAGATTGGTTCTCTACCCACTAAACCACCACGACTTCCACTAAGTCACCACGACTTTGTCATCTATTTAATGTTTTTTTACGTAATAATACTTGTGTAATATTTTTGCCACACACAAATGCGGACTAATTAGAATCACTACTTTTATCCCTATGGTCACGTCTATTGCGGTTCAGTTCTCAGCGTTTTGTTTAATCTGCTGTGCTTTTGCTGTTAAAGTACAAAAATTAAGTATATAGAACGTTTCTCTTCGGTCCCTTAAAATTCAATATCAGACTATTCAGATCTTTGATTTTGCTGACCCCGTAGTCGCTGGCATAAGGGACAGGATCCGCGTACGAAGTCGCGGGCAGAAACTAGTTTATATTATAAGCTCATTGCAAGTTTCATGATTTGTTGGTTTGAAGGCACTACTCTAAGCAACAATTGGTGTAATTTGAAAAAATATTTTAGTGTTACAGCCCATTTATCGAGAAACGTTATACCTAGGTTTTTTTGTAAGGTTTTGCTAGGAAGTTTGCTTCTTAATACCAGTCATACACTTAGGAAGTAGTGAAAGGAGGGCGTTTTTGATAGTGCTGCACTTTTGTAATTTTTGTCACGAAGATATGCTCATTTGATCAGAACAGTAAACTATTTTGACTTTGTACTTGTGTCTAGCAGAAAATTCCTAAAACCTTGCTTGTTCCTTCAAACTCACTTATTGCCATACCTCAGTCAAGTAAGTAGTTTTCAGCAAATCTGTCAGTTAAGTTACGAAGACAATATATCAAGTTGCGGTTAAGTTAGGGAACTAAGTTAGTGGCCGCTTGACATCACTTGAAGTTAAAGGGTTGGCCCACTGTTCATAAGTTTTGACAAGTTGACCTTTCAAGTTAGTGGTTATGTGTTTGGTTTTGTTAATCTTAATCGTGCGGACTGTTAAATGGAGTCAGAAGTTAAGCACGGTTCAGATTTAGTAAAGTATATTTTACAGTATCATTTTCAATATCATATACCGAGATCATATCAAGTCTAACCAAGGGGTATTGGGTTGCCCGGGTAACTGGGTTGAGAAGGTCAGATATGGCAGTCGCTCCTTGTAAAGCACTGGTATTCAGCTACCCGCTTAGACTGGAAGCCGACCCCAACATAGTTGGGAAAAGGGCTCTGAGAATGATGATTTTCAATATCATGTACTTTTTGGTATTCAATATCATATACCAAGATTATACTTTTTGGTATATGATATTGTTTATAGTTGTTTAAAGTTTCAGAGGTCGCAATCACGTCTGCCGTGCCGTGGGGTCCGGGAATCGGTTCGATTTCTGGATCTAGCGGTTTCCTCAAGAACCATTGAGCCGGTTTGCATTTTTTTATTGTTATGCAACCCATACATCGAATTAAGTATAGGCAAATTTTCTCTCTAGTAGTTCCCAAGGGACACGGGTAAAACCGCTGACGTACACTAGTCAGAATAAAAATACAGTCTTCATCAACTCTTTTTACAAAAGATACGGTCTTTGATGGCTAATAAAGTTAATTAAAAGCAATGTGATGAACTAGTTTCCACTGGCCGGTACAGTCGCGCTCGGAAAGCAAAAACAAAAAGATATCAAAGAGCTGGCAACGAGTCCGACTGTACATAGATGTAAAGATGATTACGTTTTTTGATATGCATTTTTCTAGTATGAGTATTATATGCTTGGAGAATTTCCCAGTTAAGTAATATACCAATACTAGGTTTGGCATGCGTATTCCTTTGTTCTACATAATATTTTTTGGTAGTATTACTCTTACGTATCGTGATCAAGTACCTGTTTCTAAAATCTGGATAAAAAGTATTTAAGAATAGTATTTATTTAAACCAGGTTTTTGTGGAACCGTTATAACCAACAAATATTGCACTATTTTATAGGGATTAATAAGAAATATGTTTTAGTGTAGATTTATGACAAAAATATTTGTTATAAAAGACGGACATATGCGCGAACATAAAATAATACAAACACCCGAATTGATACCCTCCTCTTTTTTGGGAACTCGATTAAAAACAATTCATTAACTATCTAAAAATATCCAGAGTTATTATTTTGTTAAACAAGCTTACTAACCTCTAACATTAAGGTATTAGTATGCTGATATTTTATTCATGCGATTCAGGAAGTATTTCCAAGGTTTCCGAAAGCAATGTATTACCGAATTTTGTATGAACCCGCAGAAAAAAACTTTCCCTGCGTTGATAATCTACGTAAAATTCTGTAAGCAGTTCTGGACTTTGGAGTATGAATAAGACAAAGTAAAAGTAAAATAATGTTCAAGACCATAATAGTCCGAATCTGAAACAATTACATTCCGCTAGAGGTTGCACCCGTTTTGCTTAGGAAGTACTTTATGCACTCAGATAAAAAGTTGCCTTTTTCGATATATTGGCTATCTGACAGGGAAATCAGTTTTCCAGTAGTTCCGGATATTAGCGCGTTCATGCAAACAAACCAACTTGAGTGTTCAAAAATATCTTTCGTTTGCCAGGGCGGTAACTCGTTCGAACAATACGGCAAGTATAGGCCCTTCTCCTTTCTGTTTTGCTAGAATAATATATTTTCGCACTTTATCGAAACGTAGAACCAGCGTCTAAAATCACACCAACATGCCACCCGCGGCGGTGACTACATTTAAGCTTGTCTTTTACATACTTCAATCCCAAAATATTGAATACGATTAGCAATTTATGAAGGAAATCTTTTTTCTGTTCAGAAACGGTACAACTTCGGTATTCAAATGTATTGAAGTTTGAAATCGATGTTGCTTTGTATGTTGGGGGTTGCCAAATGGAATATTTTTTACATAAAGATAAACATAAAAAAGAGGACTTAGGGATAAAGCAGAAAAAAATCTTGGAAAGGATTTTCTGATATATTGAATGGAGTTTTTTCAAAAACAAGTAATTTACAGAGCTTTTGTTGTTGCTTTTTTTTCATATCTACCTCTAAATACTATATGTTAGATTGACAGACATGTTAGATTTTTTGATTACCTATTTTGTCAAAGTTAAGTTACGTAGAGCTACTATTGTTTTATTAAGTCTACTTATCTCTCAAACAAAACAATTATTCATAAGACAAACACTTTTAATTCCTTGGATACTCCACTTCAGCTTGCCAAGCCATTTTAGTCCTCATTATAATTGCCTTAAAGTTCAAAGTTCAAAGCAGTGTAATAGTTTCCCTGTATCTTCCCGTGCCAGCCACATAGGGATTGTTGAAAACACGAAACATGAAAAGTGCACTAAAACTTCTAAAGAATTTAGAAGTTTTGTAGAGGAGTTTAAAATCTGTTTTATTTTTTGTCGTTTAGAATTTGTGTTACAATGATAAAATGCTTGAATACCCTTTCGTATAAAGTATAAGAAGTATTTTTATATTTAGAGCTCACGCACAATAATGGCTGACAAATAATTTTGAAAACTAAGCAATCCAAATTAGTTGGTATGATAGCCTGATACCGGCTGAATATCTGATCTTTGTAATGTGTGCACTAGCATTCATATCCACACTGATTAAGAGCCCGATGAAACTGTATGCCGTACGTCGAGTTAACAAAGGCTATGTTACACAATTACAACTAGGTAGGTTTTAATAGATATGTATTTTTCTCTTGTAGACAATTGCCTACTTGCTAGTTAACTACTTACATGTGTAGTACACAAATCTATATATACCTATGTATAAAAGAAAGTCGTGTTAACACATTTTATAACTCAAGAAACGCTGAAAGCTTAGACCCGAGAGAAGGACATAGGATTTGTCACCATCTGGGACGCGGGTAAAACCGCGGGCAGAAACAAGTGACTTATAAGATGAAAAATAACTTACAATCTTCACGTAAAGATACTGAATAAAATTTCACTCCGGCTTACTGTAAGGAACACTTTAAAGAAAGTTGTTCCTTTCGGAAAAAAGGAAGGTACAAAAACGGAATATCTTTTATGACGAAAAATGTAAGAAAACGGACAACCTTCCACCTGGTGCCACTTAGCAGTTTGAATATTTAATAAGGCGACGTAATTCAGATCAATATTTTAAAGTGAGGGGAAGAAAAGTTCGGCTGAGACTAATGGCTAATTATGCCGGTCAATGATTTTTCAAATTAGTAAGTACTTTTGTTTCTTTGTATTGCGATGCAGATTTTAATTTCATAAGCCTCTTTCTTTTTTACGGGTATTTAGTAGTTTAGAACTGCATCAGCCGAAAATATTAAAAACTAGCTTTTTTCCCGCAGATTCACTGGTGTTTTGAGGGAAACTACTGCCCGTACCGAGATAAAATTTTACCTATGTTACTTGGCAACAGTGCAGCTACCCAACCAACGGCGAGGGAATTTTTCAAATCGGTTCAGTAGTATCGGAGCCTTTAGTGTACCTACAAACAAAGAACAAAAAAATATTGCTCTTTATTATATTCCAGTTTATTATTAGTAGAAGTAAAGTTCAACAACCCGCTAAACAACGAATACAAAGCGCTATCTACGAATACCTACATTTTAAAATCTTTAAACCTTTTCAAAATCGATTTCAGTCCCAATACATAAATTGTCTATGCCCAGCGGTGGGCCCGTGGGCTTAAAGCTACTTGCATCGACTCCGAAAGTCTTTGCCAATAAAATAACGTCGGAAAGTTGATTGCAATGTAATAAATTTAGGGACTTAAGTTGGTGCAGACACTGTATGGCTCCTAAATACGCTGGTTAGTCTTACTAATATTATAACGAGGATATTTTTTGTTTCTTAGCATAATTGCATGTTATGCGTTAATTTCTTTTTCAGATTTTCAAACCGAATGCGTGGTGTATGACATCAAATGTAACTCATGTATACCACCTACATATTCGTATTCTATGACTTATTAACTTCCATCCACATTGCGTAGGAATCACTGCATGCACCCACATAAATAGCCTACAGTCTTCTTCGATGTATAATGGGCTATTTAACACTGAATATTTTTTTTAATTGGACCATCTGCAAATAAACTATTCTTTGTAGTGTAGATATTGTAAACCTGTTCCTAACTAATATTATAAATGTGCTGCTATCAAGCTGACTCCCTGCTTCGAAACTGATGTCTTTTTTTCTAAGAAATCTATAATCTGTACACTAGTGGTTTTTGTGGCCCCACTGTCGGTGATTCGTTAAGCCAATAGTCAGGGTTGGAAGTAAATTGCACCTATTTGTTTGTTTTTCTAAGAAAAAGCTCATTGATTGTTAGTTTATACTGGCTGAGAAATTGAGCAGTTTTCAATTAAACTGGTAAATGTTTAAAAATCCTAATTACATATTTGTTATTCTTTGTCACAAAAACTACGTTTTTTTAAACCAATCAGAATATAAAATATACATGCTTAGGCACATAAATACGAAATACTTTAGCATAGTTTACTACATTATTTATCCGAGTATATTAAGTACTACTTTTGGAAAGCGGAAAAGACCGCGGTATATAGCAAGTTTATAATAAAAAATCGAATATGAAATTCAATTGTAAACAAACCAAAAACAAATTCAAGATAATCTAACAAACAAACAAGCATAAATAAACCATTGAACATTTGAATAAACACTTTTCAATCACACATCCCGTACTGTATGTATGTATAATCTGTAGCAATCGCTTGTAATCCGTGCGGCCCGATAATTTCTATTGAAATTGAACTGAAATCCTATTGGTTTACCTCCAAAATGTCGTGTAAACGAACAAACTGACGGATGTTTTATTTTGGATTTATTGAATAGAATGTGGAGATTTTTATTTTACTTTTTGATGTAGATGTGTATGTTTAATTTCAGGAAAGCGCGAGAGCGCTTGTGTGTGTAAATATGTATACTTATATGCACATTATGCACATTGTTTTTATGTGCTCAGGAGCGCTTAGTAGTGGTCGAATCGCTGAGATAGTTTGCATGCACATTTACACACATTAGTTACATACATCTATACTTACCTTTCCTTGAAAGATAGTTAATTAGTTAACCTAGATTCGTTTACATAGCCTAGTTACATACAAGTCGACCTAATAAATGCTCGCTAGCAAGATATCTTCCCCTTTCGTACTAGAGGCTCTTCATCATCCCAATGACCTTGAATATGCAGTACCTAAAGCTGGGTACTCACTTAAAAGTGTAGCACGTAACGTATCAGATACGGTATCAACCTGCAAGTGGGTACGGCTCGTCTACGGTCCTCACGAGCACACCGCGAGCCGCCTTTGTGTTCGCAGTGAAACCGCCACTCGGCGGGTCACTGCGTATCTGATACGTTACGTGCTACACTGCTAAGTGAGTACCCAGCTTAAGACTATGAGCTTACCATAAAATTAAACATATACGCATACATAGCTACATGGGCGCTGCACTCTGATAAAAACGTGCCACCTCGTGAAAAGTGTTGCTTACCCCAGCTGATTAATTAGTTCTATTATTAGTTCCTCCCCTTATTAATCGATAGCATGATATTAATGGCCTGGCTAATAGGATATTATGTTCTGGACTGATCATAGTGCCCATAGTTGAGTGATGACTGTCGTTTTTACATCATCATATAGCGCGACTGTTGTGTCTGGGGTCTCAGATTTAATTCAGTTGTCAGGCCGAAATAGCTCTGTGGGCTTAAGTAACTTTTACAAAGCAACTCAGAGTCTGAAAGTTGGTGATGAAAATAATTATTATTATATATCAGATATTCTAGGCATACTCAAACTCAAATCTTTAATAATGGCGTCTAGTCAAATTTTTGGCCACAATGGCTGTTGTTGAAGTAGAGCATTACATAATTATAGTACACACGCATTTGCGCAGATACAGGTACTCTCTATTAATATATTTTCGTAGTATTTCTAAGTCATAAAGTTAAAGTAGTCCTATAATATCCAATAAAGAAAGTCAAGAAAAATCCACGACCACATGTAATTGGCCTAAACATTTGTTTATTTGCGGATAGTGAATAAAGCACCCAATCAAGGGACTAGGTAAGTACCTGGGTGAGCTAGGGAAAAACTTAATTCTGAACAAATGCCTCTAGGCTTAAGATTGACCTTTTCGCCGATGGTCTAAGTTACTTTGACCTGAAAGTACGACCTTTTGTTTTCATCAGCCTTTTTTATCATTCCACTGCAGGGCACAAGCCTCTTCTTTTACAGAAAAGAAATGAGCGGTAATCACCACGCTTGCTCATAATGATTTTAGACGTTTGAAAATCCAGGTTTTCTGTAGATGTTTTCCTTCACATTTAGTCAGTCATAGGGGTCAAAGATATACTGAGAAGGTCGACGAAAATAGAAGATTACCATGACTAAGGTGACTTGGTGGAACAATAAATGACTGGACTGGTGAACGCACTGGATGTTGATGATGACGACTTTATGGCAAAATATAGATTTCTCTGCCCGATAATCTAAGATTGTAGTTACATAGGTGCTATATATCAGGTCTGCAAATCTATTTTTAGTTTCTACTATATATTCTTATAGCTTGAACCTCAATCTGCTGTACTGACAATACCCGACAATACCCGAATAACCACAGGTCAGTCTGTGAGTTAGGTGACCTTTTCAAAATCTAGGCCTTTCTCTCTACATAGACAAACTGTATATCAAACATTTAAATCGGTTCAGTAGTTTTGGCATACAGCGTGGCAGACCGACAGAGTTTTTTTCGCATAGTAAAGACGATTTTTTTTGTCATTTTTCTGTATATAATATGTTTATATGAAGGTTTAGTACCTAACCCTACAATTTAATTAATGTTACAAAAATAAAAAATACTATAAACATACACAAGTAAATCAACCTACACAAATTGCGAACTTATATTTTACGGTCGGTAAATAAATCCTCATATCTAATAGAAGTTCCCCGTTGCCTCACAATTCAATTTCCCTTATATGTTACGTACCTGTATGAATATAATATTGCCTAGAGAAAAATATATTGTCAAACAGTTTATTATTCGGAGCCCAAATATATTGGGAAAGTGATATCTGTATGATATATTAAAATGCGTAAACTAGCGTGTCTATCCCAACAAACAAGCTACTCTTATAAAATTATATGTTTAAGGTCTAATTTCTTATAGTTGCTTTAAAATCGCTTTCATTATGTCAATGTTCCTTATTATGGCACAATATAAGAAGATTTGCCTAATATTACCTTTACTCTTATAATTTGGTTGGGTTAACCATAACAAGTCCAAATTACATGATTATAATAAGGATTGAAAATGTGTTATTCTCATAAGCGCATTTACAATGCTTTTAAGCCTTATAATATTCAAAACCCTATAAAAGCTTTTCATTTGGCTAACTGTTCTTATAATAGTAATGCATAAGCTAACTATGATGCTTTTAAACTCATAGGAGCATTTCATAAGATGTCTACCCAACAAACAATATTCTGCATTTTATATGGTCTTTACAAGAATGAACGCAATCCATAATCACTTACATAGTCATTAAATACTTATACTTATAGTCATAAACCCGATACCAACAAATCACTTGAGGGTTCCGTCAATGATTTTATGGAAGATGACAATGAAGTACAGGAAATCAGTCAAGAAGAATATAACGGTGGTGGTAGTGAAGAAGACATAAATTTTCAACTAAATTTGAGTTGAATAAGATGGATATCGGTGGTGATGTCAAAAACTGGGCAGTAAAAAATAATATTTCACAATGGCTTTGAGTGATCTATTAAAAATATTACAATCTATTTATTAAAATATCTATTTATTTACACTTTTTTTTTTAATTAGCCTATGCTGTCCCACTGCATACACTGACCTAGTAATAATTATTTTTCATTGCCTAGGTATTGAAATTTTTTATTACTATTGAGAAATATGTAATAAAATTATGGATTACAATATTCACATTCATCTTCAATAAAGATCATAAATCAAATACTCTTTACAATTTTGACAAAACAAGAAAGTGAATAGTAGCAAAACTTCTATTTTTTCACGCCCAATCACAAAGTGTGAAGGTATGCTTGACAAAGTCTGATATTTGCAATGAAAACATTTTCTTCGTACGATAAAATGTGTCAAATTCCATGGCCATCTCTTGTTTTGGACAGTGAGATCGTCTCCGTAAATACGACCATTGTGATAATACCTGAAATGTATTATAGCTAATATTAATACAGCTACGGAATTATGAAAGGAACCCTAACGGTAGATAAAATGGCGATAGCAGATGGAATAAATGTTGCCATTACAGAGCTTATAATCTTATAGATTTCTAATAGACGTTGTGAGAATGATATTACCCTTGTAAAAGCGTTATAAAAAACACGCCTTAATAATTATTCACATTTTTACGTGAAAACTACCCAAATTCAAGGGCGCGTTGATATAATTACACTTTTTGTACCACATTTTATCATACGTTTGAATTCCACACAGTTTTCTCAATAAACAAACACAATATACTCTCGGATTCAGGTACACTAAAAAAGAATGAAATTAATCATGGTTCTTGTTTTCTTTGAAATACTCGTTGACGCTGCCAAACTGTGAAAAATTACTCAACAAAACACTTCTTGCAGAAACTCAAACACTGATTTTAAGGCGAATAGCTTTAAAATAGAATTTGTCTTGCCGCTATAAGTTTTACTCCCTTGTTGCTCGCCATTATAAAACATGTATAAGGTTGGTTGGCTTTTTAAGAGCAAATCCTTTTGCTTTTATTAGTTTGACTCCCTTATCGCTTGCTATAATAAAGTACATATAAGAAAAAGAAGCTGTCAATAAAGCAAATATAAGGGGGGTTTGAGGTTATTGTTCTTGTAATTTGTGCCCAAACGCACCCTTATTAGCGTTAATACGGCTGTTATAAGATATTTATTTTTGGCATTATTAGCCACTATGAGAGGATTTTTTGTTTGTTGGGATCTATGGCATTTTTGAAGGAACATTTTATGTGTGTCATTATATGACCCTAAGTTTAAAATGCTTCTGAGAATAATATCCACACTTTTCGTGCTAATTTTGCCTTTTGAAAAAATCTGTACTAGCATTATAAACGACGTGCGGGCTTATGTTAGGAACTAAGGGTCCGATTTATACAATTATTTGTACCTGTGTTAAATAGCCGACTTATTGAGGAAGACAATACGTTACTTTTTACCTGGGCATGCTAAGTCATTCCAAAGGGACGCATTTAGTTACCAGTATCTATGGCATTCACCCATTTTCCTTTAATACATTCATAGTACCTACATATTAAACTGGTATCTCAAACCAATTTTACAAAAAAAGCGAAAAAACCACCCCTTAAAAAGTATCAACCATTACTAACTTCAAACATTTGATTCCAACCAGCAAACATTTTCCACAATACAATTAGCTGTCCCGATTTGTATGTGAAACAGTGTAAATTGTGAATGTGTTACAAATATACTGCGTCGCGATATATCAAATTACACTGGATTGCACGTGTGTTTACGCGCCTTTGGTTCATGTTGTGTGGTTCAAGTTATAAGATATCAGATAAATTGTGATTTTTTTTTTTGGTAAATAATGCCATAAGTGGGGCTTGTATCTATTTAAATAATTGTTAAAGTAACGCTTTTTTAAGTTTAAGTTAACGCAATTTTCTTCCTAAAGTAAGTAGAGTTTTCGAGATTTTAATAATCAAACTTAAAAAAAAGGTTTAAGATTGAATTGATTTAAAGTTACTACGGGTGTAATAATTCAGTTTCTCAATCATTGTTTAATTATAAAATATCTGTCATATTTTTGTAAAGTCTCCATAACTTTTCTAGATACGTATAATATTTAACTTTATATAAATCAATCATGTTGACCTGATTTTCATTTTTTTTACCAGCAGTAAGCTACGTTATTTTTAAGTGTATATACTTTACCGTTCTCCTCTTTTGACTTACACACAGGTAGCATGTAATCGCATTAGAGAGCCCCACTGTGCCCCGAGGGACACAGAATCAGACGTGAAGCCACCTTTTTTAACTGACTTGATATAGAAATAGGTACTGCAGTTTATAGCTGCGAGTAAAAACTAGTTGTTTTTAAATAAACACATCTCTTGTGTCAAAACACTAGTTCTTGTAAAGATTGAAAATCATGCAAAGTGAGTTTGTTATTCGTTCATTTTTAGGGTGCCTTACCCAAAGGGTAGAACGGGACCCTACTGTTTTCGCTCCTGTGTCCGTACGTCCGTCCGTCCGTCTGTCACCAGGCTGTATCTCATGAACCATGATAGAGAGTTGAAATTTTCACAAAAGATGTATTTCTGTTGCGGCCATAACAACAAATACTGAAAACTATAATAAAATGAATATTTTAGGGGGCTCCCATCCAAGAAACGTAATTTTTTTGCTCATTTTTGCTCTGGTATGGAGTTCCCTGCCCGGAGCCCTTCGTGCGTGAGTCCGACTCGAACTTGGCCGGTTTTTTTATTTCCTCCTAAAACGACTGAACAAACTAAGACTAAGATGCAATTTGGCATAGAGATGAATAGTTTCCTAGATACAGAAAAGACTTAAGTACCTAACCAGGTGCGAGACGTACTCTCCTCAGGGCACGAACGAAGTTGACCATTCAAAATATTTCAATCGGAAAACAAGATGGGATATTTTAATGGCGTGCTTGAGTATTTTTATGATGTTCATAAGCATTTAATGTTAAACGAAATGGCTGGGACAAGGCAGTCGTTTGGTTTAATAGCTGTCCTGTAAAAATATTTAAATTGCAGTTCATTTTTTAAACACTTCTATATTGCGCGGTTACTCCTGATTGGGACAAAAACAATGTGATGTGACATTTTGATACGTTTTATTACAATATCCTTTTTGGAATTACTTTTTTGTATCGTATTTTTTAAATCTAAATATATAAAACTCAAAGGTGACTGACTGACTGACTGACATAGTGATCTATCAACGCACAGCTGAAACCACTGGACGGATCGGGCTGAAATTTGGCATGCAGGTAGATGTTATGACGTAGGCATCCGCTAAGAAAGGATTTTGATCAATTCTACCCCCAAGGGGATAAAATAGGGGATGAAAGTTTGTATGAAACTTTGTCAATTTTAAACCGATCGGACTGAGACTTTGCATGCATAAAGCTACTATGGCGTAGGCAACCCTTAAGAAAGGATTTTGATAAATTCCATCCCTAAGGGGATAAAATAGGGGATGAAAGTTTGTATACATCTTCTTAGATTTGTACGCGCTAATCTTCCGAACTACTGAACGGATTTCAATGATTTTTTCTTTGTTGTATCAGTATTAAGCCTGGTCAACATATAGGCTATAATTTATCTTCGAAACTTGAAGACCTGATGCAGAACTCCAACAGACCAACAAAACTATAAGAGATACAAAAATGGTGCCATGGCAAAAATTGTTTCATGTGATGAGCATTTTCAGCTGAGATAATAAATTTTAAGATCTGGAACACCTGATGTGGAACCCCAAGAGCCCAGCTTCTCTATACCATATACAGGTATGACGTTTTAGCAAAAGTTGTTCAATTTGATAAGCACTTTCTATTGACTTACACAAATTGAAGATCTAAAACACCTGATGTGGAACTCCAGGGGCCCAGCTAGACTATAGCGTATAGAGGTATGACGTTTTAGCAAAAGTTGTTCAATCTGATAAGCACTCTCTGTTGACTTATAAAAATTGAACCACACCTACACCTGATGTGGAACTCCAGGAGCCCAGCTAGACTATAGCATATGAAGATATGACGTTTTAGCAAAAACGTTTTAGTGAACCCCGGTAGACGTCGTTAAAAAAAGACAATCCCCGGTTTTGTGCTAAAATATTGCTAACTATGGAGGAAAACTACTTGGGCTATTGTGATGGGATATTAGTGGATGACAATGTACCTATTAGGTACATCTAAAAATGGCAGGTGGAGACTCGCCACCTCACTTACTGGGCCCCCGGGAACCAGTCACTGAATAGCAACAAGAGGGCAACAGGGACATGAGCGGCTGAAGGGTGAGGATACCTCGGTGGACTTTAAACGCAGATTAAGCGCTCCCTGTGCTTACCATGAGGCACCTACCCTCCGAGTAGGGCTACGAATCCTGCTCTAGCGACTCCACTCTGGACGGCCAAGCCAAGCCAGAGGCGTGAGACCTACCCCCGTCATGATTCACTCCGACCGGCCGGAGATGGGGGACAGTATACTCTCCCTGGAGAACTCAGTATATATAGCCCCGTGGGGTCGCTACTCCCCGTCTCCCAGCCTTAGATGTCCTGCGGTACCTATATCTCATTATTATTGTCGTTATTATCTCAAGAGCCTTTGTCCCAATTATGTTAGGGTCGACTTCCAGTCACGATGCAACTGAGTACCAGTGTTTTACAAGGAGCGACTGCCTATCTGACCTCCACGACCCGGTTACCCGTTCAACCCAACACCCCTTGGTAAGACGTACTGGCTTCTGACTACCCATAACGACTGCCAAGAATGTTCAATGACAGCCGGAACCTACAGTTTAACATCCCCTCCAAATGACGGTCATTGGTATCCAAAATATACGTAGAAAGTACATATGAACGTAGAAAAGTTGCATTGGCAGGCACTTGCCAGACCTGGAATCAAAGACGCACGCTCATACTTGAGAGATTGGTTCTCTACCCACTAAACCACCACGACTTCCACTAAGTCACAACGACTTTGTCATCTTAAATATATAAAACTCAAAGGTGACTGACTGACTGACTGACATAGTGATCTATCAACGCACAGCTGAAACCACTGGACGGATCGGGCTGAAATTTGGCATGCAGGTAGATGTTATGACGTAGGCATCCGCTAAGAAAGGATTTTGATCAATTCTACCCCCAAGGGGATAAAATAGGGGATGAAAGTTTGTATGAAACTTTGTCAATTTTAAACCGATCGGACTGAGACTTTGCATGCATAAAGCTACTATGGCGTAGGCAACCCTTAAGAAAGGATTTTGATAAATTCCATCCCTAAGGGGATAAAATAGGGGATGAAAGTTTGTATACATCTTCTTAGATTTGTACGCGCTAATCTTCCGAACTACTGAACGGATTTCAATGATTTTTTCTTTGTTGTATCAGTATTAAGCCTGGTCAACATATAGGCTATAATTTATCTTCGAAACTTGAAGACCTGATGCAGAACTCCAACAGACCAACAAAACTATAAGAGATACAAAAATGGTGCCATGGCAAAATTGTTTCATGTGATGAGCATTTTCAGCTGAGATAATAAATTTTAAGATCTGGAACACCTGATGTGGAACCCCAAGAGCCCAGCTTCTCTATACCATATACAGGTATGACGTTTTAGCAAAAGTTGTTCAATTTGATAAGCACTTTCTATTGACTTACACAAATTGAAGATCTAAAACACCTGATGTGGAACTCCAGGGGCCCAGCTAGACTATAGCGTATAGAGGTATGACGTTTTAGCAAAAGTTGTTCAATCTGATAAGCACTCTCTGTTGACTTATAAAAATTGAACCACACCTACACCTGATGTGGAACTCCAGGAGCCCAGCTAGACTATAGCATATGAAGATATGACGTTTTAGCAAAAACGTTTTAGTGAACCCCGGTAGACGTCGTTAAAAAAAGACAATCCCCGGTTTTGTGCTAAAATATTGCTAACTATGGAGGAAAACTACTTGGGCTATTGTGATGGGATATTAGTGGATGACAATGTACCTATTAGGTACATCTAAAAATGGCAGGTGGAGACTCGCCACCTCACTTACTGGGCCCCGGGAACCAGTCACTGAATAGCAACAAGAGGGCAACAGGGACATGAGCGGCTGAAGGGTGAGGATACCTCGGTGGACTTTAAACGCAGATTAAGCGCTCCCTGTGCTTACCATGAGGCACCTACCCTCCGAGTAGGGCTACGAATCCTGCTCTAGCGACTCCACTCTGGACGGCCAAGCCAAGCCAGAGGCGTGAGACCTACCCCGTCATGATTCACTCCGACCGGCCGGAGATGGGGACAGTATACTCTCCCTGGAGAACTCAGTATATATAGCCCGTGGGGTCGCTACTCCCCGTCTCCCAGCCTTAGATGTCCTGCGGTACCTATATCTCATTATTATTGTCGTTATTATCTCAAGAGCCTTTGTCCCAATTATGTTAGGGTCGACTTCCAGTCACGATGCAACTGAGTACCAGTGTTTTACAAGGAGCGACTGCCTATCTGACCTCCACGACCCGGTTACCCGTTCAACCCAACACCCCTTGGTAAGACGTACTGGCTTCTGACTACCCATAACGACTGCCAAGAATGTTCAATGACAGCCGGAACCTACAGTTTAACATCCCCTCCAAATGACGGTCATTGGTATCCAAAATATACGTAGAAAGTACATATGAACGTAGAAAAGTTGCATTGGCAGGCACTTGCCAGACCTGGAATCAAAGACGCACGCTCATACTTGAGAGATTGGTTCTCTACCCACTAAACCACCACGACTTCCACTAAGTCACAACGACTTTGTCATCTATTTAATGTTTTTTTACGTAATAATACTTGTGTAATATTTTTGCCACACACAAATGCGGACTAATTAGAATCACTACTTTTATCCCTATGGTCACGTCTATTGCGGTTCAGTTCTCAGCGTTTTGTTTAGTCTGCTGTGCTTTTGCTGTTAAAGTACAAAAATTAAGTATATAGAACGTTTCTCTTCGGTCCCTTAAAATTCAATATCAGACTATTCAGATCTTTGATTTTGCTGACCTCGTAGTCGCTGGCATAAGGGACAGGATCCGCGTACGAAGTCGCGGGCAACAGCTAGTATCATATATTTTTGTATTGAAAGCAATTTATTCTAAGTTAAGTTCTAACAAAATATTTTTTATCAATATCATATCACTAATACCAATTTATGATTTAGCCATACAGGTTTTCCAGAATAACATTAAAACAAAATCATGTAATCTGAATTCAACCTTATTATTTCTTCGTAGCACCTGCGTAGCCCTCGTAGCAGCTGCGTAGCCCGTAGTGCCTACGTAGCTCGTAGTACCTACGTAGGTGAGTCGTAGCAATTATACGTAGGCAACTAAATAAATATTATCTGTTATGTTTATTGAAATGAAATATTACGTTTTATTCGTTATTAATTTTCATAATTTATTATTCAATTATGTGTGAGCAGTAAATAATTATTGTAGGTAATAATGGTAATATTACAAATACAAAATCAGTTGTTTTATTTTTTTGTTACTAAACCGTTTCTTCATCGTATTTAATAGACTTGCAAGGAAATTACTGTTTATGTTTTCTATCTGAGTATCCAGTAGGCATTTTATCGTGATATCGTAACAAACAAACAAACTCACTTTCACATTTCTAGTAAGGATTCTTATAATGTTAGGTTCGTGGTAAATATCTATCTATATAAAATCGATTCCAAATATTTTTCCACTAAAACTATAACATTTCATATGCCCCAAATATTCGAGATTTTTATTTAGTAACATAATATCGAAACTACAATATTTAACCTGTTAAAACCGAAATTATCGGCATTTCCAGTGAAATGCACTAATTTGATGATCTACGATGTAAACTAATCAGCTATGACAATGATAATATAATGAATGGAACTGCATACAGAGGTCAATGACGAATAATTTGTCCGATGACGAATAATTTGTTCGATGACGAATAATTCCGTCACTGACCACTGCGTCTGTGATGTTGTATGCACTTTGAATATTGTATAGCTTTACTAATATGTGGTAAGCTGGTTTGTATGTTTGTTTGTATTCGATAGTACAATTGATTTATCTACAGGCACACAAGATGAATAATATTTTAGAAATAAAAATTGCTATTGAGGTGAACAGAGGTTTAATGAAATCTTAGAGCAGGTTAAGTGCTATTTTAGTATCGAAATTAAATCTTTATGCAATTAAAAAAATATAAAAGTATACACAGTATAACATTAAAAAAAATCGGAACACACATAAATTAAAAAACATAGGTATTTTAATACGTTAAAGATTCTTCAAACAAGATACAATACATAGATAGCGCTTAAATATATTTTTTACGTCAGTAATAATACTGCCAATATTCGGACTTTTACAGTAACATATACATAGGTACATAAAATCTTGACACACGAGATATACTCTCTAACAACACAACACGCTGAAAGTTAGACAAAACGGTATATTTTCACAAACGAGATGAGAGTAAAAAAACTTTTAATGGTTCCCGGTTAAGGAGTAAGAAATGATGAGCGGATATGCCATAATGTTGCGGGGCCCAACAGGGCCAAGGCCTGCCGGTGCTGCGGGATTGTTCGAAAGCGATACCGCGGCCCTGGTACATAAAAGGCCTACGACGGAACACGACGGTTTTAAGTCAGTAAGAGTCTGACACTCCCTCACCGCTGCTAACCCACAGCGGGAGGGGTCATTTGACGATTTTTGACGTCTCGTTAAATAAAATGCATATGGAAGTACCTCAGGCGCCTTCTTCTAGCTCAACTCGTACGATGGGCATGACGAAAACGATCAGTTACGAGATAACTAATGAGGCGTTTGGGTTCTTTGAGACATCTGGAAGCCGGATTTTAGGTATTACAAAAAATGGTCGGGTCCAAAGAAGGCGTATAAGGGCGAAGACAGTAACGTTCCTCGTCCCCTGCATTTTGGCGCGCTACTTTCTTAGGATATTTTCCGTTATGGCACCTCCGCTAGACATTCTGTTCTTAATGTTCCCGGTCAAGGGTCGGCCTACATCTTGTGAGAGGTAAGAAAAGCCGATTATAACTGTGAGTGTCCATCCGACCCCATGTTTTTTAAGGGCCGAGTGGTGAGGGTGTTTTTAAAGATTTAGCATTTTTTTGCTTTGACTTTTTCTAGAGGAGTTTGGTTTCTAAACCAGCTAAGTATATTATGCGCGTGGATAGGAAACATTACTTAATGGTATTTAGGTATGCTGTTTGAAAGCTATACGGCTGGTGTGACGGTGTGCACATTAAGGCAAAGGCCGATATTGATTAACTAACTAATTCCAAAAAGATAGAAGACTCTTACCCATACTCAAAAAAACAATTTCCTTTGGGTCAAAAAGATTAAACGACTCCACAAAGTTTTTGGAGACGAAATCCTAAAAAAAGCAATATACTATTATCCATACAACATAAGGAAGAACACCAAAAAAATCATAACCAAAATGGCCGCAGCGCGATGTTCGACAATAAATTGTCGCAGTTCACACGAGACCCAAGAGGGCTGTACCTAGATTGGTACACTCGTTAACATAATAGAAAGCGATAGATAACTGCTTTTGTGTTGTTTTATTGCGGCTTTTGTTGTAAAATAAATATTGTAGATGTTAAAAAAGAAATACTACTAGAAAATTCAGTAGGTATTCGTTTTTTTTTGTCATAAAAGAAGAACTTTAGTTGTTAGCTTTAAAAAAATAACGCAGTCTTTCTTTCTCATTTTGTTTTACAATTACTTACTTCACACTTAGGTTTTTTTAATAAGAATAACTTTATTTGCGTTTAGTTTATTTAGTTTAGGTACACGGTATTATGGTTACGGGTTTTGTTTGCAATTCAAAAAAGTCTTACTATCTTCAGCAAATTCTACATTATCATTGATATGCTGCGCTCAACGCAAATAAAATTAAGATAACGCTAAGACGAAGATAATGAGTTTAATTTAGGCATATATCATAACACATAAAAAAAACCTCTTTATAAAATACCTACCATCAAATAGCCAATTTCAACAAAAATATTCAACATAAAAAAAAACAATGTTCTCCAACACTTTAGCCCCCGTCTGTCCCACCCATTTGAAACCACTCGGTTTGCGTTAGGAATTAATTCACCATATCGCTGGGTGGACGAACATTTTTCACGAACACTGAGAGATAACATCGTTGGACAATGGCAGATTTTTGAACACACTCTAATTAGCTTGTGGCTGGAATTTTAATAGAATTTTCGGTGGTTTATCAAATTAAGTATATATCTGATATTTCTTGTGCTTTTTACTTTCTGCATTATCTTTGTATTATTATAGTTAGGTACTAGCTATATTTCGTGTCTGTTATTTTAAGAGTACGCGCACACCACAAACTTTTAGTCGGTCGATACTTGGTTTGGATTCGATAGTGTTTTACAAGGAGCGACTGGCTATCTGACCCCCTCAGACCAATACCCCATGGTGAGACTGGTTATCTGCTGGCTTTCGACTACCCGTAATGTCTGCCAAAGATGTTAAATGACAACCGGGCTTACAGTTTAACATGCCCTCCACGGTCCACACGGTCCTAAGATATACTTAGCTAGCTAATCAAATTGATGGCCAAAAATAGGTACTAAACCTTCAAATTTACAACTAAATTCTAACCTAGGTTACCTAACATCAAAATTGAAGGATCACCAACCAATCCCTGATTGCTTATAAGCCCTGGTTTATACAACAACCAAACATCGAACCCGCGACCTACGAAGTTTAGTGCTCGAATTCAATTTAATTGGATTAATTCTGGGGACGTTTACATACGGTAATGTTTGATATGTTCGGCAAACATATGGCGGCTGTGTTCACGTGGGTTTAGGTAAGGTGATATTTTGTTGCTGGGGAGTTTGTTGCGATGCTTCTTTGTTATAGAAGTACTGGTAATAATTAAGTGTATTTTTTTAGTTAAAACAGTTGATGATTTGTTGGTAGCTCTATAGTAATTTTTTTTGTCTTTGGGAATGTCTGATATGCATATTCTTGCTAAGTTGGCATTAGTTATGAATGAAGTAATACAAAACTATTCGATGATAATTTTAATTACTTTTTACAATTTAAAAGAATTGGGTAAGCTATAGAAACACTCACGCAAACGGAAAAAAGGAATATCTAACGTATAGAAATCAATTTAGATTCAACCATAATTAAATGTTGACTGAAAGATAACAATTTAGTATCGGCTAATCATTTGCTCCCAAGTAAGTAATACACTGAAGTGCATATGTATGTAGTCAGTCAAGGGCTAACGAGGGATGATTGATGCAACACAGTTTCTTCATTAAGTAGGAACAAGGTAAATGGAATCTATTTATATCTTATTATTATGGAAAGGTCATTTATCCGTATTTATGTGGGTTGCAAATATTAATTGTAAGACCAAAAGTTTTCACGTAAAATATTTTCAATTAAAATCCAACGATTGGTTGAACGAACGACTGATCTTTGATTCCAAATAAAAGTTGCAAACTATAGACGAAATTATCGGCCAACTATAGTCGACATATTAATATCGTGAATCCAACAATGTTTTTTGTCGATACCTGAATGTAATAGACTGCCCTTCAGTACATCTTCATATTTATTTTGACCCCTATCAAAAATCGGCCGACTAAAAGTTTGCAAGTTTGTCGTGGTGGCCTAGTGGGTAAAGAACCAACCTCTCGAGTATGAGGGTGTGGGTTCGATTCCAGTTCAGGCAAGTACCAATGCAACTTGTCTAAGTTTGTATGTAGGTACTTTCTAAGTATGTCTTGGACACTAATAGCTGATAAAAAGGCGAAGGAAAACGTTTTGAGGAAACCTGGACTTTATTGTCTGAAATCATCAACCCTCACTGAGCAAGCGTGGTGATTAATGCTCAATCCTTCTCCGTGTGAGAGGAGGCCTATGCCCAGCAGTGGGACGATAAAAAGGCTGTAACAGAAAAGTTTGCAGTCTATTGAACTATGCTTATTATATACAGTGCTTATTTATAGTCCAGCTAAAATTGCGTTAAAAATACAATTTCCATCAACCCAAACTTAATATAAAGTGAAGTCTAAAATCTCTATCTTCGCTAATTTTGTTATAAATTAGCATACTCATCGAAAAATAACTTGATAACGCTCAGACTGGCAACAATTTGAAATACTTAGCTGAAAGTAAATTTACTCGATAGTTAAATAGAGTGGAATTTCTTGCTGAAAGTTAATTAGTAGTCATTAATTATTTGAAAGACTAATTTATTGGAGGTAACTTAGTAACTATTTATTAAAGTGTACCTTTGCTCGGAATGGTTCTTAAGTTTAGGTCTAGATTAAGTGGTGTGTAGTAATTGGAAGTTAAGTGCATCTTAGAGAATTGTTTTGCTTGATTTGTTGAAGTTGTTTTAATTGAATGATTTTGTTGAAGTTAAAGATTGTTTGTGGACTATGAAATACTTTTATTTAATAGCATTGAGACTGTTTATGTATATGTATATTAACAATTTCGTCCATCCTCATATGTACATCCTTATAGGTATTCCGTTTTACACAACTAAGAAAAAAAAACACCTTATTTCCTTTCTAGCTTCTAACCGCACTGTCACCCGCATCTCCTGAGAACTTTTTCGTACACCCGGATAAAAAGTATCTTTTTTTTTCTATAAAGCGCCGCAGAACGAAACTACTGCAAACTGAATGAGTTTTTAAACCGGACCAGTTGATTGTACCTCTAATATTAAAGCGTCGAGTACTGAGTCCCTACTTCAAGCAAACAAACTCTTTGAAGCTCAATACTGTAACTAAGTACGTTTCAAAAGTAAATTTTCTTCATACGATTTTTCTAAGAAAACTTTACTATTAAGTAAGGATTTACCACATATTGCTAAACTGCATACTGCATTTACATACCCCCAATATTTTCGCTCTGCGGTCGGTTGCAGTGATACTCTTAAACCAGTTTTGACCTACTTTCGAAGGAGCTCATATAAAAGATGCTTCGTTAGGTTTTCGGCCGCGTCTCAAAGGGAAATATGCTGAGCTTGCTAGATTAAGATAATACTAGAAGGGTTTCTTGATAACGAGATATTGTGTATGTAGCTGATGTAACTTTTTTACATCTATGTGTATTCAGGTTGTAACGCTTAAATAACTACATATTGTGGAATAAGTAAACATTATCTTTAAAGTATGTGAAATTAGCATTTATATACACTGCCACCTGCAATTGCTTCTACATCCCGTGGAAACTACTTAACACATCCGGATAAGTAGACCATAAATGTTAGGCCATAAGTAGGCCATGTTTTCCATAAATGTTCTTAATGTCCATATCTTTCATATATCGAGAAACATTTATGGAAAACATTTGTCTGATAAATGATCTCGCTATCTAAAACTGAAAGAATTTTTCAAATCAGTGAGCCAGATTAAACAAACTTTTCAGCTTTATAATATAGGTATGGATATTCATCTAAGTTCCAGTTCAGACGTTGAACTGCCACAATAATAATCAATGCTTTTCTTTAACAGCCTTAAAATGTTCATGTTTTCAATTATTATAGTACTAGTCGCAAGGGATAAATAAAACAACATAAATATGGTATGTCCTTACGAGCTGTCCTCGTGTTGACTAGTCGTAAACTTCATAGATTTTAATGCACTTTTATGGACACTTCAGGACTCTTCAGAACGTTTTAGTATTAGATATTTTATAGACAGCACGTGGCGACAACTGCATTCTAAAGTTTATCGAATTTCTTAACTTACAGTTATCGTAGGATTTCTTATTCCTTATTTATGTTATGGACCATGTGATTAATTCGGGCATTATTTATAATGCCCGAGCATTATGCATAATGCCTAGCTTTATCGGGCCAAGTGATTAATAACTATCTTAACTTCATTATTTATCACATTGTACGGGCATTATTATATTGCTACATGATAGTTGGGCAATTTGATAATAAAGCTATATTTTATGCGGTGCGAGGGTGGCAGTTGTTCTAATAAATAAATCCTGTTACTTGCTACATATTTTATTATTATTGTTAAAATTATATGTTCTATTTTAATGGAAAATTACAAGTCTAGCCACAAAATTATTAATTGGGCAATTGTCATCTGATTTACTTACTCGGCCTCGTTTTTCTTGATCTCGTTTTTTTTATGGTCGAATTTAACTTGGATTCAAAACATTGTATTAAAAATTGAACTTAGTGACGAAAACGAATCGCTGCAAAACCGACTCGACGTAGTCTTGTCTGCCCTACCCCTAGAGTGCAATTCAAAACCGCGTAGGCGCGGAGGGGCGAGGCGGCCTGCGAGGTGAGGCGCAGGTAGTTGAAACGCCCGCCGACGCGGCTGAGGCTGGCCGGCGGAGCCGGCCAGCAAGCCGAAGCTGCGGTGGTGAGCGTGAAAATCATCTGCGACGATAAGCTCGCATGGGACCGCCGGAGCCCCGCAGCGCCGGAGCCGTGACAGAAGCGATGCTTGCTGCATGTTGCATGCTTACTTCCATGCTGGGTCAATTAATATGGGATGTGTTATGTTAAAAAAATGAAATTAAATATGTTTGTATTACTTTGCCCAAAAGGTCACGGGCAATATGAATAGTGCCCGGTCAATTTGATTATTTGAATAATTATTATCAAATTGCACTCTCATATTGGGCATTTTTCATAATGACCGGGCATTATGTATACTGCCCAATTTATCACTTGGTCCATAACATTTATATTTGTACGGATTTCAATATCATCATATTCGAGTATTTGGTCGGTTACATAACCAATAGCCATTTTGGATGTGGAATGTTTAAATAAAACTACTTTTACGGATTTTATCGCGGTTATATTATATTATTTAATCCCGACGTTTCGGATCCTTTACAGCATCCATGGTCACGGGCAGACTAAGGTGTTGGTCGTCTTGATATATTAGTTACAAACAGCTACCCTACATTTTGTTAATTATTATTGACAATCCGATTCACGCAAAACGAGCTAACTGTATCCTTAGGTCGAGCAGTTGTAGGCTTGGATTTTGATTTAATAGTTTCTATGATGGGATTCCAAGCAGGTGGTATGACCCAGCCATCTTCTCTATTGAAATTTGGATGTTTTTTAATTTCAATAGCCTCGCGAATCATCCTAGGTAGGAATCGGTTTTCTTTTGCAAGGACTTGTGGTTTATCAAATCTGATGTAATGCTGGGCCTTGTCTAGTGTGTGTTCACAAACTGCTGACTGTCTGGAACGGCGGTGTTTGACATCGGCGATGTGTTCTTTTACGCGGGTCCCTATGCTTCTTTTAGTTTGGCCTATGTAGAGAGACCACAATCACATTCAAGCTTGTATACACCCGCATCTTGTAGAGGTATGTGACACTTGACAGGTGGTAAGAATTGACTAATCTTCTTCAGCGGCTTGAAGTAGGTTTTGATTGAAGCTCGCTTCAAGATGTAGCCAATCTTGTCTGTGACTCCTCTTATGTATGGAAGAACAGCAGGTAGACGCTCAACTGTGGCTGGTTTCACGCGGGTTCTGCGACGAGGGCGCGGTACTCGAGCTTGTTGTCGTGCAGTACTTGCTTAACATGTTGAAGCTCAGCACCCAGGTGTTGTTCATCGCAGATCCCACGTGCTCTCTGAAACAATGATTTACCAACGGTAGATAACTGTGTTGGGTGGTGGTGGGACTCACCATGAAGGTATTTGTCTGTATGGGTTTTCTTCCGATACACAGTGTGACTCAAGGTGTTATTAGGGTTACGGATAACCAAAACATCTAAGAAAGCTAAGGAGTTGTTTGCCTCTGACTCCATAGTGAATTGAATTTTGGGGTTTATGGAGTTAAGATGATTTAAAAATGCTGTGACTTTGTCAGATGGTAGTATTGTGAAAGTATCATCTACGTACCGCTTGTAGAATTTGGGTGTTACGGGTGCAGATTGCAGGGCTCGCTCCTCAAAATCCTCCATGAAGATATCAGCAACAATGGGAGATACTGGGGAGCCCATTGCTACACCATCCACTTGCGTGTAGAAGTGATTATTCCACAGTAAATAGCCAGATGTTAGGCAATGTTTTAACAGTTCAGCATATTCAGTAGGCATGTTATTCTCTGCTAGTTTCTTAGACACAATCTTGATGCAGTCTTCAACGGGTAAGCATGTAAACAATGACTGAACATCAAAACTGACCATAGTTTCATTGTCAGCTAGTTGTAGGTGTTTTATTTCACTGACAAAATGGTACGAGTCCTTTACATATGCTGCTGTGTTTCCTCTCAATGGTGAAAGTACTTTAGCCAGATGTTGAGCCAATCTGTAGGTTGGTGAGTCGATTTGGCTGACTATTGGTCGTAGTGGAGCATTAGGTTTGTGTATCTTCGGTAGCCCATACAGCTTTGGTGGTTTTGCGCAGCTAGGAACTAGGTATTTTACGTCTAGATTCAAAGTTTCGGAGTACTTTTTTATCAAATCACTAGTTGATTTCAATGTTTTTGTTGTGGGGTCGGTCTTCACTTGTTTATATGTACTTACATCCGATAAAAGGTCTTGTATTTTATCATTGTAATCTGACGTATCCATCACCACCGTAGCATTACCTTTATCTGCACGTAGAATTGTTAATTCAGGCCTGTCGCGAAGGTTTTTTAACGCTAGATATTGATTTTTATTTAGATTCGGTTTGGGCAGTATGTTGCGACGTAATACAGACGAAATGTCCTGACGTATCGCCTCCGAATCATGTTTATTGATTTTATTTGTAAAGGATCCGAAACGTCGGGATTAAATAATATAATATAACCGCGATAAAATCCGTAAAAGTAGTTTTATTTAAATGTCTAATATTCGCGTAAGTGTCAGAAATCGATGTGGAATGTTCTTTATATGTTTTTCTTTTAGTCTTTATTTTATCAATAGCACCTTGCATTTTTATTGAGGATATCATATTAATAATATTAAAAAAAAATAAGTTTGTATGTATGGATGTTTGTTTTTTTTTCACGCTAAAACAACTGTATGAATATTAACCAAACTATTCAGTTATATGTATAATAGCTTATACATTAGAATTACACAGGGTTCTATTTATCCACGACCGGGAAGTTCTCTCAGAAAGTACGTAATACCGCTGACGGTTATTAGATACCATATACTTACCTCACAAATACCAATAACATTACCCCATAACAACAAGAAACACAGTTTTCCTTTCATAACCACATAATCATAAAAAAATCTTTTAGCCAATATACAAATTAAGAGGCTTAATAATGTAGCCATTAGCCGTGGCCGGTGGGGCTCGGCTATAATCTTGCTTATCTCATTATACTGGGGTCTTAAACTGAGGTACTTAGTAAAGGTTTTGTTTGTAAGATTGTGGGTATTATAGACTAGTGGTTGACTGTGGTTTCACTTGTGTTAATGGTAAGTTGACGATTCTGTCTGGAGTACTGTGTGATGACAAAGTTAATCGGTATTAAAATAATAAAGAGGAAACATGTTTTATTTGTTTTTATGTTCCCCAAATGGTCCGAAACTACTGATCCGATAAAAAAAAAATTGGAAAGTACACTCTTTCTGAGTAATAGAGGCTACATTTTATCCCGGTGTGGGTAATTGTTCCCACGGCACACGGTTGAAACTGCGGGAAAATGGCTAGTCTTTCATAAAGTTTCGTTGTAATTTTTTTAATAACAAATGTTTTCTGGTTTTTATTCTTGAAATATATATTACTGAAGTAAGATGCGAGTGACTCCGCAGGAAAGAGGTAGTTAAACATTATATAACGAGGAAAATATTTCAAATACGGTTCTTCTGTATTTATCTTTTTGTGTAATCTTAACGAACCTAAAAGTTTGGCAACTCACAAACTTTTTGTTTGCGCCCAAAAATTATCATCGCAGAACTTTGTGAATTATGAAATTTCTTCTTAATTGCTTCATTTGTTTGGTAATTTGGTGGCTGTTTATATTTCGAGGGAAAGCAGAGACTGCTAATAATGATATTATTCGCCTTGTGTAGGGATTTCCTTTGTATTTTGTTTTATATATCTAAAGTCTAGGATCAAGTCGAGTAACATTGTTTTTGCATAGCTTTTAATTTACATAATTTCTACTTATATTTCATTTACACAATGTAATTAACGTTGTTTCATTAATTAATTAAAATAAAATAAAATAAAAAATACATCTTGAGTTTTTATCTTGAAACAAGAACAATATATATTAAGATTAAAAATAACACATTTCTTTAACTAATTAGTTCGTTAGTTGTGATAATCTTAATTAGTTTTCACTAGCGGTTTTCCGTAGTTTTGCTCAAATCTCGAACCACTGCCCAAACCTGAATAAAGTTACTTATGTAGAACTATGTAATTGTACATCTAGGCTCTACTCGACTACCTTACTATTTATCTGTCTACCTTTCATTTAAATCTCTTCAGAAGTTTTGGCGTAAAAGCGCGACAGAGTTATCGAGTTATCTTCGCACCTACTTATAAAGAGCAAAACAACTTCAAAACAATTATGTGAACACACAAAACAGTGTTTATCATTTCCGTCCAAAAATAACTTCAAAGAAAATGATAAAACAACAACAAACAATAATAATATCCGGTTATTTTCCTACTGGGTGCAAACAAAATATTTTTCCCATTCCGTTCCTGTTTTCAAAGTCACCTTGAAAATAACTGCATTCAATTAAAAACAAAGATAAAAGTCGTACTTAGTTACGGAGCCAATTGGTCTCAAGTCCTTCAAATTCATTGATATCGTTAAAGTATTTCCGTAGTTCTAAGGGTTGTTGCAAACTTGGCAACTGTTTAGTTGAACTATCGTACACCCACGTACGTTGAGTCAACAGTGGGAAGATACAATTAGATGTAATCAAGAACCCTTTGTTTGAATAAATATTAGTCGAGTTGATTTCCTTGACATTGCAATTACTAAAGCTATATTTAGTTGCTATTGAGATGATTATACCGAAGAATAATACAGTTTAAATACTCTTATAGCAAGTGTTTGTAAAAAAAAAGCTTTATATATTTTTATGTATTAGTAAGTGTGGAATAGACAGAAGATTCCGATAACTCACCATTCTGTTTTCTAAAATTGTACCCCAACAGTTGCCCAACACAAAGTTGCCTCGTGTAAAACCAACCTAATAAAAGCTTTATTTGTTTTCTTGGCTCAACAAAAATAAGCGGTCATTCCCGGTACATAAGGTCAATGGTGCATTTAATTTTTATAGCTATGTTATCGTTTCAACGCAGGTAGTTTATTTTAACGAACGCTTTTCCTGATGGCTCATACGGTTTTATTATGATTTTAGAAGCGCAAACCAATATATGTATGCATGTATACCTACGGAAATGTTTGTATGTATGACTGGAGGGGTATGGAAACAAATGAGGTAGGTATGTTGTAGGTAAAAACAAATGAATGATGCACCCGTGTGTGACATGTGAAATTTTTTTGACCGAATCTCAGCTCTGAGTGCTTATATTTCATCCTAGGATTTAGCTTTAATACATAGGATGCTTAAGTCGGTTTTTCTTCTTCGTCTTGGGAACTTTTTCGTTCATCTGGATAAAAAGTAATCTAAAGCGGTTCTCGTAAAATGAGCTATTAGCTAAACACTTTTTCAAATCGGACCAGGAGTGCCTAAGACTTGCGAGTTTAAGCAAATACCTCTTCAGTAATACCTTTTAATACTACGTTGTTTTCATTGAATTGAATACTGTTTTTTTATACGATTTCTATACTCGAGTTAAAAGTCTCAAAAAGATAACTAAAACACAATCATGTAATATTTCAAGTTTAATCTCCGAAGTGGACTGAAAAATCCGTCGAGAGCAATTGAGTTTCGAGTTCCATTAAGATTATTTTCCGATTGCAGTGTCGCGTCGCCCGCTTAGGACGTAAGCCGGTAGTATAGAACATTATTACGTTAGTAAGAAAAACTATTGTGAGGTTAACATTGTTTTTACGAATAAGAAAAAAACTTGTAACGAATGTAACTTTGTCTGTTCAGCATTAACGCGTAAACTACTGAACTGATTTAAATGTTAAGTAGACAGATAATCTACATCCTGAGAAAGGAAATTATGTTACTTTTTATCCGTGTACGAGGAATTTTGTAACCGGGTGTAGGAAGTAGGTAGTTCCCTTAGGAAGCGGGTGGAACCACCAGTTTGGTATATGAGATAAAAACTACAATTCGTAAGTGTAACGAATTGTTTCTTATAACTAAGGGCTAAGAGAGTTTCCAGTAACTTCGTGACTTTGTAATAAACATAGCATTTTATGGTTCACGGCTTATTAAGGTCTGTGGCTTATAGAGGTACAGATAATACCAGCATTTTCTCCTCAAAATTAAGTTCCAATTCTACCTCAAAAAGTCTTTTAACATGCTAGATATTAAAGAAACATTCTATCTAGATAAAACACATAAAAAGTACTGCAAAATGAATATCTATATCACTGGCCACTTTTATTGAATAGCAGGGAAAATACCGAAGCAATACATTCGTTAGCGATCATAAAAAACCTATTGAAACTTCTACCGATTGGAAATGCATATATTGCAGGTATAAACGCGTCTAAGCGAAGCGATTCATTTTAAATTCCTTTCATATGTAGAGGTACTGTCGATGTAAAACTCGGTTGGACGCCGTTTCTAATTTCAATCATCGATATCTCTTTTTACCTATCATTGTTTAATATAAATTGTAATGCTTATAAGGTTGAGCTGTGCATAAATCTATAGTGTTGAATTATTAAATAAAGTCTTCGTTAGGATAATACTATTTATTGGCCGTGGTTTCTCTGGCTGGCACTACGAGAAATACGCATCGGACAAAAAGCAATCCTTTTCTCGATTTTCGATGGATTGCAATAACCTATCCTTGATTAAGTAGCGAGAGAGATTGGATTTTGACACTAACTTACTCCATATTAATATGTCAATTTGGAAAATGGGTGATCATGATGTGTTATATAAATCCAACGTTAACGGTCTATCTAACACTTCATGTTTTTTTGTAATCTGCGCTGTATTTCCAAACATGACCCCAGCAACGTCAACATGACTTTGGGGGAAAACGCGTCAGTAAAACAGATGATTTAACCCTATGGCTGTCACCAAACCACGAGCCCCTCAATCTAATCTTATAGCTGTTACCACGAGGCAAATTCGCTCACTTTCCTTTTTAATTAAGCCACTCTGGCCGTATTTTCCCATAGGCTATTTCCTTCTTGATTAAGAGTTCGCGCATACGGCAAACTTTTAGTCGGCCTATAGTTTTGGGCTCATAAATCAGTATGAAGATGAATGGAATACACACGTAACTACGATCAGGTATTAAGCCGGTATTTTTTTACGAGAAGTCCTCAAATGACCCTCCCACTGTGGGTAAGCAGCATGAGGGAGTGTCAGACTCTTACTGACTAAAACCCATCATGTTCCTTCGGAAGCCCTTTATGTTCCTTCGGAAGCCCTTTATGTACCAGGGCCGCGGTAACTCTTACGAACAATCCCGCAGCCCCGACATACCTTGGCCATGTTGGGCCCCGCTGGGCCACCATCAGACCAACTTCCAATTTAATTGAATTCACGGTTGTCTAAAATATTTTTTTTTTCTAAATACCAGGGCAACAGTCGTCCGACTATTTAGTCTGCAGTATGTGCCTAGGTAAAAGGTCAAGGGAGCCTCTAAGGCTGTATAAGGCGACCCTATTCAGGCGTATTTGACATAGTATTACTAGTATTGACGTTTATTTCTATTTTTAGGATATTGGATGTTTTAGGGTTTGATATGAAGTGAAGATGGGCGGACTTGCGAAGATAGAGATAGATAAATAGGTTTTAAAAGATGGCTAACTACCTGGTAAGGGTCAGGAGGCGTGTAGAGTCTTTGTCCGGTAGTGGACAATGTATGCATAAAGGGAATTGGTCTAGTAGTATCAAATATATTTAGTCTGAAAGACCTCAGATTCCCAGGTTAGGCTATGTATTCATTAAGATATTGATTATCATCATCATCTGCCTATCTTTTTTCGAACTATATTGAAGGATGCAGCTTAGTAATACGTTTTAAACATTATTCAGTTAAACATGGATATTTTACTCACTTGCTAACCAATACTCGTGCGTCGGTCAGTACAGGCAAATTCCAGGGAGGCAGCAGCCCTGCAGTGAGCACATTTCAGCTGTCACCACGATAGTACTTGCTATTTTGATTCAACATGTTAAAGTCTGAAATCTTCTGAAAAAATATCACTCGAACTTGATTTCATTGATGAATCGTATACAACGATTTACACTCCGTAAAAAAATTCAAACACTTAAATAAAACTTCTTTTACGGATTTTATCACGGTTACATTAATATTATTTAATACCGACGTTTCGGTAGCTTTACAGCATCCACGGTCACGGACAGACTAAGGTGTTGGTAGTCTTAATATTATAGTTACAAACAGCTACCCTACATTCTGTTAATATTCGCATAAGTATGAGAAATCTACCGTTCAAACATTTTAAACACAGAATACAAAATATAAATACGCGCGCAACATACTCAGCGCTTTCAGCATAACTTTGCTAGCTATCTGATTATTTACGAGTTCCTTTAGAACTCCAATATAGCGGGTGGAATGTTTGCATGGAGAACAAAATGATAGTGGAGATGTCATAACGCAAAATCTCCTAAGAAAGTAGCGCGCCAAAATGCGGGTGTTCGGGGGACGAGGACCGCTGGTAGCTCCACCTTTAAGCTTCTATTTTCAAAATAAAGTCCCTAATCATTCAAGACCAATCTTTTGACAGATTGGTTTTCATTTGACAAGGAACCCGAACGCCTCGTTAGTTCTAGTAACTGATCAGACCTACCGTACGTCACTTGACCTACAAGAAGGCGCCTGACCTACCTTCCTCATGGCATCTCCGCTATCTTTCCTTCCTCCGTAAATGTTTGCATTAACACGTTCGCTTCGCTATAGTAGTGGATTATTATGTAAGCGATGCAGCGGCTGGTAAATCATTTACGCTTGATACAGAGATTGGAATTTGAAGGTCTGTGTGCTTAGTTGAAATTACGCTGTGTGTTACCTTTATATTAGAGTACATTTCGACATTAACTAACAAGTTTATTACTTACTTTCCTACTGGTTTTCCAAGCGCCGTGGTAAGTATTGTCAATATAGGAAAGTACAGACCAAGTCCAAGGCATCTATGTCCACTAAATTGCATCCAAATCAGTTCTGCGGTTTTATCGTGCAAGCGAGGCAAATAAAGATATCAATCTCAGTTTCACATTCAGGATGTACGTTTATTTATTATTATTTTTTTATGGAATTCCAAAGTTCAGGAATTTTGTTGAGGAATAAGCAAGTTTTGATTCATCACGGATCGATATGGAGATTTCCCTGTTACAGTTACAGCCTTTTTATCGTCCGACCGCTGGGCACAGGCCTCCTCTCACACGGAGAAGGATTGAGCGTTAATTTCCCTAGCTAGCTTTTAACAAGACTTATGATATTTTTTTGTGTGATTTAGGTCGCCGTGTTTCTTTTGATAGATCACCTTACTTCATACTTACCCCAGTCAAGGACGTTGGCAAGGTATTTGCAGTATAATCATCCTAGTTAACGAAAAGTTCATTTTCTTTTTAAATTTTGAGCACAATATTTCATAACATCAACATATATATATAGTCACTAGCAAACCTGGCGATCTCCGTTTCGCTTCGTTTTATGTTACATTTTGTTTGGTGATTAAAAGAATTCTTTTGTTTCCTGAATTTTCTTTGCTATAAACCTCATGGAGCCCGAGAATTTTCCAACGAATGCAAAACCGTGGAAATCGGTTCGTGCGTTCTGGAGTTATAGCGTCAGGAAGGAAAAGCCTACTTATTTTTATATAGTAGATATGTATAGTCACGTTTTTCCATCCTACTCCGTATCAAATTTTAGCTTTTGATATCATACCAAAATGAAAATATAGAACGTCGACCATTTCAAGCACCATTTTGCAAGCAAAACTATTCGACTGCATAACACTGAAAGTCAATATTGTCGAATATTTGCAGAAAAATGTTCAGGTATTTTCAATCAGTTTGGGAACAGGCGCGTATACAATTAATCTTTCGTGTAATGAACGAAGCAATAAGGTTTAATGAAATTGTGAAAATCAATTTTACACTACCTGTAATTGTATTGGGATTGGGATGTAATCGTTCAGATTACAGTTCCTAAACTGTTTTTGTTTGGCAAAAAATCAACATGGCAAAAAATCTACGGAACAGTATTTTTGTAAAAGCTGTTCTGTAGATTTTTTGCCATAGATGTAGTTTCAAAAATTACTGACTACTACTGCTTGAAAAAGATCAAAAACTTAGGTACGCCTTTTGATTAGATAACCATGCCTAGGCATATTACTTTGGTTGCTGTTTTAATACTTAATGCTGCTTTTTTGAAGTAACAAATTTGTTATATATTCATCATACAATTCTCTTATTTGGGATGTCGGTTAGTAGATAAAGGCATTTCAATGTTATTGAGAAACAGTGGAGATAAATACATAAATTTTTATATTACTTACCTCAAACTTCGCTCTGAAAGTCGATGCTCGTTTTTTTTCATATACCAAATAATAATAAATCCTGACCATAAAGGTCATTCGTTATTATCATACGACCTTAATTACTTTTTGATTGAGCCGTGTTCCTACAATATATCGTATTCGTTCATTAGTTGCCTACCGTGGTATTTTTTATTCCATTTGTAATATAATAATGGCATCCTGGCCGACTATCGGCCACGGCGGCTGTTCTCATATAAGGAGATCACCCAGCTGTGCAGGACATATTATAGTGCACAAGAATTTGCGCATACACAGGTGCACTCCCTATTCCTTCACTCTCATAGCCCGATGGGACGGCAATCCGACACGACCGGAGAGAGATCAGACACAGAATTGACATGGTATAAATTGAAACAGAGATTCACGCATATAATGAATTTATTTTGCTAATACAATCCTTACAGTTTATTATTTACAGTTTTCGTTTATTTAACTAATAATTCTATACTTAATACCCGTGACATGGAATGTAAAACATTACAAGATCTATTTACAATTTAGTGATGTTCTAAACATGATGATCTTGTATCGATATTTTTGTTTATCGATAAAAAATATTAGGCTTGTTTTTTTTTTAGAAAATATTAATATTATTTTTTGGAAAATATTCTGAATGATGAAAAAAATAAAGAATTTTTGCACAAAATCATCACGTTCAAAAATCACTTTTATTTATAATTTTAGTTACACTGATTCTTCGTTTCTAAAACATACACTACTTGACTGCATTGTACATACATAGATCACAAAATAGGGGTCTATATGATAGGATATAAACACTCAAGGTACTATGTACAAGGAACGTGAAGCCATTTTTCTAAATTATTATAATTTTTATATTTTATTATAATATTTATAATTTATTTTTGGCACTTTATTGCCGTGTTACTTAGAGATATGTTATAATTTTAAATTCACATTTTATGTCAATTTTATAATTTTGAAGGGTGTGTTTTTTCTTTGTAAGTATAAAAATACAAATAAATATATTTTTCTTTTTCAAATATTTTCACAAATGTAGTCGTTCAAATATAAATCAACCAAAATGTAAGTTTGTACAATAAAGGAGATGCGGTTTTTAACACCCTTCAATTTTTTATTCTAAATCTAAGTACAATACAAACATTTAAATACATAAAATTCTTTACAGTTATATATTTTTTATCTTATTTTAATAAATATCTTTTTATAATAATTTATGTTTATTATTTTCATAATTGCTCGATTTTAATAACACTCATTTAAATTACATATTTGTTTATTAAAATAAAAAATAAAATAGAAATACAATTCGGTTTTACAAATATTGTCTATTTTTGTTGTACTTTTGCAATTAACTGCATATATTTTCATTATACTTTACATACTGATGACACTTTGTTTGAGACAGTTGCTTGGAAAATATTAAAAAATACATAGGACAAGTAGAGTTTAAAAACCCTTAAAAGGAAAAAAAACATTGGAATTGAATATACAACTTTGTATTCAATAGTCGCACTTATAACCACGAAACCAATGGATATGACAGTATTTTGACAACTAAAATAGTAGATATAGCGTGGATCTATAATTTTGTTATAAAACCAACGACGATTAAAAATATTGCTAATGAGACGTATATGATATGAGTCATATTATTCAATACATATTTTAAACACTTAAAGTTGTGTATTAAAAACCAGGTAAAAAAAACTTCATAACTTATTGTTCGGTCGATTCCCCGCAGCGAACTCAGAATAATAACACGGTAGCTACCAGGTGTAATTTACTAGCACGGAGTAAGAAAAGAGAGGAGATGCTATAAGGCAGGTAGGTCAGACGCCTTCTTGTAGGTCAGATACATAGAATAGGCGTAACCAATGTGACCAGTTACGAGTAAACTAATGCAGCGTTTAGGTTCTTTGTAAAATGATAATTAGAAGTAAACTATCGCGGCGTTTGAATTCCTTGAGATATCTGTCAACGATTTTTGGAGAGGTTATGTGGCGGGTTGGTCAGGAGCCTTCTTCTAGGTCAAATACGCACAATGAGAGAAACCAAAACGGTAATTAGGAGTCAACTAACACGGCGTTCGATTTCTTTGAGATATCTGTCAACAATATTTGGTACTTTAAACATGACCGGGTTCGATAGAAGACGTATAAGGGTGGAGCTAGTACCTACAACGGTACTAGCGTCCCCCGAACACACGCATTTTAGCTACTTTCTTAGGAGATTTTGCGTTATGACATCTCCGCTTGTTATTTGATTCTCCATGTTTCCTAGCGATTTAGGCAGGCAGCCTTATTGCGGTAAACTAGAAATTGTTTGACTTATTACGTGGAAATAATTATATAGTCTAGTGGTTCAAGGGCTCGGTTTTAATGTTGGAATACAGAAATTGGTGGTAAAAGGTCATATGGCAGAGGTGAACGCTTTATCGTTGGGGAATTAGATATTTTTTATAACAAGATTTTGGATTTATATTTTAGATAACTTTTACTAAAAGAAAAAGACCACATGTCTTTGTAGATTGTATATGGACTTAGGTATGTACTTATAGACTAACCGAATACACTGTTTAATATAGCGCTAATAGCTTTGCTACGGAGTTGCGATTTTAAGATATTATTCAAGAAAAAAGAGATTTAAATGTCAAGGGACTGTCTTTAAACAATAAATCTTCATTCCTCCTCAAATAATATTTTCTTACACAAAATATTGAAAAGTTTTCACTTGGTTTATATAGTTTCTGAATCGTCCTGATATCTATTTAAAATAAAAGGTGCTAAAATATCGTGCATCAAAATATTTCTCGTAGCAAGCTATCTACTACGAAGATGTAGCTCATAGCACGCGTAGTAAAACTCGTAGCGACAGTTGAATATTAAACGTAGCATTTGAAACTTGAAGACACTTTTCTTGAAGAATAGAAATATCGTTTTTGATAGAATATATTTATGTATTTGACATAGCAGTTCTATGTAGGGACCTTTAAGGCTTGTATACGCCATTTTGACCTTAAGTTAATGTTAAAATGTGGCTTATTTCTATGTAAAATCTGACGTCATGGTAGCTTTTTACAAAATCCAACGTTACACATTATAATTTTAGATATATCCCCACTGACCCGATAAAACACCCTGTATGTAAAAATAGGTATTGATTTTGTAATTTTAATCACCCCGTCTGGTTAAGTATAGAATGTTTTTTTTTTGGTTTATAAATTCTCCAGAAATTACTCTGCTTAAATATGTTGAACCAATAAAATAAAATTGGGTTAGATCTAAAATTACAGTGAATCATAAATTATAGAGGAATTAATTAAATTACAATACATACATCGTTCGTTATTCGTTGTTTTCTATCAGAGACAATTTTTTTTTAATCTTGTCTTTGGCCCGAAAATTCTACTTTTTTAAAAGTATCTCCGTCCCATCTTATTCAAATACTAAGTATATTACAGTAACATTCATACTCTTAAATTATAAAAACAATTCATATAATAAACAATCAATTTACCAAATTAAACAGAGGTTCCTTTCTAACAGTGCAACAAATCATTTAACTATACAAAAGCAAATTGGAGCGGTAATCCAAAACAGACAGATATCAACCACAAAGGTTTTGATTGCTAACGATTACCACTGGCTAATCCGAAGTAGGTATTTTGTTTAAATAAACTCGATCGTTACAACCAAAGGATTCACAATAAGAGCACACTGCAAACTTTTAGTCGGCCGATAGTTTGCTTGGGCTCATAAATCAGCATGAAGACGAATGGTAGTACGCACATTACAAAGATCAGGTATTCAGCCGGTATCAGACCGAAAGAAAATGAAATGAAATGAAATCGTTTATTTTGCAAGTTGGACATTACATCACTTTTACATGTCATTTTAAGAACGCTGGGGTCGGCATTTCAAAACTGACTGATCCCTGAGAATAAAAGCCGAAACAAACTCAAGGGTCATAGTCTCTTTTAAAGTCAAAACATGTTATGAATCAAATAATATTATATGTGAGTGTCACCATGTACCATGTAAAACTTTGACTGAAATCAAGATTTTCTTTTTTAAATATATGCCAACTATCGGCTAAACTGTCGGCCGATTGTTTAGTCTGCAATATGTGCGTAAGCTTATTTAACAAAAAAGTAATTTGGGTAATGCAAAATAGCTACACTCGCGAGCAAAAAAATGGAATCACCCCCTTGCGCTATACAAATTCAACGACGGCCAATGATACAATATTTACAGTTAAATGTTTATGGTCTCGTTTGGATTCCATTTTTTTGCTCGGGAGTGTAGATATCAACCACAAAGGTTTTGATTGCTAACGATTACGACTGGCCAATCCGAAGTATTTTGCCTAAATAAACTCAATGGTTACAACCAAAGGTTTCACAATAAACCTTTCTCTGTAATCGTTGGAGGTTTTATTTCAATTATTGTGCCTTTTTGGGGTTTATTTGTTTCTTTTGTTATCTGTAGGGAGCCTTCGGTGAGAAAAGTGTTAAAATGGTAGTATTTTTAATTACTGTTTAAAAAGGGCACCCAACATAATGCATTGTAAATTTAATCACAAGTAGAAAATGACTAATTGCAGGATTTTAAGAGTTTAAACTTCAACTAATTCTGAGTAAATATTTCCACTTGTTGAGTGTTAAGTAGTTGAGAAAAATAAAAAAAAAGAGCAAGTTATTCTAATCTTTACATTATCATCAAGAACAAAACATATTTAAGCCAAACATATTTAACCTAATATCAGCAAGATATTTGAGATACACAAATTGCTGTTTATGCATAAATTCATATAAATGTGTTACATGATTTCCACAAAAACAAAAATACTTTTAACAGAACTTAAACTTGTCAAACGTTTGAGCATTTCAAGGTAAACCCTTCAAAAGTTGATAGAGACTACGTACAAAATCTAAAAAGGGAAAAATAAACCGGAACAAAACGCCGTGCTATTTACATACAGACGGTTCCAGCACTCTTAGTGAACCGGAATCGTGCCGGATGGATGCCGGAACCGGCACGCCGAATGGAAATAAGGAAACACCCTATATTTCGTTTTGCACACTTCTGAAAATGTGAAACAAAAATTTTGTATTCGGTTTGTGCATTTCAAATTGTTTGTGTAAACCATTTTTATTGGTGTTGAAGTGAGTTTTCTATTGACAGTTGAATACTGAATATATCAGCCTTGTCATAAAGTAATTTAACTTATCAGAAATCATGGTCATTATTTTTTAATTAAAAAATCTCAATTGAGAGAGTTTTAAACAATTAATGATGAAGATTTCCCATATTAAGAAGTGATTGAAGAAAAATATCATCCAGTCTGGATCCTCATTAATGGCTACGGTCGTAAACTATATTGATGTTATTTACGATTATCATTCAAAACTAATATTTTGAATTTGATATCACTGCTGCGATGTGGATTTTTCATGCGAGAAAATATTTTTGTTGTGATTTTGCACACCAGAAATAAATATGATTTTGAAGACAAATAAATCTTTCAAATACAAAAATACAGGCAAAAGAAAACTCAACCCAAAAATAATATTATTACAAAGTGCATACCCCCGGGGAATTTTCATTAAACCACTCAAGCGTCATCATAAATTTTGGAAACGCAACATGACACAGTCTCATAAACACGGTATTCCAATTAAATTGATAATGCCTTCCTCGGTAAATTATATCCGATTACTTGGTAATTGTTTTAATGGGATCTTAATGAGATTCTTGTTAATTTGTGGATTTCCTAATAAGGTATACGGAATTTGAATTTACGTCAGTTAATGTAAATTATTCAGCGAAGTATAAGCAGCTTGCAATATGTTTCACATTTTTGAAGTGTGCAAAACGAAATATAGGGTGTTTCCTTATTTCCATTCGGCGTGCCGGTTCCGACAGGCATCCGGTACGATTCCGGTTCACTAAGAGTGCTGGAACCGTCTGTATGTAAATAGCACGGCATTTTGATCCGGTTTATTTTTCCCTTTTAGATTTTGTAGGTAGCTCTATCAACTTTTGGCGGGTTTACCTTGAAATGCTCAAAAGTTAGTTAACTTTAAGTTTTTTAAGTTCCAGAGTATTTCCGTTTCGTTTTTATTTTATTTTAGGCAACCAGTGCCCATACCATAGTATAAAAAACAGCTAAAATTGACTGATGTTAGTGTGGCAGAGATACAGTGATGTTTGAGTATTCGGCCGTTTGTCGTGAAGTATGATTTTCTTGTCATAATTTTCAGTCAAGTACGAGTTCTTACTCTATTCAATATGTTGTTATGTTACAGCCACCTATGCACAGGCCTCCTCTCACACGGAGAAGGATTGAGCATTTTCTTTTTCAATTTTCAATTCTCAACAGGTGGTGATAAGTATGTATTTACTTTTATCTATTTTAACTTAAAGTTCAGGCTCTTAAAATCCTGCAGTTTATCATTCTCTGTAAGTACTTTCACTTTTTTAAATCTTGCATTTTACTTGGCGCCCTATTTTATACAGTTATCAAAAGTACTACCATTTTAACACTTTTCTCACTAAAAACACCTAACAGATAACAAAAGAAACAAACAAAGCCCAAAAAGGCATGATAATTGAAATAAAACCTCCAACGATTACAGAGAAAGGTTTATTGTGAAAACCTTTGGTTGTAACGATCGAGTTTAGTACTTGGAAAGCTTGAATTTTGATTCATTTCCGTGTTGCAATCTATTGTAAACAATTGCTTTCTTTTGAAAAGACAATCCATTAAGTTTTTTTTTAGATAAACATAGGATTTCTTGCCGGTTCTTCTCCATGAGACATACTTTTGGAACCGTGCAACTAGTTGGACATTTTTACAGAGCCTTCATAGGCCTATTTGAAAAACAATATTGACTTTGATTTTGAAAATCGATATCGGTATATTTTACCGCAACATAGGAAAAAAAAGTTATATCATAAGTAGGTACAGATTCTTTTATTTTTCATTCAAGAATACAGTTCCAATTGCAAAAAAATTACGTTCATCTGTACATCTACACATGTCTTGTTTAACTCCATCTCCTTCTTTATTCATGTAATACGGACCTAGTTACGGTCTACAACACTATTAGCGCACAGATCAATACATTCATGAATAACTACCTCAATTTCTAATACCAACTGACCAACTAATACATTACGTAAGAAGCAAAGGTCCAATAATGCCTCCTACTAAATATTTCGTGAAGGTATTTTATGCTATAGTAAACCCAACTAGTGTTGGCAACGCTCCCATTTCCCCGGGACGCTTTTTATAACCCCGGGATTGATTCCCGCTATTGCATTGATCAGTCGACTCAATATTCTGTGAATAGCCCATTCTTTAGTTCGAAAGCTAGTTCATTTGTTTTCGGAGAATCCATTGAAATTTTCTATTTGTTCTTTATTTTTGGTAGTGACGGTGAAAGTTTTTGTTTTTGACAAAGAAGGTCGTCTGTCCTTTGAGTTTTGGCGTTACAATGAAGATTGATTGATAAAGGTTAAATTGAACACTGTCTGGAGTTTTTAAGAGATCATGAACCCTGGGTAGATACTTCAAAATCACAAGTTTGTTTAAAACCCTTCAGGCTACAAACATGTCTTTACCAGAGAAATAGTAAAATGCTGTTCTTTTATTAGCATTTTAATTAAGGAATATTTCATTTCATTCAAAAGAACATAATCAAATTCATTGAAAAATAATAAATCAACATGCCTTTTAACTTAAAAAGTATCTTGATCAGACAGACAACTACAATGCGTAAATTAAAGAACGTTATTTTCGAGTCCATCGTCATAGCGCAACAATATACAAGTATACAAAAATATGCCAAAACGCACAATTATTTACATATGAAAAAGCATACAAAAGAAGAACTTAACTTAAACTAAAATCACCACTAACAGTCCCGCAATTTAGAATCCAAATCCCGCATTTCGTCCACACACGACATCACTATTCTACTTTATTGAGATACCTCGAAGGGGAAAAATGCCATTCGGAATATGAAAGTGATTACGTCATGCTGACATGAAATATTGAAGGTAGAAGCATGAGGAAGAATTCTTATGAGTATAAAGTTACTCTACCGTCTCTGAAAAGTTCGTAAACTTAAAAGATTCATGTAATTTTGCAGCGTTTGGGAAGATTGTGAATTATTTTGGGTTTGATTTTAAGTTCAGAAGTGCCAGTCTATTAAAATCTAGTGAGAACTAGTTTAATAAAATCAATGTTCTCATTAGAGAATTTCACCGTAATCAAGAAAAAAATCATTCAATGGGACGGGAAGATAATAATGCTTTTAATATGGTCTTTTATTATTTGCCGTGACTAAATATAGAAAAGAATATGGAATTTCACAGATCTCGTCTATTTCATGGGCCTCGTGGTCATTAGCGCTACTAAATAGATTCAAGTCTTCGATAAGTATGAGTAAAACAAAATATTATTAAACTATGTCCGTTTAAAGAACTTGGGGTTTTTAAATTACACTTCTTCTTAGCGATAAATTCAGTTTAAACTGAGAATATTACGACTTCTTATATTTAAAACAACAGAAAGTTAACTTTTACTGATACATTTATGATCACACATAGAACATTGATGAACATTCTAAAAATATTATGGTTTACAACCATTCACTTTAAACTAAGTGTTTAAGCGTTTTCTGCTTATTATTTAAATAAATCTAGAGCCCAAATACTTACAATGCCATATAAAGGTATTTTTATCATAATCAAAAACATTCGAAAAAAAAATGCCTTTTTGCCAAATCTGTCTATGTCGTCCTAAGTCTGTGGTAAAAATATGATCATGTTGTGATACATACTAATAAAACTGTTAGAAGTGACAATTACCGGCGCCATCATAGTTTTATATTTCTCTTTCTATGCGTAATTTACAGCTGAATATAACTTTTCGTGTCGTCTCTTTCTTTTGTCTACGTAAGTGATAAAGACAGCATGATATTCAGAGTTGCGTTTAAGTGACATTTCAGTATTTGGGCATTAATAATACCTACATTTCTCTTTGGTTTTTTACAATATAACTTAAAATCTAAGAACACAAATGAACAAAAATATCTTTTCACAACCATTCTAATCTATAAACCATCTTCACAACCAACTATTAATAACCAAAAATATTCAAATCTTTTGAAAAATATTTTATATTTATACTTTCTACTTTTACTCTGATTTACAAACGTACTTAGTACGTTTCTATTAAATAGACACCTAGAAATTACATTTGATTTACACACAGAAAGAAGATTAAGGCTAATTGATGTTTTTTTGAAAAAATAAATAATGTTATTTATGAAGGTAATTTTACAAAATAATAAATACATAGTTCTTTTTCAGACATTGTTAATGTAGCATTCAAAAATAAATTGGACTTCATTAATTACGATCATGCTTCTAATTGGTTGTTATTACTTAAATCAGTCAAACAGAAGGGTCACAAATACTCATCAGAGATCAAAGCCCGATTAGAGAAATGAATCAGTGATTCTATTGAAAACTCATTATTAGCAATAATTAACCGATAATTATTTGGAATGATGTCTCTGTCTTAGAAGAATATAGGCTTTATTATAATCCTAGTGTACTCTTAACACATACTATTATATATTTTAATGAGCTCTTCAATACTTTATTAAATATATAAAATCCATCTAGTAATTTCAAACATACATACGTAGCAACACACAGCTATATAAAAAAGTAAATAATGATTTGTTATTAAAATCTTTCATTAAAAAATCAACCTAATCTCATTAAACACTAATAACAATACTTTAAATTGCATAGAATATTTTGGACAGCTGCTTTACAAAAAAACAATCTTATTCCATTGAACATAACGATAAATTCAACTATTGAGACCTAACATGACATAAAATAGATCATCAGCAGCAATTAAAAAATAAATCTAATACTTATGAACATAAGGCAAAAACCAACGTAAGGTCTATTTCAGCTTACGTCGCAAACACGATCTCCTCAGGGCGCGAACACGACGCGTGATGAGCACGTAAGACATCAGCTGATGTGGATTTGACGCAATTGTTCATGTGCATGTCTTTCAAAAACCAACCTTATTCCGTTGAACATAAAGACTATTATACAAAACTCAACCATAAAGAGCCATTCAAAAACCAACTTAATTCTAATGAATATAAGGTCCATAACAGCTTACGTCGCGAACACGATCTCCTCCGGCCGCGAACACGACGCGTGATGGGCCCGTAACACATCAGCTGATGTGGACTTGACGCAGTTGTTCATGTGTATGTCTGATGAGGCGTTGGAGTGATGCTGCTCGCGGCGCGTGCGTTGACAACAGTAGCGACGGGCGATGTCTCCGCAGAGCGACCTGGTGAGGAAAGAAAGGCATTATTTATTATTTTGGTTCGCAAGGTTCCTAAATACAGTTGGGTTCTCCTAGCTGATGCTTATGATAAAATGGGTATGCTGACCAAAGGACAAGTGTCTGCTTAATTAAAACTACTGTTGAGTTTGGAAACGTTGTCAACGACGTTATCATCGTCACAACCAAAAACCACTTCTGGAGGTCTCCACCAAGCTCGGCATGCGTGTTGTTGTGTTAGTTAGCAGCATAAGTTGGTGAGCGAAGAAATTATGTCTTAGATTTTACTACATGTTAGCAATATTGCATTGGAGTAAATATTTATTTTTAGATCTTGAAGGACCTCTTGTGGGTCTTATCCTGTAAGATTGTGATCCTATGATGATGCTTTAAATTGCTCTGTTAAAATAACAGTTTCATCTGCATTGGTTATCTTATTTATTTCTATTGGTAAATATTACCCTACTAGTACATATCATATCCTCGTCCATCATAACATACCTGCAACAAGAATCCAGAGTTTTCCTAAAAGCTGCCCTGAAGTCCCTGTTGAAGTACGCGTAGATGAGCGGGTTCAGCGCCGAGTTGAAGTAGCCCACCCAGAAGACTGCCGCCACGACCGGCGGGGGAGAGGGACACGCGTCGCCACAGAGAGCTGTGATTATGTACCTGTGGAGACGAAGAGTATTAGGAACCTCGTTGACTGCGTAGTTCACCGCTAGTCATGATCATTTGTCTTGTCTTTACCAACTATGTTGGGGTCTTCTTTTGGCCACAACAGATGCAACTGAGTAGCAGTGTTTTATATAGAGAGACTGCCTATCTGATATCCTTAACCTAGTTACCTATCTGGGCAACTTTGGTTCTCTGGTTTCTGACTACCCGTAACAACTGGCAGAGATGTTCAAATGACAGCCAGGATCCACCGGTTTATCATGCCTTCCAAAACACGGAAGAACTCATCATAACAAGATGTTCACCGCTCCAAGCGTTGCTTAACCTTATGATCGATCAATCCGCGCGGCTTTGATTTACGAGCTCAAGTAAGTGGGACTATAAATATATTTTGCAAGGCATCTACATATATAAGCGTAAAGCTTGCTAGTATTGAACTTACCATAAAAAGAATGGCAGCCAACACGCCAAGAAGGCAGACATGATGATCCCCAAAGTCCTGGCAGCTTTCCTCTCCCTCTTCATCTTGCTGCTCGCCATGGGCTGCATCTGTATGCTCTGCCTCTCCCGCATCACCTCGCCCATGGAGATCCCGTTGATTTGTAGGTGTTTGTCCAGGAGTAGTGCTGCTACTTTACTCCTGGGACAAAAGAAGGATAATGGTTTAATTTTTTAATTCAGAAAGAGATCTTTGTATACGTTTTCGTCATAAGATATTGAATGTGTCTGTCTCTCTCTTAAATGTGTCTTCTTTGAGTACCCAGGACACGTTCTTTATTTATCTGTCATTATTAATTTATAAGTTATAAAGTTTACCAACAGAGAAACAAGTTTAGATTAATGTTTATCACGGTCATCATTATTTATCGCGCGTAAGAAAACCAACAGCGTTAGTCTACAAGCGTCAAAATACGCTAATGTGAAAGGGCTTAAAACGCATTCCGTATAGCTCTTTAGAACGTATCTGATAGCTTATTTGTGTTTTGTTTTATTTAAATTCGTATTTTTTTAATGAGAGGTTGCAAATATTTTTTCATTTTTTCAAAGCTATATTATATTGGTGTGAATGTATCGCCGATGACTTGTTAAACCTGTTTGGGGGTATACCCCTCGAGTTCAGTTCGAGTGCTCGTTTCCTTTTTGAGGATTTTTCACATCGAGGCCACTCCATGACCCGGGGCAAGGAGTGATTTCAAGTCTTAGATTTAAGAAGGTATTGTTCAATAGGTTCCGGTGTGAAAGAAATATATTTTCGAAGTATTTCTGGGTAGCTTGTGTACCTAAATATAGGTACCGTATTCCAACAATGGTAAGAAAAAACATACAAACATACGAATTGAGAACCTCTTTTTTTATTAAACTCGGTTAAGATTTTTACATTACCAAAATTATATATTTTTTAATCATTGCATCTCATTACATTCAAAGAAGTTCAAATTGAGAAAAAGACACAAAAGAATGCTCTAATTCTAGTTCTTTGTTCGATACTTCTAAATACTCCCACACTACATACAATCACATGAAACAGAAATTAGTATAATCAAAACCTTTACAGATATCTTGGTCAATACTTTATCGCTAAACTAGCAAAAAAACATATTCAATCAAATCAATTTATATTGAAAGCCTATCTTATCAGAAAAATGCCAACCAAAAGACAAATCTCGAGATCCGTTCATTCGATATCTCGCAAATAATAATCAAAACGATCATTCGTTCCTTTCATTCGTTCATTTGGCACCGTAAGCACTATTCGAGTGAACGACAAGAAAAGCCCACTCGGATTGATAACTGGATCACAGAGTAAAGAATGATAGCGGAGATGCCATGAGGAAGGTAGGTCAGGCGCTTTCTTGTAGGTCAAGTCACATACGGTAAGCGTGATCTAAACGATTAGTTTCTGGAACTAACGAGGCGTTTGGGTTCCTTGTCAAATCTAAACCAATCTGTCAAAAATTGGTCTTGATTGGTTGGTGATTTTATTTCGTAAACAATGAGCGAGTTTCATAGAAGTCATGTAAGGGCGGAGCGTAACGTTCCTTGTCCCCTGAACATCCGGGTTTTGACGCGCTACTTTCTTAGGACATATTGCGTTATGACATCTCTGCTAGTCAGTTTGTTCTCCATGAACTGGATCAATTCGAGTGTCCGATAGATTTTATCGTTTTCACAAACTCGATGCTACAGTCATTCGGATCGACCTTTGGGGAAAACTGATCTGGTTAAGCACTGAGAGTAACCGTTTAAATAAAGATGGCCTACTGTTATCTTGAATTTAAATCTTATATGGATGAAAATAAAAGTCGTTACTAAAGCTAGCACTAGTTCAGGTACGGCGTAATGTGGCCTTTTCGGTATTTTTTGAAAAAGTTATCCTGGCATAAAAGGTACTATGGAAAGAAGGTAAAGTACCTTAATTATAATTGCTGATTACACATTTTCCCAATTTAAGTATTAATTTATTAATTATTAACATATTTGATAGAAATGATTAACAACTGGGACAACTAAATAATCATACAATAATGTCAGCACATAATAAAAAAACATAAAATCCAGAAGCCAAAATGAAAACCTCCCGGTTACAATCACTAGCAGTTAACTTACGAATTACACTACAACCAAAAAAAATAAGTACCACAAAAATAGTACTTTCCCTAACCACCTAGCCTTACCCACAAGTGGTTCTAACGTACATAAAAAGAAAATCCGTATTGTATTTTGTATTCCTTCTATATCGAGCACTTGACCCGCCTAACGAGAGCTCTTAACATGTTGGCCGAGGTTCTTGCCTATTAATATTAATTGTTTGACGCATCTTAAAACTGGCTTCAATTGTATAAAAAGGGAATAACGAGGAAAGGTTTTGTGTGTAATAAAAATTGTAATGTACAAACTGATACTATGTACATATACTTTATGTAATGTGATACAAGCAATTTTACGCCTGAAGCGTAAATAATTCAACCTAGTTTAGGCAAATGATTTGATAGATTTGAGCAATATATTTAAAGCCATGTACAAAATTAATTAAAAAATTATCTGTTTATTTATGTTTATTAAAATCCTTACTAACATTATAAGTAAGAGCAAGTTACTCGAGCTGTGTTAAGCAATAACCATAAAGGGCTAAACCGATTGAGATGAAAAAAACAAAGACAGGTGTTACTCTGGAGTCGAACATAGACTACTTTTTATCCGATTTTGATGGAAGTAGTTCCTCAGAGACGCGTTTGCAACCACATTTGCATACTCTAGATATAGTATAGAATATAATAAAACAAACGTTTGCTATCTTTAGTATTACTACAGTTATTAGCAATATTAACATAAGTCGTGCCTTTAAAGAAAAAAGCTAAAAAATAATGCCCTCAGTAAAAGAAACCTCGTAAACGTTTTATATGTGTATCAAAAACGTGAGGAAATATATCTTGGTATTTTATATACAGAATTCTTTCCTACAGTTCACTTGGAAATATGAACCACGAGATGAAAACTTCAATAAACTGGAATGTTTCAGGAAGTATGATAGTATGGCAAAATATATTTGTACCTGCATACTACCTCTATGTGTTTTTTGTAAAGGATATGTTAATACGAGCCCTGTGAACGAATACTATCTTGTAGTAAGTACAGTACCCATCTTTTCCATTATGCGAAATACTAGCCATCTTTTGTACATAATCAAGATGTATTTAACTTGACATTTTGCTTCCTTCTTTTTTCTTATATTTAACAAGAGATATTTTTTTGATAAAAAGTGATTTTCGTATGTTTTCCGAGCCTTTTTTAGTGGACAGATTGACAATTATGAAACAGAAACTTGAAAGATTAATATTAGAATTAAATAACACAGTAGTTATTCCATGTCAAATGATAAATAAGCTTTTGACACTGTTTGATATCGAAGCAACTGAAACCTTTTTAGAACTAAATAAAAAACAATTGTAATTAAAAGAGGATAGAATGTTCTGGATTAAACCTTATTTACTTTAAGTTAAAGTACAATTAAAACAATAACAATTCTACTTGAAAAACAAGGATTACACAACGTATTGTACTTATAATCTTTTATTCAACATACATGTATAATACTCTTGGATTACATACAAAACAATTGTTTGTTTCTTTTGTAAATATTGTGTTAATCCCCTTTTAATTATGTTGAATTTCATAAAGTTTCATTTAAGTAGGTTATAATCCTTCTGAATTAATGTACTTTTGAAATTTAACTTTTATTATTTATCAATAATTCCCTCGTTTTTTGAGAAAGTATTATTAAAAATGTAATAAATTCAAAGGTACTTTACAAGACTTATTCAATGTTTTATTTAAAGGTACAAATCATTTTAAACGACTGTGCTTTTTGTTGTGCATTGAGCAAGCGTGGTGATTAACGCTCAATCCGTCTCCGTGTGAGAGGAGGCCGCAGCCCAGCAGTGGGACGATAAAAAGACTGTAACAGTGCTTTTTGTTAAGGGATCTAAGTTTAAGTACATATACAAAACAGCTTCAGGCAGCGACTTCGTGAAGCGAAGCTTCTTCAGCGACAGCCTAGGAACTAAGCCATAACTATCATTAATTTCATTGTACAAAATAAAAACTAAACTAACAATAAGCTACCCAGCAACACATCATCTATTATAAAAAATAGTATGACCCAAAAACTCAAAACTCCCTAAATTTAGGTCTACAAGAAATGATGCCTACTTACAAAATATTCCTTAGAAATGAAAAATTAAATTATCTGAGCAAAAGACGTAGTTATTATTGGACACGACAAAACTTTATGAAGACCTTGTAATTCTGCAAATTATGAGAGATTTTCTTACAACGTGGGCATTCCGTTTGTACCATGGAGAACGAATTGATGATCGGAGATGTCATAACTGAAAATCTCCTAAGAAAGTAGCGCGGCCAAAATGTGGGTGTTCGGGGGACGAGTCAGCATCCTCCGAGCCTTTTTCCCAAGCTATGTTGGGGTCGGCTTCCAGTCTATCCGGATGTAGCCGAGTACCAGTGCTTTACAAGGAGCGACTGCCCTATCTGACGAGTAATGTTACTAATACCGCCTCTTTGGGATCTGCTCATTTCTTTCAACTAAATCAAGAACAATCTTTGACAGATGTCTCAACCCAAACGCCTCTTTAGTTTACTAATAACTGATCGTTTTAATCACGCAGACTGTACGTACTTGACCTACAAGGCACCTGTCCTATCTGCCTTATGGAATATCCGCTCATCTTTCCTTCCTCCATGATTTTTACATTGGAAATCAAGATAAAGATTTATTGAAATCTGTAATGGATTTCATTTTAAAATTATGATGAATCTTGTTTTTCAATGAAGAGGATATTCTGTGCAGTAAGATAATTGATATAATTTACTTTCATGAAATTGAAATTAAATTTTGAATGTAGTACCTACTTAGTTTTCACTAGGTATGTTCCATGAATTGTAGTATAATACTAACTTTGTCAGCGGTTTCCCTCATATTCCGTCTTAATACTGCGCATTCCCAAGTGACACGCCTTAGTAGAGAAATTGGCTATCTAACACATAAATAATTCGGACCAGTAGTTCCTGAGACTAGAGCATTCAAGCAAACAAACTCTTCAGCTATAATATAAAGTAGATAAATCCCAGCGTAAGATTGAAACATAATGTCTTTAAAACTTAAATGAAAATGATAAGAAAACTCAATTAAGGAAGAATGGAACTTACTCTCGAAATTTCTTGAAGCGCATAAAACTTTCAACTATTTTATAATTACGGAGACAAAGACGTCAAGTCATTTTGATCCATCAATAAAGTTCTTAGTAGGCCAAACTTAGTTGGAATTAAATTATGAGACCTACCTATTACTTAATGAATAGAAAAGGTTATAAGATCTTTTATTTTCTTGATTATTGTAACATTTTCCATATTATTATCATCACCACTACCTCAATTTTAGAATTTAACTATGTTTAATACTAAAAGTGCTGGAGTGGAGACCACGGACTACCAACAAGGTTGACAGACGATCTTATAAAGGTCGCCGGAAGACGCTGAATGCAGGTCGCCTCCAGCAGGTATCTGTGGAGATCTAAGGGGAAGGCCTATGTTCAGCAGTGTACGTCCTATGGCTGAGATGATGATGATGAAATACTAATAGAATGAATACTCTAAATAGAGTGTTTTCTCACAAAACGGCCGAAACATGTGTGTTGTTGCACATTATATTTTTTTTATGTAGTGCTTGAGCCGCGGACTCATACAAAGACATTTATTTATTACATTTACACACACGAGTAAAGCTCGCCCGCTTTCGTAAAACAGTTATAACACAACACTTAAAAAATATATTCCTGAAACAAAGAAAACTGAAATTCCTTCAGAGTTTGACCTCTGTATCGCTTTCTAAAATTAAGACATTATTTGACACATTTCAGGCACCAGATGGCTCTGAAATGTGTTAAAGAAAGAACATGTTCTTCAACATTAATATCTTGAAAGCTTTGCTACTATAAGTTTGAGTTTCTTTTTATACATTCGAGCACAAAAGTTTTTGACACACATTTCAGTCGGTATTATATAAGTGTTATATTATTATGTTTAAGAATATCTCGGACATCAATGACAGAGTAGGTAAAGGAATTGTTGAGGAAACCTGGACTTACAATTTTGAAATTGCCAATTCGCCGTGAGCAAGAGTGGTGATCAACGCTCATTCCTTCTCTGTATGAGAAGAGGTCTGTGTCCTGCAGTGATAGAATCAATAGACTGATGATGGTGCTAACAGAACAGGGTAAACAGAAGCCAGTAAGCCTGACAACCAGTTTTACATAGGGGTATTGGGTTGCCCGGGTAACTGTGTTAGGGACAATGATGATGATGCTAACAGATTTCAGGAGTAAATGACTTTGACTATCGATAGTTGAGATCTCTTTTCTGAATTCCATCTTCATAGAAATCGAAGAGAAATTGGCTATTTCAATCTATACATATAATAAAATGATAGGAAAGTCAAAACTGTACATTGAATATTTTTTTTAAAGAATACTTGGGGGGTGGTCCTTAATCGATTCTGAACCCAAATATGTAGTTTTTAGAATTTTTGTCTGTATGTCTGTTTATCTGTTTGTCTGTATGTTTGTCCCGGATAAACTCAAAAAGTACTGCATGGATTTAAATCAAATTTTGCATGACTATTACCTGGGGGCCGGTACAACACATAGGCTATATATTATCACGCTATCACCTACGGCGGATGAGCAATGAACGATTAAATGAACGAAATTTGAAAATTGGAAATTCTATATTGCCCACGCAGACGAAGTCGCGGGCAACAGCTAGTTGGCTAATAAAACATTTGTAATGTCCACGAACCGAAGGCCACGACAATTCATTTAACCATTCTTCTGGTAAAATATTGGCTCTAATTGACACATAAATTAATATTAGCGCAGAATATTTTATGGACCGCAAATAATTCATTTTAAATTCAATTGGGGCCGAGTGTTGGAATATGAATTTGCATTTTATTTCGAAACTAACTGAATAATAACTTCGTTATTGAGGATAGCTAACTGTTAGGGTTGCGCTGTGCAATATTTTGCAGCTGGGAAATATACGGAAATATGTTAATCAAACTACATTTTTTTATTGATATGCAACAGTAGCCGTTATCCCGCGGTTTCGCATGCGTCAAAGGGGAGCTTTTTTACAAGCCGGCATAAAATATAGTCTATGTAACTCGGGAAGGGTGTAGTTTTCCAACAAAGAAAGTTTTTCAAATTTTTCAAATCAGTTCAACATTTTTGGAGGATAAAACAGGTTTCCTATTTATTATGTTAGCATAGTAATCTATACATAATTTAAGCGAATATTAATTACTTCAAAAAGCTTTACCGATTTCTCAGAGTAACGTCATATATTTTTTATACCTTAATATAATTTAACACAGACCTTGTTAATTGAGTAGACAAACATTTCCAAAACTGACAGACATCGAAGTTCAACCGAAAATACATTCATTTATTCCTGTCAAAGTTCTGACAACCCTATATCGAGCCATCTTTGTTAATACAAAATAATTTATGTATCTCTTAGGAATACGAAAGTGGGTACCTTTTGTTTCCTCTCAGTTCAAACAGGTCTTATTGATTGATAACGGCAAAATGGCGACCTCATTTTGTGAAACGTATTGTTTTATTTCTGCTTCTGTGTGTGACAAGATGGCGTTTCCATGAAGGAAACAGCTTTTCACTATGTATGTTTAAGTGTCAGCGTGTCTTATGTGCAGGTGACAGCTGTCAGTTTTCGTGGGATAGCATTTTTGTACTGAATGACAGCAACAGTCAATGCACCATTTGTCGATCGTCGAATGTTTGTTTTTATGGAGGAAATACAATTGACACTCGAAAAGCTTTTAAAGCAATAATATAATTTAAACTCTATATTTCTTCTCTTTATAAACGTAAAAACTACTTTTTTAAACCACGTATCACGATTTCAGAAATCATCGAAAACGGCACAAAATAAAATGAATAAATAAAAAAGTCGTTCATTACTAACTAACTTCATCCATTCCACCCGTCATTTTAAAGAAACTACCTATCCATTGTTAATTTTGACATTAGTTTCATATATTTTACTTCACAATCTCTAACCCCAAAGCAAAGGATAGATACGTTATAGAAATCCGCAGTAAGCGAAGCCGTTAAAATATTCAGTGCCCGCATCTGGTCAGTCTGACCTCAATATAGTTGGGTAACTGTGATTGATACCCCTGATGACTTCTGAGCGTTCACGACTTCCAAGGCGAATTTGTTACCCAGTTGAGATTACTAGTGTAATAATAATAAACTTATGGTTAAGTTGTGTAGTGGTTGAAATTAGACCTCTATGCAGGAGCCTGTTTAAAGACTGGTTTCTAAGCATTTTATAAGTTTTCTATTTATTAATTTATTAACCTTTAAAAATGTCATCAGACGTGCTTAAAAAAGTGGCCATAGGTATTTGCAGAAAGGCATTGTCTAAAAGTATCGTTTAATTTAAATGAACCAGACCATTTAAACACCAGAAGAGGTCTGATGTTTCAAAATAATCAGAAATATTCAATTTCGTTATAACTTACTTTCTTGCATAAGTACAACATTTTAGTGCAACTCTCAACTCAACGACTTTCTCTTACACGTGTTTTCACAAGCATATAATAAAATGTCACCAAAAATAAAGGGCCACCTAGACCCCAAATTACTTTATATCTACATAAACTCTTTCAACAAACAGTATCTGAAAAAACAATCATAAAATAAACCACAGTGTGATTCGCAAATTAGAATTTGCAGACCAATAAACTCTTGAAAATAATGCTGTTTTCAAGTTGACCTTATGTTTTTGCACAAACGTGCATTTTCTATTTTCATCTCATTAAAGTACACTATCTATTATGGACCGATTTTTCAATAATTTCTATGTGATAAATAAATATAGCGATTTGACATATCTATACTAATATTATAAAGAGGATAACTTTGTTTGTTTGGTTGTAATGGATACACTCAAAAACTACTGGACCGATTTTAAATATTCTTTCACCAATAAAAAGCTATATTATCTGCGAGTAACATAGGCTATATTTTATCCCGGTGCGGCAGTAGCTCCCACGGGACGCGGGTGAAACCGCGGGAAAACGGCTACTGTTGCATATAAATAAAAAAAATGTAGTATATTCCCTTTTATTTAGCAGCTGCAGAATATTTAACGTCGCAACCCTAACAGTTAGCTATCCTCAATAACGAAGTTATTATTCAGAACGTCATTTCAAAACGTCAAACATATTCTTCAGATAAAAGAGTTACTATAAGATTGGAGATTCGACTAACTTAATTCAAACTTAGAACTTATTTCACATATCTAACCCTACTTCTACCTTCCTTAACCACAAAAGCAAGCTCTCAACCTATTCCGTAACTGTGGGTACAAAATTACCTTTTACATCTCAAGTGGTCTTTACTGAGCTTAAGCTTAGCGGTGCCTTTAGGCTCATCTTAAATTAAATTGATGTTTTGTGGGTTAATAGATTCTCAAGTGGGTCGCGATTCTACCGGGTGGGTAAATATTTTGGGTGACAGTGTATATTTTGGATAATATTTTTGAAGTGTGTAAGGTATGTTCGATTACGAGCTACTAAGAGTTACTGCAAGAGCCGATAGTTTGATCGAGCTCATAAATCAGTATGAAGATGAATTACAAAAAGAGATCGCTCTTAGCGATAAGACCGCCCATTATGTCACCTACTTTAACTACCTAGTTTAAGATCAAAAATGTAACATTGGTGTACCTACCTAATAAATGATATCTATCTATCTATATACAAAGAAGACTACCATGATTACCTTCAATATAATTTGTTAGCCAACTATCGGGCAACTATCGGCTGACGTTAAGTCTGCTGTTTTCTGAGGAACCCAACTAAATACGAATACCCATCTATCATTTCACAAAATCCGATTTTTCTGAAATTACAAACCACTAAATTGACAAACTTTTTCTAAAATAGATACCTACTGAAATTTGCCGGTACCCTGAGAAACTAGATTCTTAAATCCTTTATGATACCACCTATCGCCGTATGTTTAATCGTAAAAGAGCAACATTTAGAATAGAAGTATAATATAAGGTGCTTTAATATTATCTGCCAGGACTTGAATGGGGAGTAGTATTGCGTTTATAGATTACAGTAGTGAAGAAATTTCGTTCCCCGGAATAGTCAATTCAATTTGAGACATTAAATAAGTTAAATTAACATTGGCTCTACTCTGCATAACGTGGTTGACAAATTACGCGCGTACTGTCACTTCGTCAATGAAAACAACTGCCATCTCTTTCTATCTGTTCTGCACGAGTGGCAACGCGCAACTCTACTGGATGGTTTTAAACTAATAAATTAAGTCAAATTTATACGTATTTTTTTTGTATGAAAAAAATATGACAAATAATTAATTATTTATCTTTACTATTGTAATCTATACACGCAACACTACCCCCCATTCAAGTCCTGGCAGGTAATATTAAAGCACCTTATAGATGGTTAATCCCCGTAACATAGTGAAGGATTAGCCACTTCCATTGAATTATATCTGCAGTTTGCAGTGATCTTACAACCTCAAGGATTAGCCCGAGACGTTACCCTTGTTAGCACAGTCGGTTCCAGGCTAACTGAGTTCTAGGTAGTGTTGTGAATTGGTTAGTTTATCGATATTTCCTGAAAATTGCACGGTATGCTTATTGTGGATCTTATAGTGGAATAATACTTAATGACTATTTAATAAAAATGTCGATATCGATACTGTCATTTGTGATGTTTATAATTTTTGTAAAAAGTACGCTTATATACATAGGTAGTATTAAGTTAATTTACAAAATGCACAACAATGTTAAATATATTTACCAGTCACAGCAACCAGAGTGGTCTATGACAAGAGAGCAAGATTAAATAGAAGTTTAAATAAATAAAGTAACAAGTAAGCACAAGATTTAAATCTTGGAACCTACCTGGTACATATTATATGGTAATGCTTTGTAATAACATACATGCTATACTTACCTACATATACATAAATCTATCGATATCACATCTAATTTAGAAGTGCCCAACACTACTTAGTTGAAGACCGTGAATGAATATCTCTACGAGTTGCAATATTGATATTGCTTCCCAATATTGACTTCATCTGAGCAATTTTGTCGAAGCAATATTGTGCTCTTTTGGAAGATTGCAAATATAAAAATATTGCTAGCGTTAATTACAACTGGCTTTGCCAAATTACATTTATATTTTTTATACAGCAAATATAAAAAAGTGTGGTTATTTATGTCATAATTAAAGTCAGATTGCACATGTCATCAAAGATTTTTAATTTTTCGTGATGCCAAAAATAAAATGTCAATGAAACCACCCTATGATTTTTGCTGTTAGATAACCCATTTTTGGGTTAAGCTCCCCTTTGTACATTTCCTTTCTGTGTAGTATCCGATAAAAAACATATTTGTGTATTCAAAAGAGAATAACAAAAAGTTTGGTACCTACATAAATACAGTAATAACAATTATTTAAACACACAATTATTTAAACTAATACCTGCTAAAATTAATGATTCTTATATAGAATTTTAGCAGTTTATTATGTTGCGATACTCGATTCATATAGATTCCAGGAAAACCAAATCATAAACATTACATAATATGACAATCATTGTATTGTATGGATTCCTATCTGATTAAAGATGTTAAAAGTGTTTAATATGGTCGCCTATTGTTAAAAGCGCACACACAATGATTGTAATTGTATAGCCTCTGTTAGCGATCCAAATAAATACATAATAATATTCCATTAAAACTTATAAAATAATATTTTGATTAAAATTAAACACGATCTCAGAAACCTAGTTTACAAATGTTGCAGAACAATCTATTCGCAAATGACAATAAACTGTAAGTTTCACCGGAAAGGCCCGAGTTCGAAGCTCGATAGTTGCTCAACTTTGTTGCGTTATGAAATTAGGTTTGTTTTAAAATTGTTGGACTTTTGTTCTGTTCTGTTAATGTTCAACAGTGTGCTCAACAATGTAGGAAGTGGGGTATAGTGACGTTATTTGTTGTTAATTAATTTTAAACTGCAGATATTAACATGTGGTTTACTGAAGCAGTTTATATACAACTTTAGAAGAAACGACTTCTACTAGACCTTCTATTTGATGCATTTGACTGGAAGTCTCCCGTTTTTTTCCTAATAATTTCAATACTAAATTATGTAGTTGCTATAACACTATACTTAGCTAACATTACGAATAACCCAGTTAAAAATCTCGCAATTATGTACATCCGACTATGTATTTGTGAGCTACGCTCTTGCTGACATAAATATTCACCCATCCGCGGACTGACCGCACCGTTGCATAACCTTATGATCAATCGACTTTTCCAAAAGGTTTCTTTTAATTTTTCCCACTTTCGAATAAAAAAAATCTTGTTTATTAAATACGGAGAAATAGCAAAGTATTAATTTAATACTATGCAAATACTTTGTGCACTTTCTCAGTGTTTTGTTTGAACATTAATAAGTGCTCGGCGACCGTCTATTGAATTTGCTTATAAAGTTTTCTTCAGGAGTTTCATACTGTTTTGCATGTTCTGCTAAATTAAATTTTATATAATACGGCAGTAGCAAGCGGAATGAGGAGTCAAAGTATGGTAAAATGGCTGAAATAATATTATTTAAATAGAAATAGATAACTTGACATAATAACTCATTTTGTATAATTAATCTTCTTTTTATTATCGAGTGAGCTGCAGTTTAATCACCTAATTAGCCATACTGTCTGAGTTTAGTTTCGCTGCGCCTGATCTCTCTCCGGTCGTGTCGGATCACTGTCCCATCGGGCTATGAGAGTGAAGAAATAGTGAGTGCACCTGTGTCCAAGCAAATGCTCGTGCACTATAATATGTACTGCGCAGCTGGCTAGTTTGTGAATGTCGAAATCGGCCTAGGGTGTCATGATTAATTGTTTTTTTTTTCAAGGTTGTTTTCTAAATCAAAGCAAAACGAGTAAAGTCAAGGGCAGAATATTGTTAGCAAACTACATACTTGTTTACATACTATTGCTTTATATGAAAACTTATAAAAGTATCAAGATTCCTTCATGAAAAACAACTTTATATCAGAGTACTAATATTTTTTCGCTCAAACGACTTTGTGACTACTAATAAAAATTATTGGTTTGTTTGTGTATGTTAATCTCAAGAAGTAGACACTAGAAACGGAAATAAATTCTTTTTGTAGCCTTGTTAACTTATTTTGAGCTATAAACCAGCTAGAGATCAATCAAGGGAAACAAATTACAGTAGAAAAGAAGATAATTTAGGTTCCGTATATTTTTCGATCCTCAAAAGAAAGTAAAAAACAAGAAAGATAAATAATTTATTGACACAAAAATTAACTAAGACATGCAAGGTTTTATTTTTATATAAATAAATAAATAAATTTAAGAAAATAAGTCGCTGAACAATAAAACAGAACTATAAAAAGTCATATTCATTCAATCAATAAACAAATATCAGATACAAACCACAAAAAAGTGTTTAGCGCATAAAATAAATCAATTCATTATAAATCGTTTAGCATCGAGGCATAAAGAAAATTAAATCCATATCTATATTTAATTAACAGCTAAATGACACGTGTATTTTCCTAACACGTGTATCATGTATGACTAACTAATTAAATATTCTTTACGACTTCAGACTTATTGTTTATGAAGGTTTCTCGCTACAGCGCCACAGATAAACTTAACTAATATTATAAAGCTGAAGAGTTTGTTTGCTTGTTTGAACGCGCTTTCAGGAACGACCATACTTCATAAAGAATTTATTTAACTACAAAGTAATCTGTACAATATTTTAAAGAAACCTAAACCTATATTTGTATAGAAAATAAACTTAAAACAACTAAAGAGCGTCGAAAAACTGGCCCTCATCGCTGTCACCCGGCAGTGTACCCATAGACTGGCGGCATTGACACTACATCATTAAAGAAAATCATTTATCGATCATTTTAGACAGATTTATCGATAGTTTAGGAATTTAGAACAGCCCATTAAAGCGTTGAACTTCTCTTAATCCTGTGTCCGTAGTAGTTTCCTTGGACGTGATTGAAACCGCGGTAAGGAATTAGTATTGAATAAACATGTGAAAAGAAACAAATTATATTCTAGCTAGACCTATCTAACCCTCAATTCAATAATCAAATTAAATTCCATCAAATAGACCAAATTATCCACCACTCACGAACAAAGACAGCACAATTTAGTCAGTCAATATCCCAAAATACATTGCATTTAAATCTCTCTATTCAGTGCACTAACTTCACTCTACCCGTGTCCATAAGCTTAAACACTTAGAGGACCCGCACACGACAAACTTTTAGTCGGCCGATAGTTCGGCTCATACATATATCAGAATGAAGATGAATGGTAACAACGATCGGGTATCAGACCGACTGGAGACTTTGATTGGGATCAAGAATGTCTTTACACAAAAAACTGCAAAAAACTATCACCAACTATCGCCCGACTATTAAGTCTGTAGTGTGCTACTCCCAAACTAGCACACTGAAGCATTTAGAAAGTTTGTACCGAACTGTTTTCACAGGTGGTCCTTTCAATTTATGTAAGCGCCATCTATTGCCGGGAAACTGTACTAATCCATGCAAGCGTTGGAACTTCGTGCTTAATCCAACAGAATGGTGATAGTTGGAACTTGGCAAGTTTATTTTGTAGTTCAAGGTTTGTCTTTCGTAGAGTAAGCTTATTAAAAGTTATGCGGAATCTTGTAATTTTATGCTGTTGTAAGTTTGGATTAAAATTATTTAGGGCTGATTTTTCAATCATCAGTTAACTACTATCTGAGGAATAAATATGGCGGTTTGACATATTTTCCATACAAAAGCTGTCAAAACGTCAAACATATTCCTCAGATAAAAGTTATCTGGTGATTGAAAAATCGGCCCTTAGTGTAATAAATTTGCAGCTCATGGCCTTACTAAAAAAACTTAAACATCTGTTGAACACTTGTCTAAAAAAATGTGGCTGCAAAACGGACCTTATTTCAACGACATAATCTGATTTTTTTTAGACAAGTGTTCAACAGACGTTTTAAAGTTTTTGTGGTACGTGGTATCTTTATCTCACCCGCAATTTTATCTGTGTCTCGGAAGAACTACTTCTTTCACCAGGATAAAAACTAGCTTATGTACTTTTCCAGGGTACCTACTGCCTATCTCTGCACTGTTCTGGTTCAGCCGTTTCATCGTACTTGCGTTGCACAAAGACAGAATTTACTCACATTTTTAATATCAATAAGGATTACACGGAAGTACAACTCCGATCATAATGGCGTCCACGGCCGATTTTGGCCACGGCGGCTGTTCTCATTTAAGGAGATCAGCCAGCTGCGCAGGACATACTTTAGTGCACGAGCATTTGCGCAGACACAGGTGCACTCCCTATTCTTTCACTCTCATAACCCGATGGGTCGACAATCCGACACGACCGGAGAGAGATCAGGCGTAGGACCGACATTTACGAGCTTTCCGACACACGGGTGAATCATTCACCAACTTCTAGACTACGGGCTGCTTTGTGAAAGTTAAAGAAAACCCACAAAGCGATTTGAGCCCGACCCTGGAATCGAAGCCGAGACCTCGAGCACAGCAGCCGCGCTTGCGACCTCTAGACCAACAAGGCAGTAGACCCCGAACAGCTAATTAATCAATACCTACATCTTGGACTAATTAGTAACTTAATGCTCCTCAATTATTTCCGTGTAAACAGTATTAATGCGAAAATCGATATTTCCATTAAAGGTTTAATACTGAATTCAAAGGTATGACGATATTGAAGCGGTACGAAGTGGGTCAGTACCTTTATCAAAATGGGGTCGGTTATTTATAAAAGCTATTTTCAGAATTGGTCTTTCAAGGTACGTAGTGTTTTCAATTTTGCAACTTTAATATACTTTTTGGTATGTAATGGATAAGCATTGCCCCAAAGAATCTAGTAGGTACCTACGTGGTACGCAAAGAAAGGTTGAAAAATTTTAAATGCGTTTTTGAGTTACTTTTGGTTTCAACCAGTAAAAGCATTTTAATTTGAATAGACATTAAGAAGTTGAAAAGTATACTAGTCACTGATTTTTTTTTCAAAAAATACTAAGTATTTCTTTTTCTAATAATTTAAAATACAATTTATGAAAACACCTATTTATATTCAAACGCTATTACAAAAAGTTCATTTCTTTGTCTAGCCACAAGACAGCAAAGAAAAATAAAAACCCGAGCGTTCCATTTTTAAAACTAAAATATTCTTTATAAGAACTGTCGCAGTTTTAAAAATAAACGTTAGACCTTCTTTTGTTTATGGAACAAAAAAAACAAAACAGATGAGTTCCATTTGTGTTCTCATAAAAGTATAACAAAGATAGAATTTTGTAGAAAAATTATATCGGATAAATAATTTACACGCTCCAGTTAGCTTATTGATTGAATTTGAAAGTAATTAACTTGGTGAGGATTACGGAAAATTACAATTCAATTGTGTAACCGAGAGGAATAAAATAATTGACCTACACAATTTTGTAATAAATCTATACTAATATATAAAGAGGAAACAATTTTGGTTTGTTCGTTTGTGCCAAAAAGGCTCCGAAAGTACATAACCGATTTGGGAAAATTATTCACTGTTAGAAAGCTAAACTCTTTCCAAGTTTCATAGGCTATATCTTATCCCGGTACGGTTAGAAGTTCCCGGGTGTAACCGCGGGAAAACGGCCAGTATTTAATATAGAAACTATTAATACTTTTGCAAGAAAATAAACCCGCATGTAGTACAAAAAGTAGGTAATCTTTTTGCAGGGGCTTAAGCAATAAAAATGCGAACAGCACACCTGGTTTTGGCCTGAACGAAATCTAGTCTGGCAGCTAGCCAAGATCTAGCCTGGGTATACTCGTAGTGGTACTTCTTACATAAGAGGGATTTTTATATATACTTATTTGTTGAAGATTTTGTGAAAAATAACATATTGCTTTGCAAAGTTTTTATTAAATTAAACTTTCCGAAATAAATAAAGCATAAATTTTATAACAATCAAGGTAATTTTATAAGTAAATAACTGTTTACTTTAGATACTTAGTATTGGGTGTCTTTTTTCAAATTAAAATAAGAGTGAAATATCAAAAGCAAATCCAAAAATATAAGAATCCTTCAAAAAACACCTGTTTTTTTAAACGTTTGTTTCAGTGCGGTTATTTACATGGTTTAGTAAACATCCCTAAAAAACCACAAACTGAAAAAAGTAGTCAAAATTTCCATTACCCAGTTAACCGTTAACCAATTAAATTAACTGCGAAAAATGTAATCAGCGGTCACCGGGTTAGGGAATTAAGAATTCACCGAGCGGTCAACCTTTTGACGTGATCAACGACCCAACTCAGGTTATTTCGAAAAGCGGTCAAATTTACCAGTTTCTGCGTGATTAAAATTTAATTTTGTTCGGTAATGGACGGCCTACCTTCTAACTAGTTACTCTTGTGGTTTGGTTAAGTTTAACATGTGTTTAGCTAGTTAATATAAGGTTTGTAAATAAGGTTATTTTGAATAATCATTAGTAGGGATGAATATGTTTACTTGGCTGGTGGGGCTAACCGAGCGTGTATGTGTCTAGATATGACAATACTTTACCTACTCATTTTCCTGGCTCAATAAAAACTGCAAGCTTCAGTAATTACAAATATACCGTGAAACAATTGACGTATTGAAATAAGTAAAATAAAGTCTTCCTGGGATTTCCAAAAGGATGGAAAATTTTACATATGACAGAAATACGGCCAAATGTAAAGGTGAACAAAAGATGGCTATGTCATACAACTTTTCCGTTGAACTTTTTGTTTTTAATTACGAAAAAAAAACAGGTTACCCATAATTTTGCAAATATTTTCCAAAGAATTTAATTTTCCCATCTTTAATAACACAGCAGTTCACCAAACACAAGCCCACCTTAATCCTAAGATTTTAATATAAACAAACAAACCGCCATTATTTAATGTAACCCCGGCTCTCATTAACTCGAGGATAGACATTAGCTTCATTAAGGCGGCTCTCGATACGGTAAAGCTCGAGGGAGCCTGTTGCCTTTATTTGTTAGTTAGCCTTTTGATGTGGGCGAATCAGTGGTGACAGTTCTTTGTGATGTATTTTTAGGTTAATTAACTAATTAGTGTAGTTAATTGGTGCCAGATACTGTTCAAAGCTGTTTTGACGTATACTTATTAACGAGGCTTAAAGCAGAATTATTATGAGATATTTATTTTAAGAATCATTTTTTCTGAGAATCATAAATCACATCATATCTTACGCAAGAATATCATGTGCCGTGTATCTAAGAATAATACATTTTGACCTGTATGTAGTTATGTTTATCCAAATATATTTTCGAACTACGTTGGGGCTGCGAGATTGTCGAAAGAGTTACAGCTGCCCTGGTACATAAAGAGCTTCGGGAGGTTCAAAGGTGGGTTTTAGCAAACCAGCTGTATAGTGAGAACTCATAAAAATATCAAGACACTGCAATGTTCAATATCCGATAAATCAAAGATATTATCCTTCAGTTCAATGGTATCACAGTACGTTACATTGTGGTTCTGTTCTTAAATATACTCGTACTATAGTAAAAATCGTGTTTCTCATACAATACCTGCAACAAAGTTATCTTAGTACTTATCTAAAGTAGTATCATATTGTTTCCTTATCGTTTGTATTAGATAGTACGTTCACGTGTAGCGTTATCAATAAATATCGGATTTTCCGAGAAAACGCGGAATAATTTAATATTCATAAAGTACTTTCAGTTGGCTCGGTTCTGTAGTATTTTCGTAGTATTGCATTTTTATTTTTTCTGTTACGTATTCGTGGAAATTATTGAAACTATTTCGTACGTACGCGTTAATAATTAAAGCATAATAAAACAAATAAATGAAAGCAATTAATTTTGTTTAAGTTTTTTTTTAAATATGCAATTTTTTTATTTACCATCTAGACATATATTACCACATTTTTTATGACAATAACTAAACCTTTGCTTACATAAAAAAAAAACTTGAAACAAACGGATCAATAATTTGGTCCTTATTGCATATACCTCAAGTCTCATTATGAAATTGTTTTACACTCCACTTAAAACAAAACCATCTTGGTGATGAACCATGACAAAAACAGCGGCCACAGAGAAAATTACTCGAAAATTCACTTCCTAGAATTTACCTTGTATTTTGGACATCTCACTTTTCAACTCCGAATGACATTTAAAAGAACGGGGACGTCTCATTTTTGATTCACCTTTACAAAACAAATGACGATTCGTTTCGTCGTTTCGTTCTGAACTATTGTTGAGTGAATGTGAACTGAACACAGCTTTATTATTTTTTTAAAGTTCTATTTGAAACTCTTTGACATATTGCATGTTTGTTTTAGACTGTTATTTCCTGTGTCATGAATGAGATTGTATATTTTGCAAAATGTTTGCAAATGTCAAAGTCAGGAGCTTTTGTCAAAGGTCAGGCAGTATTTGCTGTGGTTTAACTTATAAATTAGCTTTGTGGTTATCCATTGAGAAGATATATTAATATTTTACTAGATAGAGTGAATATGGAATACAAATGCTACCGTAATACTCATTTTCGAGTACTTCTAATACGTTATGTTTCACGCATTCCTTCTTTTTGCGTTAGTCTTTCCGTGACCTATCCACTGAGTATGCAAAGATACTACTTTAAAATAAAAAAATATGATTATTTTCTCACCTGTACAACATCCTCTCCTGCCTTTCAGCTTCCAAATAAATCCTGTAGTACATATACAGCATGATGACCCCAGGTATCCAAAAACTTACACTACTCGAGATCACAGCGTACACTTTATTCACGGTAAAACTGCACACATTTGGGAACCTCTTTCTAAAGTTCAAATGGTCTTCTGTGGTGTACCAACCCATGAAGATTGGGAGAAAGGAGACCAGAGCTGGACTGCACCAGACTACTGCCAACATAATCCCAAGTTTCGCTGTCGTCATTATCAAAGGGTAGTCCAAAGGCTGGACTATTGCGTAGTATCGATCCACACTGATGCAACAAAGGTGTAATATAGAAGCTGACGAAAAATATACATCCAGAGAGTTCCATACATCGCACATAAAATAACCGAATAGCCATTCTCCATTAGTGATTTCTACACTGAAGTTAAAACACATTGCCCAAATGGCTACTAGCATATCAGCCAAAGCTAAAGATACTACAAAGTAGTTCGTTATCACTCGTAATTTTCTGTGTCTCATAACTGATACTATGACTAACAAATTGCCGAAAATCGCTGCTAGGATTATGAAGAGCATTATAAGACATTTTAGTATGACCAAAAACACTATTAGCGGGTCATCTTCGAATTGATTTGAGTACACTAAGTCATTCGTCGTTTCGTTCACTTCCAAAGTTTTGTTGACGTAAATATCGGTGAGATACATGGATGTTGATAGGTCGGCTGAGTCCAAAGTAAAATTGTCTGGTTCGAAGACGATATCCACTTTCATGTTTCACATTTTTTTCAGGTCATGTTTGCTTGTAGTTCGGGAGTTCTCGTGTGTAGTTCCGGAGTTGTGATTTTCATTGTTGGCTCCTGAAAAAGAAATGGATTTTAGTTGTTTGTCCTTGAATATTGGAAAAGGTCGCAAGGGATTATTGTTAGGAGTTTTACGCCGTTTTGACATCAAACAGTCGCCTGTTTTTGATCAAAGGTAAATCCGCAGTTTTTCTTTTGAAAGGAACTGTAGTACTTTTCTATTGTTCACGTTAACGTGAGAAAGGTACAAGATTATTTTGTATGTTTTCTTAAAATGTTACCGTTTTTGTTTTTAGGTCGGTTTTTCCTTGTGTGTTATTTGTAATCATGGAAATGGTTTGAGTGTACAAATTCGATCATAAGTCAAATTGTGAATATTACCTATTAGATTTCTCAAAAAAAAAATATTTTGAACTGTTTCCAATTTTTGTACCTCGTAGATCAACGGACTTTAAGTATAAGGATGGATGCAGCCGTAACACAGGAGAGCAAATATGAATCATTAAAAAATATTTTTCATACATCATGAATGCAAAATTTTATGTCGTTTAAAGTAATGAGCTTTCATCACAATACAGTACATTAACAGTTACATACATTAACTTACACTACCCTATTCAATATAATTAAGTTTCCATAAAAATATAACATACATACGTACGCTGCCCAGCTCCGAAAAGCAATTCCTATCCACATGCCCAAAAATATTTTGCATAATTACATAACAACCCGGTATTCGAGTCCAACAGCGAAATTGTATCGGAACGGGACCCTTATGCCCGAAAACCCGGCGTCCGGGTTCACTTAAGCCCCGCCCACCGAGCGTAGGGCTACCCAAAATAATTTACTAGAATATAATTATTGTGCATTTTTGATCAGAATAAAGAAAATAAATCCCGTCTTGTTATTTAATTTATTATGTTGTTAAAGAGACAATTTTTTTAATTTTAACGCACATTATATAACAGATTTACTTAATATGATTTATCTACATGATTCTGTAAGCTTTTCTTTTAATCAATACAACGCCGACGTGCTTTGTTTTAACACCTGCATAGGATAACAAAGAAAATAAGTATCTAGTTTTTAGTTTAAATACTCGTAATCTCAAAAAACATGCCGACGCGCTTTGTTTGTCATTTTACGGGCCAGAGATAAAGAACCATAAATCTCGTTATTGCACAAAAGGCGATAGATGCACTTTTGTTTTAACTTTAAAAAGTTTTCGGCAAACGATTAAAGGTCTTACTCAGGTAAAAACTTAACCCTTCTTTGCTGCTAAAAGTAGGCACGTATTTAGCAATAACTGGATGGAATAATACCAATTTACGTTTTCTAATCCGTTATAACCTAAAGCGATGTTTTTTCAATTGATTTCATTTATTTACTTTTGACAACCCTTACAGCTTACTTAGCTATGGACTCGCTATTCGGGTCCTGGGCATAAGCACATGCAATCTATAGCTACACATAGCGACCACTCGGTATTCGGGTTGCGGGCATAAGGAATGAACTATGGTTCGACTCGAATCCCGGGTGCTGGGCATCGAAAGTGTTAAAAAGCTCAAAAGCTTTTCACGCTACGCCACATACTACGCGTAGCCATTCGAAGTTTCTATAGACTATAATGCCGTATAGAGATTATATTATGTGAATGTTGGTAGTACCGGTGAGGTCCGATAAGCCTTTTTTGAAAAGGCTCGGTTTATGGTCGTTGTTAAATGAGGCTAAAGAACTTTAGGTTTTTAGGGATTTTAATGTAAATGTTGATAATACTGTAAATGTTTTAAACATTTTTTGTGCACTTTTATATCTATTTTTTACTTTTTTTTTTATGAAAAAATAGTTTTAAGAAATTTATCTTAGCTTTCATTTTATTTCTGGATTGTGAAACTTATAGAAACATTTTAAAATGTTAAGTAAATCAATTTTCATTTGAGGTATAAAATAAACTCAAACCATTCGACAAGGTAATTTTCTATTCATATAAAAACTTGATAAGATCCAAATATTCCAAAGGTCACATAATAACCAGCAACCATTTTTTGTTACCTCTACAAATATTAATAAAGATAGATCATAACATTACAAGCCCCAAATGGACTATAACCTCTTTCTTACAAAACGAGGCCATAAGGCGGGACCCACATGGAACATTAAATACTAATAGCATACTCTAATTTTATGGAAATAGATTTTACTAACCTTTACCTAAGGCTGCTTGTATACGTCCGATAATCGGAGACCGATTTTTTGTAGGATAAAATAGAACATACTGATAGCGACAAATACAGACAAAACACACTGATAACATTACTTAGTGCAACGTAGCCGTCTCACAGAAAGTCGGTTAGAAAATTCTAGTCAGAACGTCCTACAAAAAATCAGACCGATTATATGTACTACAAAAAAAATGATTGGCGGGTAGCCTAAAAGTACCAGTGTACTGCAGACTAAACAGTCGGCCGACAGTTAACCTGATGGTTGTCAATTTATTTTTTATAGAAATTCTTAACCACATTCATAGTTCTCAGTCGGTCTGATACCAGCTAAATACCTGAACTTTGTAATGTGTTTACCTACTACCAGTCATGTTCATACTGATTTATGAGCGCAAACAAATTACCCAGCGGATCCTACCAGGACCAGGGATTGTTCGAAAGAGTTACCGCGGCCCTGGTACATAAAAGGCCTACGAAGGAACATGACGGTTTTTAGTCAGTACGAGTCTGACCCTCCCTCACCGCTGCTAACCCACAGCGGGAGGAGTCGTTTGATGATACCCCATCAAAATAAAAAAAGCCCTATCAAACTATCGGCCGACTAAAAGTTTGCAGTGTGTATTTGCGGTAAATGATAGTAAAAGGGACAGTGTAGTATTATGATCTTGGGTCTAAAATTTTGTAGCTTTATAAAAGGGTTGGAAGGTAGGCAGATTATTATAGGGTGACGACATAATGTTATGTAATTGATAGCCTTATGTTACTCTACCAAACGTGAGGGTCGCATGATAGTAGATATGTCCCCGAGTCTGCAAAAAAATATACATTTTAATAATATATTAAAAGGGGTTCAAATTGCCCAGTATGTTTAAAAACTAGGCTGAGGATACTGTTATTTTTGTAAAATCTCTCTCACAGATTTTTAGGTAGCCTTATGTTTAATTACATACCTATGTATAATCTTAGCGATTTTGAGGGTCATTTAGATCAGTAAAAAAACTGATACACACTGTTATTTCAAATAAAAAAAATTCAGAACCGAGTAACAATTACAAAAACATTTTCCTAATCGTTTCAATAAAAAATACCTATCAAATTGCTCGTATGCATAATCACATCAAAACAAAATATACCTACGTACATATTAAAGAGGTATAATACCTCCATGTAGGGTGAGATAAACAAAATTGTCCCATTTTTCTTATTTTCCGTGTATTCCTCATCTCGTTTGCGAACACACAATGTCTCTCAGTTTGCAGGCGGTAAATAAGGTTACAAATAATCTCGTATCTTGTGTTTACTGGCGTTTATTAAATAACTAACGACCTGTTTTGACTTCACAGGAAAACATTTTCATGTGACGTCATAAGAACTGATCTTATTTAGACAGTTACAAGATCTACTCCAAAATTAATCATCATCATCAGTTTCAAACGTCCAGGTTTACTCAAGATGTCTTCTTTCACCGTTAAGTACACAGCACGGAGGAAGGAAAGTCATTAGTCAATGGTGTCCAAAAACGACATGGAAAGTACATATAACTTAGAATAGCTAGGTACTGAATAAATAATATACTTCGTAACACAAATTCTTCAAAAATCTACATTAGCGTATCTTTAAATTAATTACAGAATTTGAAATGTATTAGACCTATTTGCATCAAAATCATTTAATTACTGTATTCAGTAAATAACCAAAATTTAAATCAAATCCAGTTGCTAGGAATAATCGCATTCGCTCAACCATTAAATCAAAGTATCAATTACATGTAAATAATTTTAATGATCCGATTAAAAAGTATTTAGTAGATAGGTAAATATCAATGGAAATATTATATACATTCAATTCCCTAATACACGAATTTCACTTGAAATCGTGTTCAGTTAAAAACATTTTTATTGCAAAATACATAAATTCGTTACATTTCATTCCGTATTTTATTTGTAACATTGGTCCGAATTGTATTTATTCCTGAAATTCATAATTGTTTCAACTGAAAACAGATACTGAGAGTTCTGTTTGAACATGTTTCGAAAAATAATTGTACATTCATTTTTCATTGCTCAAAAATATATAATAATCGTGTCATCATCATCAACTATGTTGGGTTCGGCTTCCAGTCTAATCAAATGCAGCTGAGTATCTACCTACCTAAATAGTGACTTTACCTATATGGAGCGACTGCCTATCTGACCTCCTCCATCCACCCAGTTATCTGGATAACAAGATACCCCTTGGTAAGAGTCAAGTTCTCCCTTCCTCTTCTCTTACCTTCTTCTTCATTCAGAAAGTATAAATTATCTTCTGTTGATTGCATATTAAGCTATTACTACACCCTACTACTATTATAAAGGTCAAGTGTAGGTCACTAAAGAATAACACGTCCAATCCCTAAAGTAAATATATTACATAACTAAAAGTCCCTGAGAAACTTCAGTAAAGACAAATCATTGCCAAAGAGTATGTCAAAGACAAACATATAAACTTAACCAATCAACGAAGCTTTAATTAAACAAGTTTTCAGAATGTAATCAGGATCTGAACATAGGGTATTAATATGACAAAGTTACGAATGCACCTTGTAGAAATTGTCAATTGAAAACAAACATGTAGTAGTTTCAGTGAGTTTATGACATTATTATCATTGGCCTAGCCTTTTCCTAAGTAAGGAACTCCAATGCTATGCTAGTGCACTTGAGTACCAATGTTTGATATGGAGTGATTGCCTATCTGAACTCTTCAACTCACTTAGGTAATATGAAAATGGTAAGACTGGTCGTCAAACATATTTATCCAACTGCTCGAGATATACAAAGTTAATGAAGACTGTAATATGTATTTCTATATTTTTTTTTCATGAAGAAAAATTTCTAGTATAATACAAGTTAATAAAGAATGGCAAGCTACTAGCAAAATTTTATAGCTAGGAAACTGATTCATACTTCGTCTAATTCATACGCCTAGTACAGACAATTTAAGTTGGTAATACCTTCATGTTTACATACATTATAAGTCATTAAATATTATCAGATTATCTTGAAATTACAGTGCTTACATGCTTAAGTAGTTAAAACTAGTTAAGCAACGGTAATAACATGTTAGGACTTAAGTTTTGCACGTTTCTGAGGCAATAAACGTATTATAATCGGGTTTTATACGGTATTAAAATGTAGGAGCCTTGAAAGTGGCTTACCAAGTTCAGATATGGAGTTACTGTATTGTGTGAAAGAGTTACCTTGGCCTTGAAATACAAAAGGCTCAAAAAACAAAACACGATTCACAATGTGATGAATTCTAGCCAAAAACAATTATAATTGAAACATGAGATACTTTGACAAAATGTTGGATGTTTTTCATGCATTGGTTCATACGAAGTAGTGGTATGGTGCGTGTTCAATTCCCAGAAGGGTAGTGTTTAAGCAAGGTATTATGTGTTTGTTTGACGTACTCACATACAAGTATGTTTTCAAATACGCACATAATACTGGAAAAATGTTACTGTACCCAATTGTTTTTCTTGAATGTAAAAAAAAATAAAAGCCATATTATAATGACACAAAAAGAAACACAATTACTAAAATTAAAATTTCAAGTTATCTGTGTATTACATTATAAAAATAGTATTTAAAAATAGTCTTTCTATTCTCGCCTCATAGTTCTTTTGTATTCTCTTCTCAAAAATGGTAAAATAAAATAAAAACCTACGTACTCGAGACAATATAATAAAATTTAAAAGATCCTAGATAACCAAACTTAATGAAATCAAAATTAAATGCCAAGTCTAAAGGAATTTCAATCTAATTTTTTGTCTTTTCTTAATAATTGAAACTTCAAAGCGTTTTGATAAATTAATAAGTTTTTGAACTCGTGTTTTCGCGACGATGGTAAGGTACCCATTTTGAAAATTCTTTGTTAGGTTTTATAAGATTGAAACATAATGGAATCATGATCAAAGGCTTTGTCGTGTGTGAGTATGATAGTTATATTTTGTGGACTTAATGATCTTTCAAGATAGGTATGAAAAGTCACATAGTTTTGCGTAGGCGATGCATTACTGCAATATAGTCCATTTGGCAGTGGCACTTAAGTAAAGGTATATACACGATCTTGATACTGGAGAACTTTTACGCAATTATATACAAACTAATGCAAAAAATAATCATTGATTAAAAAAATGTTGTAATTGTATTGAAATTAATTTTATTCAATAGTATTTAAATTAGTTTTAGTAACATTTTATTTCTAAATTGAGTTTTTAAATAAAAAATCATATCAAGTTATTTACCTTTGGGTAAGTGCGTACTCAAATGGCTCTCACAGATAGCACGGTTTCTACCCAATATAATGAAATTAAAGTTAATGGAATTAGAGCACAAGCAAACACAACAAACAAGGCATTAATATTAGTATTTATCATTAGTCAGTAAAACCTATTACAGGTTCTTACTAAATTGCTATAGTTGGGTGGGTACACGCCAAATGCAACTTTCTTTCTACAGAGCGAATCATACCTAACATACATACATTGTAATATCGATAATCTGAAAATTATATTATACAAAATGACCTACATAAATAATGTTAATATTCTTTATGTTTGAATATCCGAGAAAAATATAACAGACCTTTGAAAAAGGGATCCTCAAAAATAATAAAAGTCAACAGTGAGGTCACATATTTTATTAAAATGGGTCAATTTTTAAGGAATTATTTAGATTTTTCTTCCTTTATTTTATCCGGAATGAGTGACCTTTCAAATGTTATTTAAACATTGGAGTTAGGTTGAGCTTAATCCTAAATGATATACATTTGAAAGTGTTTGTCAGAAAATATATTGCTAACATGTTTTTAAAAATATGAAAGGTTTTGGTTTACAGTAGGTGTTACAAAAGATCAAGGCCCAAAATGAGATGGAGAGTGACAAAATAAATAGTGGAATGGCAGGTATCTGTCAGATCGTGGATAGATCGGAGCAGCAGAAAAAGAAAACGGCAATGTTTACAAAAATATGGTCTTGTTACAAAAAGATAAACAGTAGTATAACGCGTGCTTAAGAATGTACCAAACATATGTTTAACTTTTTTATAATAATGCCGTTTTTAGAAGAACTCGAATAGACAAGGCAAAACTATAGCAAAACTTGGACTATCTAAGCATGTTCTAAGCACATAAGTGGTAAACAGTACCGTCTGTATGATAACATGTCTCGCGGCGACTAACTTCGTGTTCGGACGTGTGAGTTACACTGACAGACATACTCAGGGCTGTTACGTTGAGGAAATCTTTAACAATATTATAACTGTGAAAGGGTTTTCTTTTTCTCTGTCAGTTAGACCGCTAAAACTACTGAATACTAAGCTCCCGCCAGAGCGAGTCCCGAAGGAACTACTCTGCGCTTCTGGATAAATAGAAGACTATGTCTTTTCTCAGGCTCTAAGCTCACAGTGTACTCATTTAATTAGCTATAATCGTTTTCATTTAATAAGGTTCAATAGGTTTGGCGTAAAAGGTAGATAGTTACTTCCGCATTTGTAATTTAAGTAAAGATTTAGGTACCATTTACCTTACCTGTAATTCATTTAATCTGCCAACAGGGCTTTAGCTAAAACTGACCCATGCTAAAATTACACTACACGCGATCAAAGACTTCGATCACACAGGGTTTTAAAACCTAAATAACAAAGCATTATTACATTACAAATTCAATGACATTAGCTTCCCCATGCATCGTCCAATAATTGACATTCATGAAACCCGAACGCTCGGAGAAAGAGGTTCTATCTCGTTTTAATATAGTCCTAACTAACTACACACTATATATGTATATGCAACATCATAATGTACGTCAAAATCTAAAGGGAAAGTTCCATTAGTGAAAGGCACGGTGACACACGAGTGATTATTTTGGTCAAAAAGGCAAAAGTAACAACTGCTAACAATGGTAATTTTTTGTTCGGGGACGTTTGTTCGCAAAAAATCTGTGCAATATTGCCATACGAATCTTGATTTTTATAAAATATCACCCGCTATTTATCTGAGCGCGCAGAGTATTCACCACAAGATACAGGGGAAACTATTGACGGAATCTAGTGTATTTACAACTGTGCGAAACCAGAGCGTAGTAACTCATACGTATTAATTAAATTGAAACAAACTTCATAAATGAATACAAATTAAAATATTGTCACAAAAAACACTTTAAGCACTGAAACTGAACGAGTGTTGAATAAAAACCTGTTTTAAAAAGTTTCATTTGATTTTTAGTAACCAATTAGCGTCACTTTATCATTTTATGCTTTTTGCTTGGAAAAAATAGTAATTGAATATCAAAAACTCCACTCAATAAACAATTATTTTTTATAGAACTTTAATTTGATAAACGTTTTTTTTTGTTTATTTTTTATTAGTTAGTTTTGATCACAGATAATTCAATAATAAAATGTAGCCAACCAAATGATTTCATACCTAAATAAATACATGTTTAGGATTACCTCCCACGGGCAGATAAAAAGGAGCCTTCTCAGGCTCTAGACTATTCTTGTATCAAACATTTAAATTGGTTTAGCAGTTTTGACGTGAAAGCGCAATAGACATATTCACAGAGTTACTTTCGCATTTATAATATTGAAGTAAGAAGGATAAAGATTACCCTTACCAACTGATTTCAGAATCAAATAACAGCATGTATAATAAAAACAAACGTTTCTAAACAAAGTGACAACCCTACAGTTTCTCCAAGTGGCAGCTTAAGTACGTAAACTCAATATTAATAAATTCCCCGGCGTATTCACTCCTTAAACTTTGGCCAAGTTTTGACAACTTTCTGATATGCGTACAACTTGCCAGAAAAGATAAAGATTGGCGTTTAAAAGGAAAGGAAAAGAAAAAAGATTATTGCCGTTATGTTAGGATGAAGGTTTGTATTGTATGAAGATGATCTTTTGTTGGGATATCTTTTTATTATGTAAGTATTCGAGGAATATTTTTTTCATTTTTACGGCTTCGTGGAAATATGTGAATTTTCCTTGACACAATTTATTTAATATCTCAAAGATTTCTGTGTACGCAAAAAAGAAGGAAGTAAAATTTTCTGTTGTATTATGTTCAAGTGCTTCATAATGGAGATGGTACTCGAAAGGCAGTGATTAAGCACTGATGCAGAAAAAGCGAAGGTTCAGCTCGTTGCCTAGACATAGGAGCAGCCGTTTAAAGTCCAGTTCCTACAAACAATGGCAAATCCTAACATTGCGAGGCATACGCCACGATCGGCGCACAACGAATGCCTCGGCATGAGGTATGCATGTTGGCCCGGGCTGCGGGATTGTTCGATAGAGTTGCTGCGGCCCTGGTACATAAAGGGCTCCAGAAAGAACATGATGGGTTTTAGTCAGTAGGAGTCTGACACTTCCTCACGCTGCACCCACAGCGCGCGGGTCGATTGATCCAATCAAAATAGACTTCGCAGTCTGGATACGACCTTAAACTATTTGTTTCGCTCGAGGGCGGTAACTTTCAATATTTCTTCTTTCAGATTTATGCAAAAAACTACCATCCGTAAGCAACCCGAATGTTTTTTTCTTGTAATAGAAAGCAGGCATTGATAAATTGAAGCACTACACACAGTCTTTGGCTGCCTGCTCACGTCTGACTTTGTGTAGGACCGATAATCGGCCCGACTTTTTGTACGACTTCTGACAAGGATTTTCGGAGTGTCTTTTTGTACACTGTTTTTCTCCTATACGATAAGTGGCCGTGGACGATAAGTCAAGCTTATAAGATTGAACACAGATTTTAGATTAGTCAATATTTTGTCTACACAATTAAATAATTAGAAAGGTTAATTTAGTACATGACCTTCATACTAGATAATTAAAGACATAATTTAGAGAATTAGAGGAAAATAACTAAACCAAAACAATCATAAACCTAATTAAACAATTTCAACTCATTTATTTATATCCGTCTTATTTTTAGCTTCAAATGATACAATATCAAAGTTTAAGTAAATTAACTTGATAACCTTTCCCAGTATTTCTCTTGCGTGGGCAATAAAAAATAAAAGTACCCATTATTATTTTTGAGTGTTGCCACACTTTCTACCCACAGTGTTGCCAACGTTTCCATTGGGACTTATTAAAGTCAGAGCAACCTCTATTTACAGTTTTTATATTTCGAAATTAGAATGGAAAACACTGGGGAAGCTCGTTTGGGGCCATAAAGTAAGCGGGCGTCTCTAAAATGTTTTTAGGATTCCGGTGTTTGATCTATCAATCATCTTAGTCTGTTTCTTCAACTCAATATGTACTAGCAAAAATCGTGGTTCATTATAACAGCAGCAGCATGTCCTGCTATTATATCGTTCTATTATAAAAACATTCCAAATCGGATTTCCTTAGATAGCGGCGTTCAACCAAACAGACTCTTCGGCGTTATAACATTAGTACATAATAAATAACTGAACTTATGCGTCGATAGAATCCCGCTTATAGGTACATTCCCCGCTGCTCTCATGGCTCAAGGAAACAGCGGCGAGTGCAAAAAGTTTTAATGAACAAAGGATAATGGCTGCCAGTACTGAAACACCGCTTATTTTGTTCTCGCCTTATTCATATAGAAACGTTTATTTACGACCAAATATACGACCCTGGGTATTTATTTCTATCTTTGAAGAAAAACATTTATTTGAACGATTATCATTGGAGATTCTTTTGGTTGGTTTGCCGCCTTCGTAAGGTTTTCCTTCGAAAACAACCTTACTTCAAAAAGTATAAATAGAGCTAACTGCCATCAGTGGTTTTGACCCCTTCTGAGTCAACCCATTTCCTGCAATAAGATGAAAAGTAGCTTAATATGTAATGATGAATGAGCTATACATATAACTGTCAAGTTTCATCATAATCTATTCGGGGATTTTGCGCCAATAGGGAGCAAACATACATCCTTATAAACTCTCAAATTGAAAGTATTAGGAGAATTTACTCCTACAACAAAAGTTAACCTTTAATCTTTACTTTATTAAAAATTAATTAACAGAAACATTACTCCAACCAACTCAATACAACAATACAAACCGCCCACAATTGAATTGTATCACCAACATCTTATCTGCATACATTAATATTCAACTATCTCGCATAAGGACGACCGCTCTCGGGCACGTTTGAGCTGTTAATGACGTTATCTCTCCCCACCCGCGGCTTAACGAGAGCGCGACCTACCCACATAATGGTAAAGCTATTTACTTATTTATCTTCGAACCATGGATCAAGGAAATACACATACGGTAACAATGTCGATTTCACGCCATTTAAAAAAAGCCCTTATATCAAAATTTTGGACTGCTTTCTTTCAACATGTACCTACTATAGCTACGATGATGCATGATGTAAATGCACGGAGTAAAGAAGAACGGAGTTGCTCTAATGCAGGTAGGTCAGGCGCCCTTCTAGTTCAACCACGTACAGTGGGCATGATCAAGACGAGTGAACTAACGAGACGTTCGGGTTCTTTGAGACATCTGTCACCGATTTTTGGTATTACAATAAATGATCGCGTCCCAAGAAGGCGTACAAGGGTTAAGACAGTAACGTTTCTCGTCCCTCGTACACCCGCATTTTGACGCGCTACTTTCTTAGGAGATTTTCCGTTATGGCACCTCCGCTAGTCATTTTGTTCTCCGTGCTTCAAGCCTAAACTCTGGGGAACATGTTGTACATGGATTCCCTTTTATTGGCTTCTATTACGAGGTATATAGGCAAATTATGTAGTACATAATCTAGTAGGCTGTTACTAATATTATTAATGTGTCTGTTTGTTTTTTTGAGAGATAGGTAAATACAGCTGGATTTCGGTGTTTGCAACCTTCGGTACCTACAAACGGAGATATGCCTGGTTCTAGTCTAGGTCCAAGTTGAAGGCAAAAATTTGAGTAGTCCAGCTTTAAATCTTTCTATGCAGATATTTCTGGGGCGTATCTATCTAGAGCTAGATAATAGTTTTTAGGTTCGACGGTCTAAAGATATATCAAAATTATAAAGGAAAGTTTATTGACTGACTGAAATCTTAAAAAGGTCATTCAATAAACAGTTAATAAGCATATCTACACATTACATTAATACTTACCTATTATATAGGAGTTCCACACATCACAGTAACATATTATAATCGTATTTGTTCTTATTTCACGCAAAAACTACTGAACAGAATTTGCTAAAAGTAAGAAGCAATAGGTATAGGAAGCTTTCCTCAGAATAACATATAGGATAGGTAGGTTACTTTTTAAAAGCATTCCTTCCAAGACAGGGTTAAAATCGCAAACAACTACTAGTACAGTACATGCATCAGTTGATTTTACAACATTATATAAAGAAAATGATTGAATGTTTCCTCTTCTACATTCCTTGTATTTCTAGAGCAAACAAATATTCGCTTAAATAAATGTTTTAACTGAAAGCGATATCGGAGCAAACGTTTTTAATGGTCTTCATAGTTGTTTGTGAAGACTATTTTACCATGAGAAAGCAAGGATGGTTGTTCTGTAAATATGTATGCATGTGTGTTTGATTTTCTGTGTCTGGGTAAAGGATTTTGAGTTCTGCTTTTAGGTGAAAATGGTGTGTAGTTGTTTTGTTAAAAAAAATGTGTGAATAACAGTGATAAATGTCTATATGTTTTATAGAGGAAGGAATGCATTTCGATGATACAAATTGCTTATTGTATGTGTTTTACTCTGCTTTACTAAATAAATTATATCAATTTAACATTATTAATTAATTTATCATCTTACAATTAGCCTTTTTCCTTAATAAGTATTTTTTGGATGTAGGTTTTTATTGTTGTTGTTTGCATTTTATAATAGGAAAAATATTTAGCGTTAATTCCGCAAGACAATTACCTACGCAAAAAATGTGATATAGAAGACTAGCTTCTGCCAGCGGTTTCACCCGCATCCCGTAGGAACCTCTGCACGAACCCGGATAAAAAGTAGCGTATAGCCTTCCTCGATAAATGGGCTATCTAACACTGAAATAATTTTTCAAATCGGAAAAGTAGTTCCTGAGATTAGCGCGTTCAAACAAACAAACTCTTCAGCTTTATAATATTAGTATATGTAGATACCAATATATCATCCACGATAAATTCGATTACCTGAAACAGTTAATCCAATAATCTGTATTAATTTTAATTTACCACTAAACTGTTTATTTTACCTTCACTATTAATTTCATATGGAAACGATCAATCATGTAGTTTTAGCGACCGGTACAAGTAATTGATATTGATTAACATCCATACAGTAATGGCCTGACCAAACACTCCATTAATAATGCACAATAATCAATTACTGGACTTTACAAATATTAATAACTTTGATACAATTAATGACTCGGAATCGTTAATCCATTAATTCGGACGTACAATTAGATACTTTAATTAAGTGAAAGGTTGTTTTATATTGCTTTTCAAAAACATCTTGCGATGAAAAAAACACGCAAAGATCTGAATTAATAACCTCCCCCTTTTTGAGAAGTCAGTTAAAAGCATTTAAATTTTAAAATTATCATCAGTATTTCAACCATTATACACGACATAAAATTTACTACCTGTTTCTATCATACTATATAGGAAGGATTTTTCGTAGTACAGTTTGTAAAAATGATTAAACTTTGCTTTTATATGTCCGATTACATTTTATGTTTAGTTTAAAGTTTAATCCTAACTCGTACATGTACTAGAAATACGAAAGTAACTCGGGCTATCTATCTTTAGTCGTGGTTTCACGCCAAAAATTTTGAAAGTAAATTTATACACGTTCACAGATGGTCTGGAACCTGAGAAGGGAAGCAGGAAGTTGCTTGAGAGGCAGGTGAAACCGCAAGAAACAGTTAGTAGAATTACAAATTACCTAGTATCAAATTCACAATAGTATAACAAGATTTAATTTCTCATAATCGAGGTAAATAGATCTTACCAATTACTTAGCATAGAGCTGAGAATACTGTTTGCTAGTTAACTATATCAACAAACAGAATATAATATGCTATGTACATACATACATACAAGTAGACTTAATGTAGAGTATGGAAAGATGACCGGAGATGCCATAATGCGGGTACGTCAGGCGCCTTCTCCTAGCTCAAATGGGTACAGTGGGTCTGACCAAAACGATTAGTTACGAGTGAACTAACGAGGTGTTCAAGTTCTTTAAGATATTTGTCAACGATTTTTGGTATTACAAAAAATGGTAGGGTCCAAAGAAGGCGTGTTAGGGCGAAGACAGTAACGTTCCTCGTCGCCCGCACACCCGCATTTTGGCGCGCTACTTTCTTAGGAGATTTCCGTTATTGCACCTCCGCTAGTCATTTTGGTTCTCCATAATATACAACATATATGCAGCAGTGCCAGTAATCACCTGGGTGCCAGATTGTAGGCACAAAAGCGACCTATCCCGCTCTAGGTTCTGCCTAAATGCTAGCTAATCTATGGATGTAACGTTATTAATATATCTTCTATCTGCTTCAGTTTGGAATGTTCAGTATTAACGCTGTTTAATCTGCGGCCTTAGGAAACTACTTCTTGAAATAGAATAGAAAGTGGCCTTTATGTTATTCTATCAATGGAATTAGTAAGCTCTTTTACTGTCAAGTTAGTTTCATCAAAATCCGTTTAATAGTTTTTGGCCTTACCTATATACTAACATCATCATCCTCCTGCTCTTATCCCAATTTTATTTGGGGTCGGCGCAGCTTGTTTTCTCCTTCCACACTTAGATAGAATCTGTCGTCATCTCACAAGTAACCTTCTTTCTTACCAATACCAATAACAAATACCTAAAAATCTATGTATACCTACTTTCACGCTTATAATAAACTAGTATGATATATTACGTATATGCATGTATATGATTTTTTGTTTGTATCAATTTCACGGTGATCCCTACCCCTCTGGAGACCTATCGAAATCGGTTGGCACATAAACTGAGATTAGAATGTTGACAAGGATAAGGGAACATTTTTATCCCGGTACACAAAATAGAAAACGGAAAAAAATCCCTAAGCCTGAAACCGAAATTTTTACGAAATAGCATTCCAATCGCTATAGTGGTTTAACTGTCATTGGCAAATATACAAGTTAATTACTCATTTCTACAATTCAATAAATAACGATTAACCAATTTACAACTACCTAAGTAAATAAAATCGCCTCAAAACTAACTTACCAACCGAAATCCTATTACAAAACTTTAGCACGCCAACAAAATCTTGTTAGGTATACCCGTTTGACGAAATTATCGGTCCACCGACTCTGATATTTTCCCAGCACTTTTTTCTTAACGCTCCGATAGTTGCAAGAGCTTAATTTTATGTGCGCTGTTAAAACAGTCGGGTATAACATACGATGAAAATTCATTTTGCCGAGTGTTTATTTTATTGGTCCCGGTCATGGAGAACAAAATGACTAGTGGAGGTGCCGTAACGGAAAATGCGGATTTGTGGAGGACGAGGAACGTGACTGTCTTCGCCCTTATACGCCTTCTGTGGATTAGACCATTTTTGTAATACCAAAAATCGTTGGCCTTTGTCTCAAGGAACCAAAACTCCTAGGTAAATCACTCACAACTAATCGTTTCGGTCACGCCTATCATACGTATTTGACCTAGATGAAGGCGCTTCGCCTACCTGCATTATGGCATCTCCACTCATTTTCCTCACTCCATGGTCCCATTTTCCAGCGACATAATTTGTGAAAATATTTCATGAAAACAAACACTTTGTGAGTGTATGAAAAGGTGATATTTTCCCGGCCATTGGTTTTATGTCGTGTTTTTATTGTTTGCAGTGTTCCAGTGAGGATTCGGCGAAATGATGCATCGATGTTTTCGGCAAACGAGTGGACGTTTATGAGAATGGCATCGACGTTTGATATGGGTTCCGTGAATTGCAATGACAAGGAGCGTATTACCGTGTTGTGTATTTTTGTACTTAGGTTACTGACACGACGGATTATAGCTACGTTTTAATATAGCTTAGTGCCTTAATTCCATCGGAACTGAATTTATGACTATCTTAAGTTAGTTTAAGTACACTTTCATTTTTTGTACGCCATACGGCACAAACTGAGATTCTGTACCTCCTTTCTATGAGCCACGCCTAGGCAATATATTACAAATATCTTAAGCTTAAGCCCGCATGTACAGCATCTTTTCAAATATGTATGCAACAGTGTCTCTTAGTGCAATAAAGTGTAGTGTAAGTGAACATCGTTATCCTATCCTTATCCCAAATTTTAAATAGGAGTCATGTCTAGAGTAAGAGTCAGACCCGCATGTCTTCTTCTCCCATTCCTTATTTTTCTCACAAGAAACATTCCTTCCAGCCATATCGTCTTTCCATCTTCTCTATATCAAAAGTTATATAAAGCCAATATGTACACGAACCGCAGTTTAGTTTTAAATCACGCAAGGGCATCCCCTGGGTAAATGAATGAATTGATTCGTGAAAAATCGCTTACAGAGGGTACACTGAATATTTTTACCCTTTTTTGGTACATTGGACCGATATTTTTAGTTAAGACGGGCTATATATTCTCTCTTGGAAGCGTTGCTAATTTTGTATGTTGGATAAGTGCTAAATTAAGCTGTGGATTTACGTAATAAGTTATTTATAGGTGTCCTGTGGCAAGACGGGGTCAATAAGGTCATAATTTTAGGCTGGTTGCAGACAGGATTTAAATGTGATAAGAAAGGAGTCGAAATTCAAATCATTTATTTAATGTAGGCCTTCACGGGTCCTTTTGCATATCAGAGATATAAATAAAATTGATCTGCATTGCTTATTCCAATAACACTTTCAAGAACACATACAAGAAAAACGAGCAGCGATCGCAATGTTTGCCATTCTACTTTTAAGTATGACTACAGACCGAAAATTCAGTATAATATGAATTCCTGAGGTTTTAAATGATCACATATTTGGAAAACTACCAAACATGGAGCATCTAATCAAAAGAGTCTCTCATTGAATAAACTGTGAGCCATTCCAACTGACTCTCAACGTCACTTAATCTAAACGTTATACTAGACCATAAAATAGAACACTAACTTCCCAAGTCTCAATTCTATTTCCCACATCGATTTCACGGAAATGTCACTAACACACGTCAGACGCTTAAAAATTTATAGTATTTATTTATTTATTTATTTATTTAAATCAGGCATCAAGGCCCATAGCAAACACTATACATAAATATTATAACATTAAAAATAATATACTAATACATATTTTATATAAACAACTTAAAAACTAATGCACACGAAGTGTCGGCGTCGTGTTACGCTGCGAGGTGTCGCGTAGCCATCCTCGGAACCTCCGATAGACGACACCCTTCGGCCAAAACTCTTCCTTAAGGAATGTGTCGATGTGATGAGTTGGAACTCGCACCATAAACGAATTGAAGTTCGTATTGTGGCGCGACTCCAACTTCGCCACCCTCAAGGTCCAGTTGGTCTTGGATCGAACATACTCCACGATCTGCTCCACAGTCGTGGTGTGATGTAGACGGGACACGTACAGCTGCGTCGTTGGTACTGCAGGACGCAGCAGGATGTTGGGTCCAGTTTGTGCGGTACCGCACTGATTCCTACAAGGTGGCCTCTTTTTTCTCCTTTCTACCTTAATGAAGCCATCCTTGTCGCACGTGTCCTTCTTAGGACCAGTCTGTGGCTGTGATGTGCCACGGGTTTGTTTACCCCCTTTTGCTTTGGTCCGCTTTGATTGCGTCACAGCGGGCTTGTTGGTGGCTGCTACTGCTGCGTAGGCGCGTATTGAATGAGCTAGACGTTCAGACGGTGTAAATATAGCTTGCCTATAAACTGAATCCCTTGGGGCAGTCAATGACTTTTAGAGTATCTGCAATATGCATTTGTGATGAAAATGGCATCATTGGTTGTGGTTTTATTTGAAAGCTCTTGGTTTGGTTAATCTTTATTTAAATGTGTTGTCCGGGGAACTGGGTTGAGGAGGTCAGATAGGCAGTCGTTCCTTGTAAAACACTGGTACTCAGCCGCATCCGGTTAGACTGGAAGCCGTCCCCAACATAGTTGGGAAAAGGTCTATTAGCCGCGGTTAGTCCATGTGATCAGCATCGTGTCTAAGTTACAGCAGCACAGATCGATCGATAATAAGGTGAAGCATGCTTGACGCGGTCGGTCCATAGATGGGTAACCTCAGAACGAGTGCATTTATGCTACAGAAAGCACGTTAAATTGGCGCGACTGCCATTTAACATCTTTGGTAGTCTTTACGGGCAGACAAAGTCCAGAAAGGGCACCAAGGGACATTGGGCTATCCGGATAGCTATCAAGGTTCAGATCAGGTAGTCGCTCCATTGAAACTGGAAGTCTGTAAACCGACTCCAACATATTAGGGAAAATGCTAAACAGGTGTAAATCTTTTCTCCAGGTAAGAGTTGGTAAGGCTCAGACTGACACTCATACATTTAAGCAGCCCCACTCGAGATTTCACACTCAAGTACCTATAATTCAAAACAGTAAGCCACACAGATCTTTGCTCTCCATTCCCACAAAACCGAGCGTCGTTTGTTTGTGACAGAGCGATTTTGTGAAAAACACCGCGACATAAGCCCTTTTGGGGATCAGATGGGGATTAGTGTAATGCCTTCTATGACCCTCGGTTTAAGCCCCGTCTTTCAACCGGGCCTAGCTTCGTCGTTCCTCTCATCTTTTGTTGTGGGTATAAACAATTCTTTATTGTACTTTGTCTGTCTTCTGTTTCATTTTGAGGTATCGATGGTCTTGTTTTAGCTTTTTGTTGGTTAATCTTTATCGATTATTGGTTTGTAAGTTGAAGTAGTGACTTTGAATGGTAATCTTGGATTTTGATTCTGAAATATACCAAAATACTTTCAGTAGATACGAAGTGGTTTCAAGCACTTTTTTGGTACCACAGAATTTTTCCTGCGGATTCACTCGTTTTCTGGGATAGCTTTTTCAAGCACCGGGATAAAATCAATTACATCCGGTCCCAAAATTCAATCTATTGTCTTTCCAATTTGCATCTAAGTCGATTTAGCCATTTCTCAATTAAATACTTTCACATAAATAACAATCAAGGTCTCCCAAAAATAAAAATCTTGCCACTGCCATCGAAATATATCGTATCGAAGTGTATCTGTGCCTAAACTGTACTAAAGCGTGTATTTAATCGCCCAACATGGACATAAAATTGGGCAGAAAGCATTAAATTGACACTTACAAATTAGCTCGGGCAATAAACACCAACGGAATGTGCCGTTTATTGCTGGATTAGTATGTCCCTTGTATATTTTATATAGTATAGGTTTATATCGGAGTGGGATCGTGATTTTAACCTTCGATATAAAAAAAAAAATGTATTGATTTCGTTTTATTTAACTTAATGTAAATATGTCATCAAGTTGTATCACCCAACTATGATAAAATAAAGACAAACGAATTGGTTGTCATCATCTTCCGAGCCTTTACCCAAAAATACGAAAAAAAATTATAATTGTTATTTGTATTGTTATTGTAATTAAAAAAAAAAAATGAAGTTAGTTTATTTTCAAAATAAACAAAATTTTCTTACACCCTTTACCGTATTAATTACGGCAAACAAGGGAAAAAGTAATACTAATTAGTCCAAAAAAGTCTAGCAGCTGTCCACCAAGTTCCAAATTGGGCTATTCCCAAGAGTCAGATATATCAGCCTAACTTCGGTGTTAAATTATGGCAGTTACGAAATATGACAGTTATCAAATTTAGCTAATTATGGTTACTATAGCAATACATAAATGTTCAAGTGACAGCTGGGATTCGTAATATGTAATATGGCTTCTGTGTTTCGGAAGAACTCGTAATAACAAGATGGTCACACAACCTGCCGGGGTTGTGGGACTGTTCGAAAGAGTTACCGCGGCCTTGGTACACAAAGGGCTCCAGAAGGAACATGGTGGGTTTTAGTCAGTAAGAGTCTGACACTCTCTCACGCACCCACAGCGGGAGGAAACATTTGATGATTTCAAACAAAAACAAAAGATGATCAGTCAACCACGGACTGACCGCACCAAGCGTAGCTTAACCTTCCACGGCAATTACAAAGTCACTATCTTATGAAAACTTAAATGCAAATCAGTCATTTCTCTGTATTGTAAGCCCCTACAGTGACTCTGTTGTTGTATATCCCACGCATTTCATAACAGGCAATTGAAGTAAATAGCTCTATAATAACACTGTTTGTCCGTCCGTGGGTGTTGGCTGTGATTATCTACTTGCCAATGTAATTGGGACAAAATGTGCTGGTTTTAGGTACTTTGGACGTGGAAATGCAGTGTAAAGATAGAGATGGAGAAATAAATAATTATTGCATACAATTCTACATAATAATATATACACACACTCAGATACATATTACGAGTATTAACATAGCATAAAGTATTGTAGTAATTTCTTTTTATTTTTACCTAAAGGGAAAAATTTATTTTTCTAATTAATATCAACTGTTCACTGATTAATATATCATCATCATCATCATCATATGTTTTTCAGTATTTTGAAATACCTCATTTTTTTACGTAAGCAGGTAGAATTTTAGCCAAGTTCCTGATGGTACTAGGCCTATGTGCTTCTATTACCAAAATATAACATGTACAAACCTTACACATTTACCTACTAATCCTTTGAGAAAACCAGACGTCACGTAATAATGACCATAAAAAATCCTTTTGCAAAAATAATATATTCTACTGAAATTCTCATGTTGTGTTTTTTACTCTCGTCTATACGAAAAGTTTAACGTTCATACCGTTTCTTTTTTATAAAACTCAGTTTCGTAGTTCAGCATTTAGCTAACGAGCGAAATTTTGGACTGTAGGTAGGTCAAGTTTGAAAAAGAAATTATTTTGGCTCACAGCCTTAAATTAGGTTGGACTTTTTAAGGCCCAAAGTTTGTTTAGGCTATTTTCTTTAATATGAGGGTATATTTCATATTCCAAACGGGATTCGTGTTTGATGGATCTAGTTTAAGCTGCAGGGTCTACGATCAAAATATGGATGGGTTCATTGGTTGTCATTGAACATCTTTGGTCGTTGTTACGGGTCAGAATCCGGTGCTTATGACAACCACTCTTACATAGGAGTATTGGGTTGCCCGGGTATCTGGATTGAGGAGGTCAGATAGGCCGTGGCTTCATGTAAAACACTGGTACTCAGCTACAACCGGTTAGACATGAAGACGACCTCATCATAGTTGGGAAAAAGACTCCACAAATAATATTGGGGTTCCGCCAAATTATTTTCTTTAGTTTTAAACAAGCCTTAAATAACGAGTTCTAAAATACAAAACTATGATTTATTCCGTTTGTCAGTTTATAAAAAGATTTCCACGTTATGCAATACTAACACTTCGCTTCATGAATGAATTAAATCTAGACCCGACTATTTTAGTTCTAGATCAATACTGCCTCTGTTCTGCGGTATTTTAAGATGTTTCTAGTATTTATTTCTAGGCTGTGAAGTTTTGTATGTGAAAATGATTGACCATCTTTACATTGCATGGATTTATAAAGAAAATCTTTAGATAGGTACTTTTTCGTGCAAAAATGTGTGTATGTATTTTTTAGTACTCAATTGTAATGTAACACTCTGTATTCTGTACTCGTGGTAATGAATAATAGTTAAATATTTACTACGGAAATTACGAATATAAATACTTCAAAATAATTTAATTGAATTAATCACTTAAAGTAGTCAAAAATCTGTGAGTAATTTTTCGGGTCTATGAATTTTTACATTTCAAAAATATATATCTCAATTATTAATTAAATCGATTTAGAGCTTTTTTTTAACAAAGCTAATTATGTAAAATACAATGTAAAGATTATTCATCGTGCAAAAAAGAAATGTAAATCTCTGCAAAACGAATAAACCACAACAAGGAAAATATCTCGCGAACTGATTAATAAAATAAAAAAAACAACTCGTGTAAAATAAATGAGAAACACCATTTGCACATTAAAGTCTCTGAGGAAATCTAATTTCTATTCACTTTTCTTCACGAAGCCAATTTACCTTTATTTTGATACAATTTTCCGATGCTGCTCCGACCAATTGGTTGATGTCAAAATTATTAAAATAAATCTTTTTTTATATGCAAAGAAAAACACGAAAAAAAAACACCATTTTTCTGATATTGTAATCATCTGCCTAGCCTTATCTAACTACGTTGGGGTCGATTTTAAGTTTCACCAGAGGCAGCCAAGTACTAGAGTTTTACATTGAGCGACTGCCTATGCCTGTATGCCTCCTCAACTAGCGACCTTGACCCTGGTACTCGGCTACATGCGGTTAGACTGGAAGCCGACCCCAATTGTTGGGAAAAAGGCTCGGAGGATGAGACTCTCTGGCCACTGAATACTGGTAAAGAAAAATATCACATGAAACCCGGGACCAGTTCTTATACGTCAAAAAATCATTGTTTACACTTAATTATAACAGATAGGAGCATTTTTAGATCCACGGCTCTGATTAAGATTTTAAATCTGAATTTTAAAAATAACAATGATCTCATTAAAGGTTCTATTTCTGAAAGCCACTTTGGGGATTCGGTTCACGTTGTTTTTTCTGCCGGAGGACCTAAAAAAAGACGGCTGACCCGATTTTTTCCGCTTACAATAATTACTCGACGTAATTAATTAGTATGTAATTGTATTTTGTTACGTATAAAAATTATTTTGTTGGCAGTTTTCTTTATGCTCAGTGTAAATGGTTTATCAAAGATATTTTGGACAATTATTTTTATCTACGGATGTTTAAAACTAAATTAACTCTTGCGAAGCAAAACCAATTTTATTGTTCTATCTAAAAAATCATTTTTTTTTCAGATAATTAATAAATATACCTAATAGATATATTTTTAATTAATTATCACGAAAACTTCCCTGGCTGATGAAATTAAAACAAAAAAAGATATAAAAATATCATCATCGTCAACCTACTTACTGCCTTTTCCAAATTTTATTTGGGGTCGGCGCAGCATGTTTTCTCCTTCCATACTCTTCTATCTGCCGTCATCTCACAAGTAACATTCTTTCAATACTAACTATAAAAATCATTTATATAAAATCATAAAAAATATGTTATATTTAGGTAGTTTTACCCATAAAGCTATAGTACCCGTTTAAGTACCATCGTAATCGCATTTAGCCCCGACGCGAGCGCCACGTTTTGCACATAACTCACTTGGTACGGGCCACACACCCCTTTGCGATATATTATTTATATTTAGGGTATACTTTAATATATTTTCTTGTATCGAAAATAGCTGGAGTTTTAAATTTTTAAGGGATAAACAATGCAATTGGTCGTAAAAGCCTGGTTTATAATGTAAGAGCGATGCGTATACGTGCCACTACTTTTATTATTAGTACATAAATACAAGATCAAAATAAGTACTAGCAATTTTCCCGCGGGGTAACCTGGGGAACTTCTTAGTGTTCTCGGAAAAAATATAGCCTATGTCACTCGGGGATAATCATGCTTCAAAACAATGAAAGAACTTTTCAAACCGGTCCAGAAGTTTCGGAGAATTTGGGACACAAACAAAAAACTTTTCCTCTTTACTAACGATGGTAGTCACTTCCTATCTTAATACATATTCAAATTAACTAAGTATGTGCCTAATTTTATCCAAATCTGTTAAGGCCGCTTTACCGTGAAAGCGAACTTTCTTCTTACCCATTTGCCAGATTTGCGTAAAGATAATGAAGGGGCGAGTCGAGACCGGGTTTTCTTCATAAACATATACCCGAGTATATGTTTATTTTTTAACCGTATTCATCCCGTATCTCTTAGTTATAAGTCTGTCCGTTTTTTACAAAGTTTGGGTCCTTAATTCTTGGAGAAAAATCGTGTGGGTTCCTATATAAATTGGACGACCGAGAAAAAATGTTCACTATACCCAGCAAGGGTTGTCGATTTAACGGGCGGAGTTTTGTTATGTATTTTATTTTTTAGGGCAATTTAGTATAATGTTTTTAGGTTTCAATAGCCATTATATATTATTTGTTTATAGTCAACAACGTTTCTTCTTTTTATGATGTTAAGGATGGTAAATAACAGTCGCACAAATTGTCTATTTGGACAGTGAAGAGATTTATCAGTTGCTTACATAAAGAGAAGTTAGAGAGAAATCAGTCCTGATAACCAGTATTGTTATACACGGCCATATATTTACTTGTAGCACTTCCAATACCTAAGAATTGAATTTGTTAATATTGAACACACTCCCAAAAGACCTGTCTAAAGGCGATATTCCACCGGTGTGCAGCACTGTGACATACACAAATGTTTCTTCTGATCTACTCGCTCTAGCAAACAACGCATTACGTGCGAACATTTCTAAAATGTCCGTGAAACTACAATCATTGTGCGCGAACACATAAGTACTGTTACTGTTGCAGCCTTTTTATCGTCCCACTGCTGGGCACAGGCCTCCTCTCACACGGAGAAGGATTGAGAATTTATCACCACGCTTGCTCAATGCGGGTTGGTGATTTCAGATTTAATAGTCCAGGTTTCCTCAAAGTGTTTTATTTCACCTTTTTAGCAGCCATTGGCGTCCAAGATATACTTAGAAAGTACATACAAACTTAGAAAAGTTGCATTGGTACTTGCCTGACCTGGAATCGAACACATGCTAGCAGTAGACCTGCGGCGAAGCGCGCACATTCGTTCGCGAACAATTTCAGTGAAATCTCGCTATAGGAATATCAGAAACAATTGTTTGGATAGAATAAAGCCAGCTTTTCACTATGGGATATGTATATTACATCCTGAGATATAACATTTTATCGGTCGTCATACATTAAAAAAAAATATTTACAGTTTGGGATGTAATATATATTGTAGCACGGGGTAAAATGTATGACGAGCGATACAATATTATATCTCAGGACGTAAAATATATTGTATCCCATAGTGAAAAGCCGGCTTGATGATTTTTTACCTATTAAATAATAATAGTAGGTACAACTGAGGAAATAATATCGACTATCGACAAGAACTAACAAATAATAAGATATCATAATACTCCAGAGTATCGATACGTGAAGGGCTCTCGAAGGCACTCCACCTAGTCTTCAGCGGAATATTTTGAAATACCCCGTTTATTTTGATGAAGGTAGAGTATAATCTAGTTTAATACTTGTATCTAAAGAGAATTTGGTCATCAAGTAAAATAGATAAATTTTTGGATTTTACCGAAATATTCTTAACCTTTTTTCATGATATTGTTATTCTTTGTACTGATTATATTTTTAACATATCGAGTATCCAAAACTCTTGTAAGGACAATATAATATAAAATATCGAAATTGAAAAAATGGTAAAAATAAATAAATAAGCTGCTTTGATCTGATAGATCTTTAACGACGGTTCCACAAAAGTCATACATCTCGTCCGACTTACACAGCAGCCCACCCAGCTTTTCTCAGCGTCGGTACCTATTAAGGTATGTCATACACCAAAAATCTCAAAAATCACTTTACATATACATACATAGGTGAAAACCGTATGAAAATCTGTGCAGTAGTTTTTCTTTTCAAATTGTCTAGAAAATATTTAAACTATCATTTTCTTTAACGAAAACTATTCTCTTAAAAGTAAAAACCACAAAATACATCAGTTTTTTCAAACATACAAATACCCAATCCTACGCAAAAATCCTTGACAAACAAGATATAACATTTATACAGTTTTCCAGCTTGATACAGCAAAACCGTTTTCCATATAAAAAGATATACCGAAAATAGAAAATTGGTTTTGTTACTGTCAGTCCTACGTTACCTTAAGTGACGTATGTTTGTATGTATGGGTACGGAATATATACGACTTTGAATATGGCTTGATATATTAGAAGATAAATCTAATATGATTTTCGAAAATAATGAATAGAAGGAAGGTTATGTAAGTCGTGATGGCCTTGTGATTAAAGAACCTGTCGCTCAGGTACCAGTGTGTAGGCAGAAATAAATATGTTTTCGATAAACCAACGTAGGTAAAGCACCAACCTCTAAGAACCTCGGTAAGGACTAATGCGACTTTACTTAGTTTGTACGTGGCGTGGGTACTTTTGAAGGATATCTATATCCCAATGACTGATTGAGGGTGAATAAAAACATCTCGAGGAAAGCTGAACTACCTATAAAGTCTGAAATGACCAACCTGTATTGAACAAATATTTTATTATTAAGAAATCATTGAATTTTATTTTTAAGATTGTTTGTATGTGCGTGGTGATTAACACTCAATCCTTCTCCGTGTGAGAGGAGGACTCTGTCCATCAGTGGGACGATAAAAAGGCTTATGATAATGACAAACATGGATAAAATCTTTAAAAAAGTAGATAAAACACAAATGAAGTTATGTCTAGAATTCTTTTAGATTGAGATGGAATTTTTATTTATCCATTCTTCAGTATTTTGCCCTCCAACAAATTCTATTTCGCAGTAAGTTATTTATCCATTTTGTTATCTCTATCCTCTTACAAAGACTTTAATCGTACATTTTACACAAATATTATTATTCACTCGTAACTTTGTCAAAGAAAGCTTGTTTTTATTCCATTTCAGTAACTAGTTTATTCAAGATGGTGAACCAAATTAATGACAAAGACTGTTCGTATTTTTCTAAATCTTTTTAACGAAGATGCTCGTTACAAATTCCAAACGAATTGTTTGAAAGAAAATAAACTTATACAAAAAACAAATAGATCTTATTGTAAAAATTCCATAGCTTAAGTAATTAAGTTAACCTATACAAATATCATAAAGATTTGGTTTTTGTAGCCTAAAAGTCGCCTAAACCGATTTGAATAATTATTTCTGTTGGAAAGCTACAGTATCCCCGCATAAAATATACTATTTTTTTATCCCGTTATGGGAACAAGTTCTCCCGGGACGCTGAAACCGCGGGAAAACGGCTTGTATTTCATAAAAATATCTTGTAAAATAAATTAGGTATACATACAAGGTGTGTCGTACCTAATCACATTAAATCCTATCACTTATACTTTATGATATTCTATGGTGAATGGTAAAAAAAAAATAACCTTATCCATTCAGTGCTTTAGCCGCAGGAGTCATTTTTCGTTTCTATAATTTACAACATCATGTGTAAAGCAGAGATAAAGTTAGGAGTATTTAATGTTTTGATCAGTTGACAGCTGTCAGTTTTCAAGGGAGAATTTCAGTTGTTTGTAATGACTGACTTTTATATGGTGTTCTAATTCTCACACATTTTGATTCTATTTACTTTGTTTGAAAATTTTTATTTTTTATTTTTACGTATTTTATTTTTTTCTTTGTATTAATCGACATATATTAACCAGTATATTAACGCATTTCATTTAACTTGATTGTGAACGACACACCCGATATATTTTTGTACACCGTACGTACTTGGTACTAGAGGATAATAAATTGAATAAAAACATCGTTAACATAAGTAAACCGAAGAACTTCAATATGTTTAGAATATATTAGCAATCGATCACTTGTAGTTTATATGTATATTGTAGTAAGTAGAAAGAATATACCTCTCTTTGATAACCACTTTATTTCTCTTTAGTGAAATAAATTGTTTCTTTTAGGTTTTGTTGGGGATAGTATACAATAATTAGGTACAGTCTAGACTTGTAATAAGTTTTCGGCATAAATATAATACATTATTATACATAGTTATCAAATTAATTCAATACAGATTTTTAATAATGTTTCATAAAAATACAGATAAAAAAATCTAACGGGTGATTTTTCCTGGTACAAATATGTAGTTATATTTCTGTGCCAAATTTTAAAATAACGTTGATAATATAATTTAACCTCCAAAATACACCCTTATTCGCTGAAAAACCCTGAAAAAGAACATTAATTTCATATTTTCTACACACTTTTGACACATGTCATGTTTTATAGCTACGACAAAAAATAAAAACACTTTTGTACTAAAAGAAAACTATTAATCAAATAATGATATTAAAAGCCAAAAGAAAAATATTTTCTCGAACAAAAACCCGACAGTATAGTTTTGTGCGTCCGCTAAGATTAATGTGCTAACTAATTATGTCCGCGACTGTACTATACTGGGCTAACACTTGTGTGCCGAACTGTACAAAAACGATCATTTATTACCGTTGCGAAAAAGAGAAGGAGAGATACGATACCTACGAAATAGAAAGAGACAGAGAAAAGTGGAATAGAAAAATGTCGTGCCTTTTTCTAATTAAGTGAAAAGGTTTGAATAATGAAGATTTTGGATACAAAGTGAAATAAGATTACCTACAGGTTGTTATTAAGAATTTGAAGGGACTTAATGAGGCACAAATCTTTTGTAAAATGTACATTGACCTTTACAAGTTTGAAATAAAATAATGAAGGCGGTTTTATTTTTGGATTTTAAAAATAGCCCTTAATTTGTAATAATTCACGGTATCTTTTTATTCGGCGTTCACTGACTGAATATTTAAACACCACTTAATGTTTTATTAAATTTTACTTGGCAAATATTTTTGGTTGGCAGAATAATTTTCTCGGGGAACAAATTTTACTTTTTCATTTTATGTAACTTAAGGTTTAGCAAGCTTGGGAGGAACTTGAAAACATGAAAAAACAAGAAATATTTTTCTCAAAAAAATATAAATCTCAATCCTTATACCCTTCGTGGTAAAAAGAGTCTGTACAAAGGTTTTATACTTATTTTACCTTAATACGTTAAGACAGAAATACTAAAATTCAAAAGCTGCGTACGTACTATTAAACGTTCTTAGTACGCGTTCTCCGAACTTTGGTGGTGTTACACCCCCGTGACTGGGAGGACACGTAAAACCGGCGTCCCCGAATGCTACTCAGTAGCAGTCGTTGTTACAATTCCACGTCAGAGGCGGATTGGAGAAAGCGTACAATAGCACGTCAGAGGCCGTCAATAGGATTTGAGAAAACTCTGACACCACCAGGTTGTTAGGTGATCAAAACCTACAGTTCACTCGATAGGAGGGAGAAGCGTACGATAGCTCAATTCTTACAGTCCGCGTGTATATTTGAAATATCAAATGTGTGTACTTCTGGGTACGCATATAAAAGATAAAACACTAGTACCCAGCTGCATCCGGTTAGACTGGAAGCCGACCCCAACATAGTTGGGAAAAAGGCTCGGGAAAAGATGATACTGGGTACGCATATTACGTTGGAACGTCTGTACGTAACTTAACATCATGAATAAATTAATGGCCGTCTCCCAGCCAAGACAATTAATCTGGCAACCCAAGTAGGTGGAACATGTCATTCGTTCCGTTCCACGCATCTAACGTTACTAAGTTGCGTGTATTTCTGAAAGGCGAAACTTGAGCGTGAAATGGAACGACGGGTCTCAAGATTACAGTGAAATTTCATGTGTTTTAGGGTAAGATTATAATATAATGGTTGTTTGTGTTTGTTTATTCAGAAAGTACCTATATGTTATGGCAACCAAGACTTTAGCAACATATTATGTTACAAACTGTAACTTCATATTTTCCAAAGGCGATCTCATTCCCGTCCCGAGGGAGCTACTTCCGTACCAGATAAAATATAGTCTCTATATCATTTGAACTGTAATACTATACAGTACTCAGCTGCTTCCAGCTAAGACTGGAAGCCGACTCCAACATAGTTGGGAAAAGGCTAGGCGGAAGATGGTATACGAAAGTTTTGCTTTAACATCGACCCTGTAGTTTTTGTATTGAAGAGTAAAAAAAACATTCACACATCCAGCTAGAGTGAAAGTTAAAAGTCAGAAGTGAAAACGAAAATATCAATTAGCAGAACCAAAAAGATTAGCAAGTTGAAATGGCAATGGCAGGCTATATTGGCCGATGGGGTCGAAAAGTGCTGGAGTGGATACCACGGACTAGCAAGCGCAGCGTAGGACGTCCACCAACAAGGTGGACAGACGATCTTATAAAGGTCGCCGGAAGACGCTGAATACAGGTCGCCTCCAACAGGTATCTGTGGAGATCTAAGGGGGAGGCCTATGTTCAGCAGTGGACGTCCTATGGCTGAAATGATGAAGGTAGACGACATGTTATGTACTCTATGCACTTATTGGCACCCAACATACGCCAACCAACTTCCATACACTTTTAACGTCAATATCATTAAAACTGTTTGAATTTCCGATAACATGACAATATCCCAAGTTATTAATTAAGCCGTCGGAAATAATCCGATCAGTATCCTCGTGACGACACGATGATTCGCTATGAAAAATGAACGAAAATTCGGCGAAATTCGCAAAAAATACGCTGACAATATGATGTTTTTTGAAACCGTTTTTTCGAACTGACGTAATTAATCCATGATTTTTTGCTAACAAAGGTTTTTATCAATTTATCTGTAGGTACTTTGTAGAATTAAGTTTACCATGCGTTTTTAGGGAGAGCTAGGAAAGGTATAATTAAAAACCTATACATATTTTTGCTTGGTTAGTATTGTGTTAGTTAGGTATGTTTGTGTTAGCATTTTAGATGTCAGATAAGCACTCATTTTATGAGCATAAACTCAGCGGAATCCGCACCTTTGGACTGAAATTGAACATAGGAAACGCATAGATAGATGATAAGAACCCACATATATAATTCAAAATACCGGGTTAAACTACCGAATTTCCGTTAAAGTACCTACATGATTGTTTACAAAACCTATCATTTATTTATGCGTAGTATAAAAATCCGGTAATAAAATAATTATACTTTTTTTTTTTTTAAAATCTTTTATTTTTAGAGGCTTAAACGCTGCTGCGTTATGCCAGCCTCGTAAGGTTTTACACAAATTAAATTAAAAAAACACATAATAAACTCTATATACAAATTAATCAATAAAAAATTTAGTGAATTGAATTAAATATTGTGCATTCAAAGACTCGATGCCAGAGCCATCCGATATAATCGATGGCGACATGCACAATGGCAAATCCCACGCCTCACTTGAGAGACAACCCGAAACAGAATATAAAAAATTAACTAAGGATTTAATGAAAAAAGAAATTAAAATAAACTGATAATAAAATACACGAACTAAAAAGAATCCCTCCTCAAAAACACATCTTTTACAAATTTATAGATAGAAACACTCTGTTCCGAGAGAGGTCTCCCAAGCAAAACATTAACTCCACCACTATACATATCGCCACCGACCGCCGTACACAGCTGTAGCCTCAAGTCGTCGAATGCACAACATTCTAACAGAATGTGGTATAAGTCGTCCACTACTTGATGAGTGCAGGAATTGCATAACGGGGATGGTTTCACACCCATCAAGTGCAGAAACCTATTAGCAGGCACATGGCCTGACCTTATTCTAAATGCTAACACTAAAAGTTCTCTCGGCATGTTACCCACGTCAAACCAAGGAGCTTGAGGCAGATCATGCTGAATAGTTCTGTACCACAGACCTTTTCTTGCTGTAACAAAACTAAAATGTTCCTCCCACAAATTATGACAAAACTTTTTCATGTGAGGAATAAGCTCAGTAAAATAAGGGTCACCGGGAATAACTATGCCATCAGCAATAGCCTCGGAAGCTAGCTTGTCAGCCATTTCATTTCCCGGGACACCTATGTGAGAAGTTATCCATTGAATTTTAATATTTACAAGTTGTTTCTGAAGAAATTGTATACTCTTTAATGCCTCGTATGCAATCGGCATGCCTCGAACTCCGGATACACAACGAATCAAATGCTGTAAAGCGCTCTTGGAGTCGGTCATAATCACAACATTCTTATACGGCAAACTCTGAACATAGGACAAAGCTTCTACTATAGCCGTTAATTCAGCTCTCATGATACAAGCGTCATTGCACAATTTAAATTTCATACTAGTGTTTGTTTGGACATCAAAAAATGCTGCGCCAACACCATGAACACTTTTAGAGCCATCGGTAAATATAAAATAATAATTATCGTATCTACAACTAAACATATTAGAAATCAACATTCTTAAATTTGCCACACTCATTGAACGCTTTGGTACACCTAATTCGTCAACATTACAAATAACACAATCTCGAATATTAATATTTGATACCCAAGTATCCAAGCTATACATGTCTAATATAGGGGACTTATGCACAATATTGTTATTGAACTTATTATGAATATCAATCAAAATGGGTTTATTCTTATTCCTCCAATATGCATTGGTGCACAAAACAGATAGTTCTTGTAATAAAGATAAAGTTGCATCATTGGAAAAGGAGCTCAACCTCAGCCAATACCTGCAGGCTAGCCAATATCTCCTCACAAATAGTGGTGACACGCAGAGCTCACTCTCCATCACACAAATAGGTGTTGAACGAATGAAACCACCACAAATTCTTAATGCACGATTTTGTAAAACATCTAGTTTATACAAATGCGTCTTAGCACTATTACCGTATAAAAAACTAGCATAATCAATTCGACTTCTAACAAGTGAGATGTACAGTCTCCTTAAATGTTTCGGATGAATGCCCCAAGATTTCCCAGCTAAAGTTTTGAGAATATTTAAATATTTGTAAGCTTTCTCACATGTCTCATTTATGTGAGCTCCCAACGAAGTGATGAATCAAGCCACAACCCCAGATATTTAATTTTATCAACAACTTTCAATTCCTTTTATTAATACTAATGTGGACATTCGTTAAGCACCTAGACCTACTAAACAGACAAACATTTGATTTTGATTCCGACAGAAATAATCCCATCTCACCTAAATTTTTAACAAGAACATCTAAAGCTGTGTACAAGTGACTGATGGCTGAATCTAAATTATGTTTACTTGAAGACACATAGAGAACAAAATCGTCTGCATACTGTGATACATTACAGCTAGTGATTGATTTACAAATATTCATAGTTGCAATATTAAACAGGAGAGGAGATAATGGGTCACCTTGAGCTAAACCTACACTTGCCTGTCTTACTAGGATACCATCCATTCCCGTATCAATTTGTAAATACCTTTGACTCAAATAATTAAAAATATATGTACAAAGCTTCCCCCCAACCCCAATTCTATTTAACAAGGAAATCATTCCATTAATATTTACATTGTTATAAGCGTTATTTATATCAACAAAACATGCAATAGTGGCCATATTTTTAGAAAACCCAATCTGAATGGATGATATTAACCGTGTTAGGTTGTCCAAGCACGAGCGTGACCTACGAAAACCAATAGTGGAAGGAGACAAAAGGTATGATTTCTCTACGAACCATTCAAGACGTTTCAGTAAAACTCCATGAAATACTTTACATGGGCAAGACATTAGGGAAATAGGTCGCAGGGAATTAGAACTATTGGGGTCTCTACCGGGCTTAGGAATCGGAACTACCTTTATGCTTCTCCACTGGTTTGGTATTACACCAGTTTGTAGTATTAAATTATATATATGTAACAAAAACTTTTTACCTGTAACAGACAAATTGAAAAGCATAGAATAAGATATATTATCTACGCCTGGCGACGTATCTTTGTGCTTCAAGCAATTCAACAATTCAAACAATGTTATATCTTCTTCCATGGCACATGAACCCTCCATAAAAAGTGGTGGTTCCTCGCAAGCTAAATCAGGTGTCAAGGATTGTAATAGCTCTCTGCATTTGTCAGAATCAACACAACGGTTACCATACCTCCCACCTTTTACCCATCTCATTCTTTTCCACATCTCTGACGCGGATGTTTCTGAATCAATACTCGTGCAGAATTCCTTCCAGCCCGTAGAACGAGCTTTGCCAACCAATTTTCGGGCTGTATTTATTTTAGCCATATACATATCATAATTATCTGGAATAGGATTACGTCTTAATTTTGCCAATGCCAAGCGTCTCTCGGCTACGGCCTTAGACAACTCTGAAGTCCAATAAGGTTTCGGTACAAATTTTGCTGTAGGATCCTGACAGATTTTAATCCATGGAATTGTCTCTTCAGCTACCTGATCAATTTTGGATGCAAATAAGTTATAAGATTCCTGAACACTCAACGAAAGATCTACGTTAGCGAACGCTTCTTCCGATTTTTCCCGGTATTCACTCCACCGAGCTTGCTTAAAGTTACGTCGCTTTATGAAATTATTTACAGATTCATAACCGTACTTCATTTTGATTACGATGTGATCACTGCCTAGTGACTCATTTGTAGTCTCCCAAGACATTTTCGTAGCTAGATCAGTAGAAACAAATGAAGCATCTGGAGAAGATTGTTGTAAAAATCCATTAACAGACTTAATTCTTGTAGCATTTCCGTCATTCAAACACAAATAATCTTTATCAAAATAAGCGTCATATACCATCTCTCCCCGTCGATCAGTCTTATTTGACCAGGTTATATGATGCGCATTAAAATCACCAACAATTAATGTTTCTTTATCAAATCTGTTAAAAATATAATGCCAGTCGGACTGATTAGTAATAGATGAGGGCGGGCAATAAATTGAAATAATGTTCTTTATTCCAGGCACATTAAAAACTTCGACGATGATCATCTCAATACTAGAATTGGGATGTACAACATCTCTGTGCAAGACTTTAATTGATTTATGCGTTATAACACATACACCTCCATAGGAATCCAATCTATCCTTTCTGATAATGTTATAGTTACTAATATTTAAAGATTTGTCAGAAGATAACCAAGTCTCACTTACAACAGCAATGTGTATCTTTTCCCGTAGTAACAAACATTGAAAATCATCTGTTTTAGGGCTTAAACTGTTCGCATTCCACTGTAGAATGGTAACAACTCTATTTTTTGTGTTGAAGTTCTTATCCATTGTTAGAGTACCCTAGTACCTCCAGCAAAAAATCAACACTCAGAAAACTCTTCAGGAATGACTTTAATTCTGTAGTAAAATATTTTATAACTGCTATTATTTTGGCTTCCATACAACTGTTTCCACTGAAAATTTCTTTTATATTCTTCAAAAATCGTTTTAGACTGAAATCATGCTTGATGCTGCGAGATTTATCACCCGATTGGGACTCAGTATTCTCTATATTTTCTGCCAAAAATTCCGATATCTCTTCATCCTCAACTGGGCATCTTATTTTTTTACGCCTGGCTTTCTTGACTTTTGTAATTGTATTTTTGAGAGTCTTCTTAGAACGAACCAAAAGTTTATTCGAGTTCAGAATAGGAGACATTCTATCTTCATCCGAATTTTCAGCAGGCAGGAATGACTGCTTGACAACATCTGAATAGGATTTTCCAGCCTTTACCTCAGCTCTAGTAAATTCATCGACAGTAAATAAATTCGGACTAGGTACTACTACATTCTTATTTTCTTTATTTTTAATAAGAGCCATTTTGTATGTGCAATTATACTTGCACATTATATCTCTAATTTCTTTTTCACGTAAAAATGCCGGGCACTTGCTTTTCACCATAGACATGTGGTCTCCTTTACAATTAACACATTGAAAATTAATTGTTTCACAATTGTCATGCTCGCCACCACATTTCGGACAAATCTGCTTTTTATTAGGACAAAATGCTTTAATATGTCCGTATTTCCAGCATTTTGAACACTGGGTAACAAGGAAATTAAAAGGCAATACTTCCATCCTCATACCGTACGCAAAAACAAACGGAGGTAAAATAGGACCTTGAAAACAAATGCGAATACTCGCACTTGCAACCCATTTGCCTTCATCGTTTCTCCGGCTTAAACGTTTTACGGATAAAATATCAACCTCACATTCTAGTATGTCCTTAATGCTATTGTCATCCAGATCGAGGTCTATTTCTTTAATTAAGCCGTAGGAAACATTTACCTCATTAGTCTTCTTACAGACCCATCCTCTTTGTTTGATAGATGCAGAAGATAATAGTTTATCTGCAGCATAGTTACTTTTAAATCTAATCAAAATTTTGTATGGACTTTTGTAAACAATCCTTATTATTTCCGGAATTTTCTCAGTACTTAATAATTTTGCTAGCGAAATCTGTTTCGGAAGGACTTCTTTTGATATAACCGATACTTCAACATATTCAGGATTATCACTCACGAACGATTTTCCTGGAGAAAATCCAGAACGCGGTGTAGTAACTTTAGCTTTCTTACCACGCTTTCCCACCGTAATGAACTCTCCATTCTGTATATCATCATCCGGACTTGAATCATCTCTGCCTCTTTTATTCCCAACTTTCAAATTGCTTTCAGTGTCACCCTCCTCTAAATCAGACGTACCATCAGTATTGTGTATCATTGCTCGTAAGGTCACAGAGCTAGAATGACAGCTGCTACCGTCCTCCTCGTCGCAACCGCTTTCCATTATTTATAGAAACTTTTTTATGAAGAAAAAAATGACAAATGCCAACTTTGACAATTAAAATAAGCTGAAATTTTATTTAGAAATTATGCTGAAAAATGGTTGTATCACTGGTAATTTGTGACACAAACACCATAATTATGTCCAAGGATATAATATGTTTTAGTAGTAACAGTCACTCACTTCAAAACTTACACAAACTCACATAAAATAATTATTATACCGGAGCAAAACTAAACAATGTTGTCGCGTCAAAATCACGATGACAGATGCGAATGATAATTATACTTTAAGCGTTTCCCAGTGAACATGATATAGCTTACCGGTTTACAAAATGATCACCCGTTGAAAATTCAATAAAAACATTTTGGGCAAACAAATGAACATCTCTGTCAGTGAATACATGTGTCGCTTCCCGGTATCACCCGCAACGCTGACAGCGACGAAATATATCCATTGTAGGTAAACAGATACCAACAAATGGCCGGTTTTCGACAAGCGAGTTATGGGTTAAAGCTTCGTTCACATTGTAATAGCACGTAGAGAGAAAAGCACGTATCGTGGCAGACAAACATTTTCACATAATAAAGCTGGTGCACCCAGCACGAACACACACTGACAGGCGAATAAGTAGTAAATAAATAAAAAGATGATCGAAGATTTACTTTTTGACTATTACAGATTCTTAAATTATATTGAAGAATGTTACTCTAGATGTGAATATAAGTATATGGTAGAATAGCTTCATAACAGCTGCACAGGTCGTTCGATCATAAAGATTAAGCATGTGGATGAGAGTGACCATTTTGTTTAACTGTCTTGACAGGTACTGCAGGTACGTAAGAATAGCAGGGTCCCGACAGGTAGTCAAAAGCCAGCTACTTATAAGATACCGTGCTGCCCTTGTAACTAGGTTGTGAAGATCAGACTATATGCAGGCAGTCGCCTTACGTAAAACGCTGGTTATACTCTCAAGTTAGTTATAAGTATGTAATGATAATGTAATGATAATACTTTAAAAAAATATGTTCTGACTTCCACCGTCGTGTCTGACACATCCATAAGTAAATATGAACAAACCTTTATCCTCCCGCGAGTGCAATTAATAACGTCCCTGTGCGGTTGTTATAAATTCTGTGCGTATCGGAATTCAATATTCTGCTGAAAGTATCCATGAAGCCTTGTTGTTGAATGGACAGTATGAAATGACTGCTTCACGACTCATCTACAGAGCCTTTTCCCAACTATGTTGGGGAAACCTTCCAGTCTAGCCGGATGCAGATGAGTACCAGTGTTTAAGAAGGAGCGACTATCTGTCTGTCCTCAACAACCCAGCTACCCGGGCAACCCAACACCCCTTAGTAAGACTGGTTACCCGACTTACTGGCATCTGACTAGTTGTAATGACTACCAGACATATTCAAATTAATGTAAGAAGAATGATAAAGATGTTCAGATAGAAGAAACCGTAACATAGTTGGAAAAAGGCTAGGCAGATAATGAGTGGTCATAACCTGAGCTCTTGACTTTCATATTCAATCAACTGTTTCTATAATTCTACAATCTTCAACCAATGCAGTCATCTTCCACTTCAATAATCTCGGTAGTTCCGACTATGTTAATCGGTATCAATGCGAGATGCATCGATTTCAATGGTAATTGATGTTTGCTTCATTGAATACTGAGATCTTGATATAAGATAGGAAATAGAGCTTTATACAGTCAACTTCAGGTCAGTGGTAATAGTTTTATAGGAAAATCGTACTTATTACTATTGAGTTAAGGTGCATAACAGTTACCACTAATGTGCAGTTTACTGTACTAGTGTTGGCTTTCATAAAACCACTTGTCATGAAAGTTCTCAGACAAGTGAACTTATTGAAAGATTAATGTCTTCTGGGTCTGTAGTTTTTAACCCTCGTCCCAAGGGTATTACTTCCCGCATCCGGATAAAATGTAACTCAAGATGTACCTTTCTCAAGCCTAAAAGCCCAACAGACAGATATGCCTGATGTTACTTTCACATTTGTCAGAATATCTTCTCTAAATCCCTGAAACTTATTTAACTGCTTGTCTTACATATATACATATGTCGCTAGTAAATCAATAGACAATCAGTTACGTCTAGCGTATATCTGCGCTAATACACAACGGGTTAATTTATTAATTGAATAATATCTATTTAAAAATATTTTTTACCTACACACACATACAAGCATGGAATTCTTCTGAGACAAGACTATGTCTAAGTTATTTATGCGTTACCAGAATAGCAAAAACTCCTTTGTAGTTGGTCGATATCAGGAACCGTCAGCTATCGAATACGTTTGATGTCTCACAATGATTGATGTCCACTATCTATTCCTGATCTGTGTTCCACTTGATTACATGCAGCTATTTCGATAAGGCGGTTTGTGTGTTTGTAAGTCTGAAAGGTTAAACCACAATATATCTTTCTTAAGAATCAATATAAAGCGTTAATATAACGAAACGAAAAGGCGATATTTTTTTACTAAATCTTCTTTCTGGAAGCCGAATTGAACATTGTTGGGAAAAGCCCAGGCAGATGAGAGATGGTGTCTGCCTATTGGACTTTCACGAACTAGTTACCCGAGCAAAACTCCTTTGACAAGAGTGGTTGTCAGAATCCTGGCTTCTAACCGCCCGTAACCACTGCCAAAGATTTAAAAGTGATGTCTCGGACAACAACACATAAAATTCAAAACAAGAAAACTAGACCTCAATTGAAAAAAAAACTGCTTAAATAAAAAAAAAATCCAATACATAAGAGTTTAGCTGCATTTTTATTCCAAACGTGTGATACGTAGAAAATAAAGTAAATTGATCAATATAGACCTTATTTTGATTTGAACCAAATAAAACTTTTTCAAACGGTTTCATAAAATAAAAAACTAAAAACTGGTCTAAATTTTAAAAGATTTATTTTCTTTTTAATTATTGAAATGAAATGTAGATTCTTTAATTTTATTATTCATAGTTTTTTCAACTTTTTTCTGAATTTTTTAATTGAAATTCATCGCCATATTGTTTTTCTTGGAAAACAAATAAAGCTACATGTTACGCATGATTTTATTACTGAATTCATTTTAATTTATTATCTTCGTTTTTGATAGAACGTTGGTTTTTGTTTTAAATGTTTTTGTAGTATTAATGGTTTCATATCATTTATCTAATGATTACATTTGTGGATTTTATATATTCAATTGTGAAGCTGAAATAATAAGTACCTCAATATATATGAATCTTAAAAGATATTAAAATTCGTTTTGATGTTTCGATCTGAAAATCTATTCGTATTTTATAGAGATGAACAGATTTTATGTTTACCCAGGTATCGAAGAAGAGCAAAACCGTGAGTAGACAATGGTTAAATATAGTAAACCTATGTATAAAACATCTTTTTAGTTATTTAACTCACATAATTTCTAAATCATCTTTCTTTATATAAAACCACGCAAACAAGATAAGATTACACTCATTCTTGTACCTCAACTGCCAGCCATTATCACACTTTATAATATAATTATTAAAATATCAAATATAGTACAGTAAACACAACTAAATCTCATTCGACATTTTAAAACCATATTATCTACAAAACATTAACAAAGTTACTCATGTAATTTTCCTTAATAAAAGGCATATTTGCGCCGGTTATGTTAATAATCTTGTGAGACAATATTTGTGCTAGATAGTGTAGAGTAAGTACACAATAAATGTACCAGTTGATATCTTGTAAGGAATTCTTATTTTATTAGGTACAAGTAGGAAATAAGAGTTAATTGGTAGAAAATTTTCGTGATGTTTCTTTGTTTTTTAACTGACTTAAAAAAAGGAGGAACCCGGTTTGACACTGTATGTATATAGCTCGTTTGTGCGTGATTATTAATCTCACGTTTGGCTGAACCAAATTTCAGGTACCTATATTATTGAAGTTGATTTATTTTTTGTGATTTAAACTAGGATATCCTTGACATATATAAGGATGACTTGCATACATATTGATGTATACTTAGTTGATTTTCAGATCTGATATCTTATAAAGCTGAAATGTTTGCTTTCTTGAATGCCTTCATCTCAAGAACTCTCGATTTGAACAATTCTTTCAGACAGACTACACGTACGTCGTTCCCACAGCATGCGGGTGAAACTGCTGAAGAATGCTATATTTTCTTAAACACGTGTCAAACGTCTGTTAAACTTATTTGTTATTACCATAAATATTTTGTACAAATGTTAATCTCTACGACAAAACAAACTTATCAAAAGCAGTAAAAACAAATATCTTAACTTCTCGAGAAGTTTTGTTGCTGACTCAAATTCATTGATCCCAAGTGTAATTACATATTCTCTACGACTCGTTTAAATAATAGAAACTAACTTCGTTTACATTCGAAAACAAAAGGCGACCTAGCGAAACTATGACTATTAAAAAAACATTTTCAAATAATAATATGTAGTTTCAAGTAATACAGCCGTACGAAAACCGCAACAAAATCGGCTCAGATAAACGTAAGATAATCACGTAGGTATTAACGTACATACTTTCAAGTCAAACTGAGAAGCAGCTTTTTTCTTCAATCCAAACCGTAGTTACTAGTTAATATTTGAAATATAAAATAATATTACGTACACAAAAGCTTACAAAAACAACGAATATTGTATTGTAAGATTTTTAAAAGGTTTCTTTCAAAGTGTTACCTAAATTCAATAGGAACCTTTACAGGGCTTCACTCAGTCTTGCAAAAAACAGAAAGTAAAGTATATTGCAAGAAATAAGCATGATAGATGTTTTATATCACGAAAGCGGGTGTGACATACTTGTGTGCGTATATACATACACATTGACTTTGTATGAGTCGGCGAATCGGCCACCCTGAGTGATCTTGAGCGAACACATAATATTTTGTACAATAAAACATCTATATCTAAATTCAGACAAATCTTTACAAGGCTCTATTCTACAAAAAACCAGGAAATTCGTCAGTATTTACAAAATAATGAGTAAATAGTACCTTTTTTACGAAGAAAACCAACTCAACTGCGCAAATAAAAGGGCTTTATCGTTAATCTTTATTTGTTTTTGTCTTACAGGTAATGAGACTACGATTCTTTTAATCAGTAATGAGATTGGTCGCTAATTGTATGATACTGTTTCCTTACACATAATTACGTTATTTTATTGTCAAAAGAATTAATAATAGTGTTGATTATAAAGCTTTTGAAATGTAAAGGTGAAAGATTGTGAGTGTGTGCATGTTTGTTGCTTCTTGTTGTGCAAAAGACTGCACATATTTTGATTTTGATTAAACCTAAAAGTAATATCTCGATATCAGAATAACATATAGGTTACTTTTTATCCGGGTTCAGAAAGAAGTCATCTCAAAAGAAGTAAATGAGAAATGGTCTGAAACCTTTGGCTTAACCTTGTTTAAAAATATTTGAAAAAAGACCAGTTTTATGATTCATCAAATCGTTTGCATTATCTTTCGCGCTCATTCCAAATCAAAATATTAATTAGATAAACATTTCGTTCTAATTAAACTTCCTTATCAGTCATACTTGCCAAATGAGATAAAACTTCTCATAATAAAACTGTCATTTGATCCACTCTGAATATTTTTATCTACAAGGAAAAAAATAAATCTTCTCACAAAATAAATTGGATTATCTGAAAAATCTTTTTTTGATTATTTTTGCGTAATATACCTATCCCAACAGATATTTTATTTATGTTTTTGCTCTATTTATGACTTTTGAACCCATTAAAATGAGCAATTAGTACATTATTTTAAATTGTCAGGGCTGATGTTTTTTTAAAGATTTCAAACGCCGTATATAAAAGGTTAAATATTTTTAAGATATAAAGTTAGGTACGACTTAGGGCCAGGCCACAACAGTGCGTTGCGGCGTCGCATCGCAAAAATCAAGAATAAATATATATTCCATAGAAGAATAAATTGAACATAGCTGTGCAATGTTGTTTTTGCGATACGACGCCGCAACGCACTGTTGTGGCCTTAGCTAATAATACCTCTGGTGATTTTAAATCCATGCACTCTTGAGCAAGAAGGAAAGAAAAAAAACGTAAGTAGTAACCCCGAGTCTAGTTGTTAAGCAACAAGACATAAATAATAATCTTCACATATTTTGATTAAACCCTTAAAAGAGGGCTAACCTAACATGAAGACTCTTGAAGATTATTGATACATAAGACAACTTGGTTCTTGATACTATTCCACCACAAAACACCTAAAACCATATCATTTATACCTAAACATTTTGTAATTAAGTATAAATACAGTTCTAAAACGTTCTAGTAAACAACTTGAAACTGATCGGCGAAGTAATTAAATCGTTTAAATATTTGTAAGGAGTTTCCATTGCTACTTCATAAGGTACTAACCTCTTTAACACTTTTCGTTTCAGTCTTAGAACATCTTGATTGATTTGAAATGATAGTGTGCGGGGAACTTGGTACTTAAATTTTTTATTGATGGTAAAGTTTTTAACCAGATATTTTTTATGTAATCTCGTTTTATACATTGTTCTGAAGAGTCAATATTTAGAAGGTTTTGGTGTCTTAATAATTGAATACATTTTGCGCTACACAACAAGAAAAGATGAAACATCTGGACTACAAAGTCTGAAATCGCCAACCCACATTGAGCAAGCGTGGTGATTAACGCTCAATCCTTCTCCGTGTTAGTGGAGGCCGCAGCCCAGCAGCGAGACTAAAAAGGCTGATGATGATGAGTCTTGACTAAGACTAAACGATGAATTTTCAATAGGTTGGTATTTTTCAACGTTATGATCTAACTAAATGAATGTATTCCTGATTACAATACACACACACACCAATTAAGTTTATCCTAAGTAGTATTAACAAAGCTCAATGGTTTTTCATTAGTAACATACTCAATTACAAATCGCTTGCATACTACATACTTGGCAAGGTTTATCACACCATTAAAAACATGAAAGATTGCCTTAATGCAACTCTATACTGCACACAACATTCAGAAGTGCATTTAAATTGTTTTTAATACAGAGAGTAGGAACGTTTATTTATTGTGTGACCTATCCAACATAATCTAAAGAGGTTTGACAAACAGTTAAGTAATAAAATTACAAAATATACAGAAGGTCCTTTCTCTATATGATAAGAACTAGCTTTTGCCCGCAACTTCGTTCGCGTGGAATAGTGACTACCAGCAGATTTTTGATTTGACCAATAGATGGCGCTATATGTCCGGAATAATTTTATTTTTTTTTGTAATAAAAACTATCCTATGTCCTTTCCCAAGTTTCAAACTATGTCTGTACCAAATTTCACACAAATCGGTTCAGTAGTTTAGGCGTGAAGAAAAGACAGACAGACAGACAGAAAGACAGAAGGACAGACAGACAGAGTTACTTTCGCATTTATAATATTAGTTTGGATAGTTTGGATTAATCTAGTATTTTGAAAAGTACCTATTCCATCGTCTACCTTTTTATCGTCCCACTGCTTGGCTCACTGCGCACTGGCGGCCTCCTCTCACACAGAGAAGGATTGAGCATCAATCAACACGCTTACTCAAGACGGATTTATCATAATAAGAATGCTTCATCATCATCTGCCTCTTTTCCTAACTACCTATGTCGCGGTTTGCTTCCAGTCTAACCAGATGCAGCTGAGTACCTATGTTTTACAAGGAGCGACTTCCTATCTGAACTCCTCAACCCAGTTACCCAGGCAACCCAATAACCCTTGGTTAGACTGGTGTCGGACCTACTGGCTTCTGACTACCAGTAACGACTGCCGAAGATGTTCAAATGACAGTCTCATAATCCCTGATTAACATAGGGTATATTTCCACCCGGGAAGAAGTTCCCACGGGAAGTGACTAAAATCGTGGGGACAACTAGTATTACAATAATCTATACTAAGGTTAGTAGCAGCATAATTATATACGTACATATGTATGTTAGTGTGTGTATCTATGTGTGTTTCTGCCGTTAAATAATTTTTAAATGGTAGGTGCTTAAAGATAATTGTTTCAGCCTACAGCGGTTTGGTTCAAAGGCTGTATTTCATAACGTCGATAATAACTGACGTTTATATTTTTATACTTGTATTTTTTTCGTGGGTTTCAAATTAATTTTAATTGGTTTGTAATTTTTAGTATAATGTTTTGATTAATATAAAAAGGTCTTAAAAATAAAAATCGGAATAAAAAATACACTTACATGATTTTGAATAATTAATGGTGGGCTTATTAATAAAATAATTATTTAATTACTTTGACTATTATTTGTAATCATAATACCTACTCGTACACCGGAGAATTTACATATTTTTAGTAAAAACTTTGTGAATCAATAGGAAACAATAATTAATTTAAACTGAAAACCTGCGTATTTGTTTCCAAAATCCAACAATAATCCCTTTCGAAAAAACTTTAAACAATTAAAAAAAAGAACTTACCACAGTACCGAAAAAAAAATCCACACACCCACTCAAAGAAACTCACACATACACACTTTTAATAAACAAACAAAAAATATTTATGACACACGTTCACACAAAGGATCACTTTCGAATTTCGAATTTGGTTCGCGATTAAGGCGGGGACAGACGTGCGACCACCGCACGACGCGACGCTAGACTGACGGGAGTCGGGAACTGAAAGAGCTGCAGTGTATTATTTGCTCATAGCGCAGGTTTGTCCGTAAGCCGCACGTATGTACACGGTCTTAGTGCAGTCTAGTTTCTTGGAAAACGATGCGGTTTCAATGTGTGATTATAGTTTTTAAGTTCTTTTTGACATTTAGGTAGGATTTGATATGCTTTTACTACAATAATTTTCTATTCACCTACTATGGAAATATACGTATTGATAATTTTCTAGTCTTTTTTACTCATGAAAAGCCGAAAAAATTTAAAACTTTAAACGATACGAAACACAGTCCCAAATACGTTCTAAAAGAACAACTTTCGACACCCGGATAGGTAAATAATATGTATTTTCATTGGCTTTCTGTGTACCAAAATTAAAATCGTTTCAGTAGTTTTGGCCTAAAAGCGCCACAGACAGACAAAGTTACTTTCGCATTTATAATATTAGTAAGAAAGAATGATTATACCTATTGTATCCATTAGCAGCATAAGATGATAATAGACAACAGTTATTCAGTCGTTTTTATGAAAGAAAATAAAAGTTCTGGCAAAGACAAAAGATAAAACCGGCCAAGTGCGAGTCGGACTCGTGCACGAAGGGTTCCGTAAATTACAGTTAAATCAACCTATCTCAAAAACTATAAGAGATACTTTGATCAAACCAAAAATCGTTAAAAGAGTTAATTTGCATGCATCACCTCTATTTTTTTTAGAATTTTATACCCCGTAGTTATAAAAATAGAGGGGGGGGGACATACTTTTTACGACTTTGAGAGCTGATATCTCAAAAACCGTTCACTTTAAGAAAAATGTTTTTTAGAAAACTTTATATCATTTTAAAAGACCTTTCCATTGATATACCACACGGGTATGTACATTGAAAAAAAAAATTTCATCCCTCAGTTACATGTATGGGGGGCCCCACCCCCAATTCTTTTTTTTACTATTTAGTGTCATATTTTTGTAGCGGTTCATACAACACATATTCCCATCAAATTTCATCACTGTAGTACTTATAGTTTCCGAGTAAATCGGCTGTGACAGACGGACAGACGGACAGACGGACAGACGGACATGACGAAACTATAAGGGTTCCGTTTTTGCCATTTTGGCTACGGAACCCTAATAAAAAGGACTATATTTCAGTTTTGAGTTTTCGCCCGTATTTTACAATTTTATCTCGGGTTCAAAGGACCAGATTTTAACTTATGATAAGAAATAAGCGTGTAGTATGGAGTTTATAATAATTTATACCTAAAATAAGTGGTGGCCTAGTGTATAAAGAATCATCCACTCAAGTATGAGTATGGGTTCAATTCCAGATCAGGGAAATACCAATATAGCTTTTATAAGTTTGTATGTACTTTCTAAGTATACTTATCTTGAACAACAATGACCGTGTTCCTATTTCTTCTTACTAGCGTTATTAACGTGACGGCACCCACTTTCAGTATCCTCTTCTTATATGATATTCTTTATTAGGTACACCAATGTTACATTTTTGATCTTAAACTAGGTAGTTAAAGTAGGTGACATAATGGGCGGTCTTATCGCTAAGAGCAATCTCTTCCAGACAACCTCCACTTAAGATACAAAAACCTGAGCTGCGGAATTGTTCGAAAGAGTTACCGCGGCCCTGGTACATAAAAAGCCTACGACGGAACACGACGGGTTTTAGTCAGTAAGAGTCTGACACTCCCTCACCGCTGCTAACCCACAGCGGGACGGCTTATTTGATGATTTCCCAACAAAAAAAGTTACTAATAACCTAAATAACAAAAAAACTGTACCACCACATTATACACTGTCGTTCCCTCAATAATTAGGAACAATCTATACATATAATAAAATGATAGGAAAGTCAAAACTGTACATTGAATATTTTTTTTAAAGAATACTTGGGGGGTGATCCATAATCGATTCTGAACCCAAATATGTAGTTTTTAGAATTTTTGTCTATATGTCTGTTTATCTGTTTGTCTGTATGTTTGTCCCGGATAAACTCAAAAAGTACTGCATGGATTTAAATCAAATTTTGCATGACTATTACCTGGGAGCCGGTTCAACACATAGGCTATATATTATCACGCTATCACCTACGGGGGTTGAGCAATGAATGTTTAAATAAACGAAATTGGAAATTCTATATTGCTCACGCCGACGAAGTCGCGGGCAACAACTAGTTACTAAATAAAACAAGTTGCGCCCACACGTAATTACCTACCCTGTCAATTACGGCCGCTAATATCTTCCAGTGGCCCACACTCATTAGCTATTTAAAAGAAACTCTTCATTAATAGCTAACTGAGGGAAATACCCAATTGTATGCCACAAGTTACTTATGTCTGTGTAAACTGTTTCTCTCGGGTTCAATCGCGTCCCGTGGATATTACTTCTAGTTCCTGAAAAAAAAATAGTTTATGTCCTTATAATAGAGTAGTGTCCAATAACTTTTTTTTCTAATCGTTTCTGTAGTTTCAGAGCCTTAAAGATGCAAATTTACAAATGGTAACGCTTTAGTATATTGAAAATAAAAACGATAGTGCTTTTTTGGAAATTCTGACTGTCATAAAGCCGTTTGCAGCAAAATTCGAAGTAGCAAAGTTCTATCTCTCTACATATCGATACTAGCTTTTACCAGCGGTTTCACTCGCATCCCATGGGAACTTCGCCACGAACCCAAATAAAAAGTAACCTAAGCCTTCCTCGATAAATGGGCTATCCAACACTGAAATTCACACTTTTCATATCGAACAAGTAGTTCCTAAGATTAGCGCGATCGAGCAAACAAACAAACTCTTCAGCTTTATAATATGTATTAGTATACATAGATTTCCTACGCATTACAAAATTTAAAATTCATCTATCCACTAATCCAAAAAGCAATTACTACTAACTCCGTCTATATTACTTCCACCAATGAATACTATACCCTAAATGTTAGGTAAAGTACGTAGCAAAAGTTAATTTATTCAATTTTGGCTTACACAGGCTTTTATGAACCCTTAGTAATCTTGGGGTCTTAGGATGTGGGTTAGGGGTAGATAGGGCGAGAAAACATTATTTAGTAGTGTGTTTAAATATACCCAGATTTGGTTCGTATTGGTAGTTTTAGGTATCAACTCGCATTGAGCAAGCGTGGTGATTAACGCTCAATCCTTCTCCGTGTGAGAGGAGGCCTGTGCCCAGCAGTGGGACGATAAAAAGGCTGATGATGATAAATATTGATAAGCAGGTTCTTGCAAAAAATATCGATAAGTTGAAATGTTACAACACTAACTTTCTCTGACTTAACTTTTTTAGTTTTAATACAGTTGCCAACACATAACATGGCCAGAATTTAGATTTTTTAAGAACGTTAGATAGTTCGCCTATTGTTACAATCAGCGATTGGACAAATGAAAATCTTTCGGTTATCGTTCTAATTAAAAGGTGTTTGTTTTTCACCGTTAATATAACACATTTTACTCAAACACGTCGAACCTACCTGTGTATACGCTTTTCATCAATAAATTCTAAATGACAGTAAAAAGCCGATGAAACCCGAACATAGCCGAACGTTAACGAAGCATACCAAAATAAATTATGTTTTACCTCAATATCAGATGACAATATTAATTAATTTATCGGTTGGCCACAAACGACCATTGGTATATTTTCCTCTGTTTATGAAAGTAACAATTTTTTTGCCTTTGTTTGAGTACGATCAATGTGGTCTTGTTTGTGTTTAATTTTGGATATATTGATTAATATTTACACTTTAAATAATACAGTACAGTTTAGATACAGTTAGGAATTTATCTTAAGCCTAAATTCACTGAAAACATCGGAGGGTAGGTGCCTCGTGGTAAGTGGCGAGTGGGCCGGTGATGCTGGACCCACAGGGAGCGCGTGATCTGCGTTTAAAGTCCGCCGAGGTATCCTCACCCTTCTCAGCCGCTCATGTACCTGTTGCCCTCTTGTTGCTTTTCAGTGACTGATTCCCGGGGGCCCAGTAAGTGAGTTGGCGAGTCTCCACCTGCCATTTTTACGTGTATTTATTACATTGTTATCGGCAGGTGCCATAGTTCCCGTAGTTTCCCCATTCCTAGTCCATTAGCATCCCATCACAATATCCCAAGTAGTTTTCATCCATAGTTAGCAATAGTTTAGCACAGAACCGGGGATTGTCCTTGGGTACATTTATATAGTGTATACAGGGATAATCGTCGGTTTTGTGTCACCATTTCATTAAAGTTGTCTCAAAAGGGCTTCAGCGTGTTGGCTTCGGCCCCACGTTCGCCTCCCAAAAATCCGGGACTCTATAGTCCCGAGGTCTGGTAGAGACATACAAGATAATAATAAGCCCCGCAGGGCATCTGAGGCGGATGACGGGGAGTAGCGACCCCGCGGGGCTATATATCCGAGTGCTCCAGCCCCGCAGGGCATCTGAGGCGGATGACGGGGAGTAGCGACCCCGCGGGGCTATATATCCGAGTGCTCCAGGGAGAGTATACTGTCCCCCATCTCCGGCCTGCCGGAGTGAGGCATGACGGGGGATAGGTCTCCCGCCTCTTGGCTTGCCTTCATCGGCCGGTCAGAGTGGAGTCGCTAGAGCAAGGTTAGTCCTGCTCGGAGGGTAGGTGCCTCGTGGTAAGTTGCGAGTGGGCCGGTGATGCTGGACCCACAGGGAGCGCGTGATCTGCGTTTAAAGTCCACCGAGGTATCCTCACCCTTCTCAGCCGCTCACGTCCCTGTTGCCCTCTTGTTGCTTTTCAGTGACTGATTCCCGGGGGCCCAGTAAGTGAGTTGGCGAGTCTCCACCTGCCATTTTAACATGTATTTAATACATTGTCATCGGCAGGTGCCATAGTTCCCGTAGTTTCCCCATTCCTAGTCCATTAGCATCCCATCACAATAGCCCAAGTAGTTTTCATCCATAGTTAGCAATAGTTTAGCACAGAACCGGGGATTGTCCTTGGGTACATTTCTATAGTGTATACAGGGATAATCGTCGGTTTTGTGTCACCATTTCATTAAAGGTGTCTCAAAAGGGCTTCAGCGTGTTGGCTTCGGCCCCACGTTCGCCTCCCAAAAATCCGGGACTCTATAGTCCCGAGGTCTGGAAGAGACATACATTTATAATAATAAAAATTAATACAACAATGACCAAATTCCGTAAACATCACCCTAGATCTTGCCTGCAAAGACTGACCTTACCCAGGAAAGAAGGAGGTAGAGGACTTATAGATATTCTGAATTTACATAATAAGCAGATCAAAACTCTCCGACAGTATTTTTACATGAAAAATTCATCATCCACACTTCACAGATTAATATCCCAAAACGACCGACGCTACACACCCTTAAATCTACAAGACACATCTGAACAGAAGAACGAAAGAATCACCGACGACAAGACCAAACTGCTAGAATGGACCCAGAAGTCTCTGCACGGCAGACACCGCCAAGATTTATGCCAACAAAATGTCGACAAAGAGGCGTCGAACGCATGGCTAAATCGAGGCGAACTCTTCCCGAGACTGAAGGGTTCATGATGGCGATACAAGATCAAGTAATTGAAACAAGAAATTATAGAAAATACATTATTAAGAACTTAAACAATGATATTTGTCGGAAATGCAATAGCTCACCCGAAACCATACAACACATAACCGGCGCATGTAAATCAATAGCCCAGACCGACTACAAGTACAGACACGACCAAGTCGCAAATGTCATTCACCAGAAACTAGCCCATTAGTATAAACTAATTAATTCCGTAGTACCATACTATAAATACACCCCAGAAACCGTCTTAGAAAACTCTACAACCAAACTGTACTTCGATCGAGCCATCCTTACCGACCGCACAATTCATTTTAACAGACCAGACATCACACTCATAGACAAAACCAACAAGACCGGATACTTGATCGACATCGCCGTCCCAAACACCCACAACATGCAGCATACAATAGCCGAAAAACTAACTAAATACATTGAGCTTAAAGACGAAATAACACGTCTCTGGCACTTACAAAAAGTTACCATCATCCCCATAGTCTTATCCACAACTGGTGTAATACCTAAACAGCTCCATCAATCCCTTCAATCTCTTAACCTGCCTCCAAACACCTATCAATTGCTTCAGAAAGCGGTGATTCTAAACACCTGCAGACTAGTTCGAAAGTTCCTTCAATGTGAAATAGATACACACCAAAACACACGCACACACTCTATCACAGCTATCCAAACACACCCAGATAATAACCAAATCGTCATCAACCCAACTGGTGAACACTTGGCTTAGGCCCGTGTCGTCATCAGATACCAAGCACCCGGTTAACCGGAGGAAAAAAAACATAAACTAAAAATAATAATAATAATATACGCCCAGAATATCTGAGGCGGATGACGGGGAGTAGCGACCCGCGGGGCTATATATCCGAGTGCTCCAGGGGAGTATACTGTCCCCATCTCCGGCTTGCCGGAGTGAAGCATGACGGGGATAGGTCTCCCGCCTCTTGGCTTGCCTTCACCGGCCGGTCAGAGTGGAGTCGCTAGAGCAATGCTCGGAGGGTAGGTGCCTCGTGGTAAGTGGCGAGTGGGCCGGTGATGCTGGACCCACAGGGAGCGCGTGATCTGCGTTTAAAGTCCGCCGAGGTATCCTCACCCTTCTCAGCCGCTCATGTACCTGTTGCCCTCTTGTTGCTTTTCAGTGACTGATTCCCGGGGGCCCAGTAAGTGAGTTGGCGAGTCTCCACCTGCCATTTTTACGTGTATTTATTACATTGTTATCGGCAGGTGCCATAGTTCCCGTAGTTTCCCCATTCCTGGTCCATTAGCATCCCATCACAATAGCCCAAGTAGTTTTCATCCATAGTTAGCAATGGTTTAGCACAGAACCGGGGATTGTCCTTGGGTACATTTCTATAGTGTATACAGGGATAATCGTCGGTTTTGTGTCACCATTTCATTAAAGGTGTCTCAAAAGGGCTTCAGCGTGTTGGCTTCGGCCCCACGTTCGCCTCCCAAAAATCCGGGACTCTATAGTCCCGAGGTCTGGTAGAGACATACAAGATAATAATATTCATTTATTTGCTCAGAATGTAGGTATTTACAATAAGGTGTTTACAGAAAATGTTGAAGCATCCTAGTACATTCTACCATTTTGGCATGCAAACATTTGATATGATGCAATTCATCATTACACATGCTTAATGCTTATACAACTAAAAAGTGTCAGCTAGAAAGTCAGATACAGAGTAGTAGCATTTATTCAAGAGAAGTGTAGTTAGTTTTTTTTTGAAGATTGTTACTGGTTCTTGTTTAATACTATTTGGGATGTGGTTAAAAATAGCTGGTGCCATGCCAACATTTGTTTTTCTTGAAACAACTGGTTACAATGAAAATTAAACGAGATTATTTTTCCGACCCAAATATCGACCAATAGAATTGCACCATTCGACGTCACGTGGTACAACCTACATGGTATTATACTGAAAATTTTTTGAATATTTTCTCTGGTCGTTGCTACGTCAAACTGACAGGTTGTGGCCGACATTTGGGACGGAAAAATAATCTCCCGAATACCACACGAGCTTCATAATTATCTGGCATTTCCCTCAAGGTTCCCTGCAAACAAATAAAGTCGTCAAGTTTTTCAGGAAAAATCACTATCGGAAAATACCCGATAATTTTGAAGCTCTTGTGGTATTATAAGTGAAAATTTAACTTGGATCTTAGAAGGCGGAATATTCCTCCTAACTTATCTGGTAAACCATATTAAGACCACGTCTTCCGAAAATCTGTCTGTCTTTTCACGATAAACTCAAAAACCTCAACACAGATTTTCATGCAGTTTTCACTAATCAGACCTAAACCACCTTTTTCTAAAACGTGGTTTTAAGAAGTACCCGTTTTAGTAATAACTAACTTTGTTCGGGACGGTGGTTTAAATCAACGTGGAACAAAAACTGGTACCTACTTTTTTTTCTAGGCGGAAAGTCATTTATAAGTTTCGTTACTCTCACTGCAAACTTATATCATAGACCTATAGAAACACTGATTATTATCTAACTGTCGCATAAATATGCAAATGCTTTTAACCTTTATTAGATAAATACATATACTCGTAACCCATTGTTTTATACCCTATTTCCCATTTCACGATAAACCTTCCAATAAAGAAAAGCAGTATAAAATTATGCGGAACATAAATATACGAACGCACGTAAATATAAAAGTAGGTTGTAAAATTACTTGTATGTTGATGCAAACATAGAAAAATATAAAAATGTTTCAGTTAACAATATCATCTTATTATAATAAACGTTTGTTACTCTTTCATTTAAAACATACTAAACAGTAGACATTTGTCTTAACAGTAGAAAAGCGAAGTATAATCAGCACTAGGTTTCGCCAACGTTTAACCCACATCCCATGGAAACTACTAAGCGCACCGCAATACGAAGTAGCATATTATATTCCTTAATAAATAGGCTATCCAACTCGAATGAATCTTTGTAATCAGTCGAGTAGTTCCTAAGATTAGCTCGTGCAAAGAAGCAAACTCTTCAGCCTTATAATATGAGTAGAAATAAAACATAAAGATACCACTTTTTAACCGGATTCTATAAGTAGATAGTTCTCTTGAGACGCGGTTTAACCATGGGCAACAGCAAATAAATTAATTTGGTTCTTATCGGCCTCACACAATATGAATATCCTTGTTATCCTGCACCAAGTTTCATCAAAGCAGGACATATCAGTTTATCTCAAGGCCTTAACTAAGAGAAATGGATCTCCTTAACCCTGCAAATGGCGAGGGCATCTGTCACTTGTATTGGGGGGTTCAGAGTGACCTTGTAGCTTTATAGTGTTGTTTTTACAGGGTTATGTTATGATATTGTTGGTAAACAGGTGTAAGTAAGTTTGTTAAAAAGGGTCAGTTTGTTCCCATGTTTTTTTTTTATTATTTTGTAAAGTGTGTGAAGTGAATCTTATTCGGTGCAGCTGTCGTGTCAAAATTGATAAAATAAGAGTTTTAGGGAAATTCTATGTAGACGATTTTTCTGCATTTAACTCTCCCATTGATAATCAAATTACAAAGTCAAACTATTTATAAAACAAACTCTTTTGCAAAAAAACGTCACCGAGAATGTTGGTTTTTAGAACTTTATGATGCTAGTAAAATATCCCAGTCATTAAAAAGTTTTTGAAACCTTAAAACCCAAAATTCTTATAGGTACCCGTTTTTTGCAATATAATAAGTGTTTTTTTTTCTACGTTTTTTTTAATGTCTTCACTTCAACACTTTTTGCACGATCATACAATACTTTTTTTTTGTTTCATTTCACTTTTATTACATGTAGTAGATACTGTATCAAAGTACCAACTTCAAACTCCGTTTCAACCATAAAGCACCTTCATACACTTACACCACACACCCGGTTATGAAGACATCCAAGACCTTTCTTATGAATATATTTCATCCTTAAATACCAATGAAGCGAGTAATAAGGAAGTGACCCAGTAAACATGGCCTTTGTTTCAGGCCTTAGGCCTTGGGACGGGCCTATGATGGGGACAGAGTTATAGTTATAGACAATGTTTATGGGTATGTCTTGTTGTTTTAGAACTGTGAGTAAAGTTTTGATAGTTAAGACGTTAAGATGCATGTATCTTAAATATAAATATGTGAGGCTACGCATAATAAGAGAACCACACTGCTTCATATACATAGGTACACATTAAAAATTAGTCAAAAATATAGTCTCCGAAGTTCATCTGTCCAGTTGTTTTCATAACTATGTTGAGGTCGGCTTCTAGTCTAACCAAACAAAGCTTAGTGGCGGTGTTTAACATGGTTCAAATGTCTATCTAAACTCCTAAAACCCAGTTAGCTAGGCAACTCTCTTGCTAAGACTGGTTGTCAGAAATACTCATAATGACTGCACAATTTCAGAGGAAGCTTCAAAATTTCATAAAAGAAAAAGTCAAAAAACTAAGTACAGTACACACTATTAAGATAAGAAGTTAAAATTACACCAACAAACACCACGCTACCCATAGAACTGTAACACAGAACTAAACTTACAACTAGAAACGCCATTCATATTTGTAACACACTTTCAAGCCAAGCAAATCAAGCCTCGTAATACAAAACAAAAGCCGATGTTAGCTAGGTCACTTCCTGCAACATAGTTCTACGGCTCTAGGGAACAATTACTATGTACAGACAAAGTTTGTTTTGTCTAGGAAAATTGTTATTGGTTTTATTTCTAGGTTGATGTTTTCCGTGGTTTTACTAGGGTCTTATGGGAATTAACTACTTCATGAGCATGAAAAGCCTAGACCCCTAGAGTCCGATTAGTACTTAAACAAATTAAGTTTCACCTGAGTAAGCTCAGCGGTTAAGCGAACTATTAACAAGAGCAAACAATAAAATATACTTACCCTTTGTCTCAGTTCTTGAAAAAAATAACCAGAACCCATTTACATACAAACTAATGCCCATTTTCACCAACAAAATACCTACATTTAGGAATCCCCTAAGAGCATTTACGGAACACTTAATAAAAATTTCGTTTTCACCAAAGTTTAGGTGTAACTTACACATAGTTATTTATGTCAAAATTGGGAGAGTCCTTATTCTAAGTGGCACTTAGATTAAGAGATTGTTGGTGAAAACGGGCATTAGATACATATAAATTATTGCAGCCTTTAACCGAACCAACAATATAAAACAAACCATATAAAGTAGGTAGTATATAGCCTTCCTCAATAGATGGAGTATCTAACACTAAAATAATTGTTCAAATCGGACCACTCATTCCACAATTAACACATTCAAACAAACAAACTCTTCAGCCTTACAACATCAGTATAAATAACCTTTTACAGTACTTAACATGAAAATATTTCTATATCTATTCTCGTCCTTTAAATCTGCACTCAATGTCGACTATTCATTCATCAGGATATGACCTAGGAAAGGCTTTTCTATCCTCGAGGCTAAAGAGGCGTCAAACGAGATTGTATTCAAAGAACAACCATGAAATATAAAAACATACACTTTAAAGAGCAATCTTGAAATTCTTCTTACTGTCCTTCTGCGTATTTATAAATAGCAGGATATAAAATTTCTTTAAACTAGAGATACCTACTTTTTACTAAAGTTTCTGAATGAAAAGAAGGCTATAAGTATACCTCTTATACTCTATGTATATGAGTCTTCAAATCTTTAGTAGGTTAGTTAGTAAGTAGTAGTTTAATAGTTTCTGATATTGATATTAGTGTTTTATGATCTAACTAATTGACAATTTAAATGAAGATATAAGAAAGAAAGAAAAACCATACACATAAAAAATTTTCGCTTTTACAATAAAAGACAAATGAATAAAAAAAACCGGCCAAGTGCGAGTCGGACTCGTGCACGAAGGGTTCCGTAAATTACAGTTAAATCAACCTATCTCAAAAACTATAAGAGATACTTTGATCAAACCAAAAATCGTTGAAAGAGTTAATTAGCATGCATCACCTCTATTTTTTTTAGAATTTTATACCCCGTAGTTATAAAAATAGAGGGGGGGGGACATACTTTTTACGACTTTGAGAGCTGATATCTCAAAAACCGTTCACTTTAAGAAAAATGTTTTTTAGAAAACTTTATATCATTTTAAAAGACCTTTCCATTGATACCCCACACGGGTATGTACATCGAAAAAAAAAATTTCATCCCTCAGTTACATGTATGGGGGGCCCCACCCCCAATTCTTTTTTTTACTATTTAGTGTCATATTTTTGTAGCGGTTCATACAACACATATTCCCATCAAATTTCATCACTGTAGTACTTATAGTTTCCGAGTAAATCGGCTGTGACAGACGGACAGACGGACAGACGGACATGACGAAACTATAAGGGTTCCGTTTTTGCCATTTTGGCTACGGAACCCTAAAAAGATTTTTGACAGCTATTTAAACAGAAACTCGAATCCACCTTTTCTGTAATATAGCACCATAAATGTCGCCTACAGCTGTAAACCTGCATCGTTATATTTTTATACCAACTTGAAGTCTTCGATTATCGCGACATGAACTAGCAAAGTGCTCAGACACAGGTGCACTCTATATTCCTTCACTCTCGCAGTCCGATGGGACGGCAATCCGTCACGCAGAGAGATCAGGTGTTACAAGATGCTTTCAATTCATTATTGCATTTCTTTTTTAAAGAGGACATTAGAAAATATATACTACTATACTATTATATGCTGTATATTAGAAAAAAATACATTGTTCTTAGGAAAGGTTCTTAAATTCTTTAAGTATCAACGGTAAGCGAGAGTAACTACCCAAATATTTCTATTTACATCTGGCTGTTGCCCGCGGTTTCAATCGCGTTTCGCGGAAACTACTAACCGCATCCGGATAAAAAATAGCCAACGTCCTTTTTCAGGCCTTAGACTATCTGAGTGCTAAATTCCATTTAAATTGGTTCAGCAGTTTTGGCATCAAAACACTATAGGCAGACTGACAGGTACGTTGGTGTCATATTTTATCACAATACTGAAAGTAGGTAGCTCTCTCTGAACGCGGATGAAACCCCAAAACTACTTAGAGTCATAACTATAGAAAAACTAAGTCTGTATTAATATTTTTCTACAAAGATTTACGTATTTATTTTCGCAAACATCCACAAATAAGTAATTGGTAGGAGATTATAGATTTACTACTACCCATAATCCTATTCTAGTCTAGTAGACAGAGCAAATCCAATTCTTTCATGTTCACTGAGATTTCGCTTAATCTAGTTTACTAGTAATCATAAATTATCTATCTGTAAATATAATATTTGTGTAATTTCATGACAAAAGGTACCTTATTGACTTTGGCGCTTAAGTCATTTAGAAATACAAATTTTACAAGTTTGCTTAGACTACAGAAACATAATGTCGTAAGTGCCAACACCCATAAGTTACCTTTTACCGTGGACTGCCACATTTTATCTTTGTTATAATAATATGGAATTATTTATTGTTTTGTTATAGTAATCGTATTATTTTTCTTTCAGTTGAATGAAATAGAAGAAGTTATTTTTCAGTATGAAAAATTTTCTAGTTTATGAGTATTGTTAATTTATGTAGGTAGGTAATAAAGTTCTTGATTATAATTATTCTGAGTAGCAGAGAGTAATTTACGAAATAAAATGTAATTACTATGAATGTCTGTGTTTTATACATTTTAAGCTTACTTTTCGGACTTAAAAAAGTTATTAGTTAAATTAACTAAGTTATTATTATTAAGAACTAGCTATTATGCTCAGTTTCGCTTACGTACTTTTTCATACTCTGGCTAGACTATGCGTGGCAGTAAACTTGAAATCCTTTCAGTAGTTTTGGCGAGAAAGCGCGACAGACAGACAAACATTAAGAGTTACTTTCGCAATCATAATATAAGTAAATAGATTTCAGTGTTTTATAATGACGTCAAAAATCATCAAATGACCCCTCCGGCTGTGGGTTAGCAGCGGTGAGGGAGTGTCAGACTCTTACTGACTTAAAACCGTCGTGTTCCGTCGTAGGCCTTTTATGTACCAGGGCCGCGGTATCTCTTTCGAACAATCCCGCAGACCATGTTTTATAATGATCAAAATAGAAATATGACGATTCACAGTACAATTTTTTGGAAGTAAATTGTCCAACTTCAAGATAAGTAAACCTTGAAGTGTTTAAAACGCCTTTTAGTTTTAATCCTTTCTCCACTTATCTTTTGTTTTTGTTTAGTCAAGTTTTATCTTCGTTGAATGAAGATTTATTGTTTCTTCCTAGAAGCCACATATTTCTCACAGTTTATTTTTTAAGTGGTAGCTTTTAAAGATGGCTGTGCTCACGGAGGACAGAAAATTAGCGGAGATGCCATAAGGAAGGTAGGTCAGGCGCCTTCTTGTAGGTCAACTAGGGGTGATCAGTTACTAGAACTAAGGGTCCGTTCAGACGACCGGCTCGGAGAGGAGAGCAAATTCTTAACACGTTGAAAATCGGGTACTTAGTATTTGAAGTAAGGTTTATTTTTGCACCTGCACTGCTTTTGTCATTAAGAATGGCGCTAGTTGTGAAATAATAAAAAGATCGTATACTTTTTCTCGGTCTTGCAGACGTTTAGCTCCGATTGCAACTCACGCAGCCGATCGGAGCCGATTCCGGTCTGTGTGAAAAGAAAAATGCGCGCCGATGCTCTCCGAGCCGGTTTGTCTGAACGAACCCTTACGAGGCATTTAAGTTCCTTGTCAAATCAAAACCAATCTGTCAACGATTGGTCTTGATTGATTGGTGGTTCTATAGTAGGCGTGTAAGAGCGGGGCTACTAATGTTCCTCGTCCCCCAAACACCCGCATTTTAGCGCGCCACTTTCTTAGGAGATTTTGCGTTATGTTATCTCCGCTAGTCATTTTGTTCTCCATGACTACGCTCTATAAAATGGCGGACGGTTTACCGTCTAAAGTGCACATTTTTCTAAGTTGACTGTTAATAATTGTTCAGGGAAATATAAAGATGAGCTTCTAGTTGGATATTTTTTTGTAGTTTCTAGAGAAAACAATTTTCTTTATTTACTGAGAATTGGGAATAAAAAATATCTCACTGAAGCTTGGCGGGTCACAGTTGAAGTATGTTTGAGTTTTCTTATCGCAAATTATTAGTAGTTTAACTGCATAGATATGTATAATGCCACCATAGGGTTATAACCAATTATAGTTATCGGCACGAATGGCACGAATCTTGAGCCCTGACCTATATCTGCGCAGAAGTAATTTATTGGGTCCCTTTTGTGATATGAAATGAGGCGCGGGGGCGGGCTAAAGCGGTGATCGGCCCGCAGTGCATCGCGTCATAGCCGTCACTCGGGATTGGTTCTTTGCTAATAAATAACTTCTGCGCAGATGTAGGTCAGAGCTCAAGATTCGTGCCGATAACTATACATTATTATGATTTTGATTGATGACTTTGTATCAACTGAAATGGCACTAAAGTTCAACTGACTAAAAAACATCGGAGTGAAAAACTCCAAAAGATCCGATAGGGCTAAACCATTCTATTTATAAAACTTTATAAAGACGGACGGAACCCAAAGAAAACAAAGAAGTGGCAACCATAGCCCTTCACACGTCCGACTTGTGAGGACCCGGGCGTAGGATTGTCACACATCATAAAAACTATTAAAAAAAAACGAAATAAAAAAAATCACAACGATTTGAGAGTAAGGGGTAGGTAAACTTTAAATACTGCTCTTTAGAATGGACATCGGTGAATATAAAAGGTATTAAAGTGGTAATTTTTGGAACTCTTGTCTAACTATTATAACAGCTTCAAGATAGATCTATCATAAGGTTAAGCAACTCTGGCCATGATTGGTTCGTGGATGGGTGTCCATCGATATGTAACTAGCTCCTCCGTGTTACAGAAGGCACGTTATAAGACTGAAGTAAAATAATAATGCTTAAAATTCTGCTTAAGACTTTTTTTTTAACTACATTTAAATTAATTTTAATTAGACTAACTCTTATTTTTTTTTTTGTTCGATTGGTATGCATGTAGTAGGCAAAGACCTGCCTGCATCAGTTCACTTCTAAAATATTCGTTTTGCTAACCGATGGTAGATTTCCTCATTTTGCACTGAAAGATTTACATCCTTCATAATTTTTCTATACAGCTACCCTTCTAACTTATAAAACGCTACACGCTGTACCACCAGCCCTATTTCTGTAGCACCCTGTATGCGGGTCAAGTGCGCGCCACTCGCGTGTAGTGGCCACAGGGCGTACGTATATTTTGTAATGCAATAGCTTCTTTTATCTTAACCTTCTTTCATATCATTCACGAAATTTGTTCAGGTCTTAACCTTTTCCTGGTTTGGGAAAGAAAAATAAAGGATTTAAAATATTTGATTAATTTGTGTGAATGGTCGTTTGGTGTATTTTACATGGTCTTTTTAATCTATACTAATTTTATTGTAAAGCTGAAGAGTTTGCTTGCAGGTATGTTTACTTGAACCCGTCGATCTCAGGAACAAATGCTCCTATTTGGAAAAAAAATCTTACAGTGTTAGATAGCCCATCGAAAGAGGCTTTATATCATCATCCTCCGAGCCTTTTTCCCAACCATGTCGGAGAGCGAGAACAAGAAGCGACTGCCTATCTGACCTCCTCAACCCAGTCACCCGGGCAACCCAATACCCTTTAGTTAAACTGGTATCAGACTTACCAAGTGGTGTCGAAAGAGGCTTTATATATGTTTAAGTTTTATCCAGATTTTCGTTCAAATCGGTTAAGCAGTTTTGGCCTGAAAACCGTACTCATATAGCATTGCATTTATAATATAGAGAATTTTACACAAAGTTCAACTCACTTTCATATTGCACGACGAAATATCACAAACTTTCTTACCAACTTTAAAACTAACACGTGCATGTTTGTTCAGTAACTTCGAATCTTCGAAAATTCCGACTAATTACGAAAGCAGAAACTTAAACTTACATGCATGCAAAGGTGAAACTCAATTCAGTAATATCATGCGGTTAGTTATAAAATAAGTTCTGAGTTTCCAAGTGAAGTTATGTTAGCTGCAACTCATATAAAACTGGTTAGAAGTTTTGCCAACTAACTTAGGTGATTTTATTGTTCTTCTTAGAGTAGGTACACTGTAGACTAAATAGTTGGCCCACTGTTGACTCGCATTTTTTTATGAATCTTGATTCCAATCAAAGTTTTCAGACGGCCTGATACCGGTTAGATACCTGATCTTTGTAATGTGGGTGCTACCATTTTATTGTTTAATGAAGCGAGAAGACCAGAAATATTTAAGTGCGTCGCAGTGTCACCGAGACTAGAAGAAACATTTGATTGCTTCACAGTGCCCCGGGGAACACCAGTAGAATCTTGCCTTAATGAGAAGTTCTTTAGAATAAAGAAAAGTTATTTCTGTTTAGTTTGTATGAGTTAGGAGTTGGTTATAACTTGTTGATTAATTTATTAGTTACCTAGTTTCCTATTCGATCGGACCTTATCTACTTTATTAAATTACCTAAACGGACTGAAGAAATAAAATATTTTTTTTATGGGAGTAGACTGTATTTAAGGTACATAAAAAATGTATTGTTCACAAAAGTTTGCAGTTTTCCAAACACACATTCCAATTTTATCTGAATCGATTGTTCTCACTAACGCATTGTCAATTTTCTTTTTTTTATGATTTTGAAACATTTCCACACCTATTAAATATTTTCAACTAGATACATTATAAAAACTAATTTATTACCCCAAACCACTAAATAACTTAGGTATATTTCCCAACGAATGTTCACACAATGACGATAAAATTCAAAGTAGCCCGCGCGTCAGGAGGCCATCTTGATTTCCAAGGGGAGCGCATTCCATTGAAAGACGGATCTTCTTTCCTTTTATTTTAAAATAGACGGGGAACACCCGGGGGATATGAATAAGTTTTAGATGCAATGCTAAGGCTGATCTGCTCAATATTCTTGGTTTTTAACGTGTTGTGTTCATTTTGGAATATTTTATTTATAGTTGAAAAGTTCACCACGCTTTATTCTTGAGACATAAGAGTATTTATACTCTATTAATACGTGTAGGTATGTAGAAAGAAAATATATTTGATTAAATTAATATACTAAGCATGAAGGTAGAATATAAGTTAGGTACTACCATTTAAGTATACATGTTTGTTTCTCTTTTACACAAAAACTTCTGAACAGATTTTGATAATTTTTGTGCAGGCCCAGGACTTATAGTTACAGAGACAGTTCAAATATAAACTACGAAGGTGTTACTGATGCCAAAACCTAGTACAAGTCTGATAGAAACTCATTTTTAATAACCCTGATGTTTCAAAAAAGTTTCGCAATTCAGCCGTCAACAACCTTTTTAGTAAAAATTTGTCAAGAAAAGAAAAAGTTCTTGTCTATGTCATAAAATAATCTGTCCTGAAGAAAACTTTCAAGTCATTTTCAAGTCATATGATTTTGTCCGTCTGTCATTTTAAAATATATTAAAGTTTTTGTGTAAATAAAATTATTTTAATTTAGTTGACGACTGACCAGGTGTTCTTTTATTTTCAAAATGCGGTTAAGTTGCATCTTGATTTAAAATTAAATAAACCTCCTCCAGTAATCCTGTAACTGGATTTAAAATAATATTCCTCAATAATAAGCTCGTTAATACTGAAAATATTTTTTCAAATCAGTACAGTATTTCCTGAGATTAGGACGTTTAAGCAAAAAACAAAGAGAAGATTCCAGGAGAGATCTGTACGCTATTTATAACTATGTAGCAAGGTATTCCAAAAAATCAGCTTAATAAAATAAATCAACCACTTTTGGCAAGTTTTAAACTAAGTTACAAACTTACAACGAAACGTGATCGCGTTAATCCATGTATTGTAAAACTAACAAATTGAATTCCAAACTTCAGATGTAACTCAAAGTTGAAATTATTTAATAGTTCCAAGCTGTGATCTAGTTTAACGGTCAAATTATACTCAATCTTGGTAGTTTGATACTTTTATTAGTTTGTACTAATCTAGTTATTTTAACCGACATAAAAAACGGAGGAGGTACTGAATTAGATTAGTTTTTGTATATTTTTTTTCTACCCTATTTCTCGAAGATGCCTGGACAAGTTCAGAAAATTTTCATATATTTTTGCATATATTTCCAATCCCATCCTAAAACGCAACCCATAATTTTAAACTACTAAATATGTCAGAACAATCAAAATGGTCTGAACAATGCAAGCGACCCATCAAATGGCTACTTTCAGACAAGCGAACTTATTTGACGGCAACCCTAAAAGCTGCGCGAACAAACTTCCGTATGATACTCACTACGTGCTAAATCTGACTGAGAAATATGAGAAGTAAACATAAGTGCAAAGTGCATACAAGAACACGTGTCGGCCTAACTCAACGTCTCAAGATCATTTTGTATGCGAAGGACAATCCGGGTTGCATCAAACCCTGTTTGCACTGTGACACCCGCTGTCTTCTGACATATATTTCTACGTAATAACTGAGATTTATGCTGAATACGATATAATTTTGTTTGCTTGTTTATTCCAAAGATAGTGAAGGAAATATTCTTGAAGGAATCTTAACTATGTTTTGCTGGCATTCATATGTTTTTATAGAGGATGCATTATTTCACATTGCGTGAGAAGAGGCCTGTGCCCAGCAGTGGGACGATATAAAGGCTGTAACAGTAACAGTAACTTAAATTCATACCTGTTGTTTATACTATAGAAGTTGGTGATTGATACACCCGTGCATCGGAGAGCACGTAAATGTCGCTCCTGCGTCTGATCTCTCTGCGGTCGTGTCGGATTGCCGTCCCATCGGGTACAGAGAGTGAAGGAATAGTCAATGCACCTGTGTCTGCGCAAATGCTTGTATAATATGTCCCACACAGTTGGCTAATCTCCTTACATGAGAACAGCCGCCGTAGCCGATAATCGGCTAGGAGGACATCACATATACTTTCCTTCGAAGGTTCAATCAGGACTCGTGAAATGACAATTGAATGACAATGAGAATTCACACTCAAAAAGTAGGACGTTTTATACAACACAAAAAGGCCGAATATACTAACCATTTCTATTCCTTGACAAAATATTTTCTCTTAACAAAAGAATTAAGCACAATATCCTCTTTATTTTGTAAAATCCTCCTGGGTAACACGACAATGATGTTAAATACTTACTTAATATTTATTTCCTTATCCACCAAATTAGTCTGACTTTTCTCAAAGATAATCGCACAGGAAAATCATCTTATTACATACCTTTTTGTTCCCAGAGGATTTTGACGGGAAAGTCTTTTAATTATACCGAAATCCTTATGTAAGTAATAAGACAATGTATTTTATTGGTGCAACGCAACAGGTTTTGGCAAATTTCCGTTAACTTGTCTTAAGCCACTTTTACAGTTCTTATTAATTTAGAATGTTAAACCACTTCGTAAATCGCTTATAATAATTTCTTAGAACTTCTTACAATGTACGTACGGAAATTACTTGCGTAAGTTTTACAGAAGTAATTAACAAGTGTAAAGTCAGGGTTTCATAAATTCATATTTTACTTTAGCGCATGATATGCCAGTGTGAAAACGGTCTGTCAACATCAACAGAAAAATATTTTTCTTTGTTCTCCCAAAAGAAGCTAGTTTGTAGGTATAAAATGAACATCCACTTATTGGGTTTAAACGTACCGTAACAATCTGGTAGGATAGGTATGTAAACCTATCTACAAGGTGTAAAAACAACCATTTTCTTAAACTTCACAATCGGGTAAAAGTCAAAGGTTCCAAACCAAACCCACTTCTAAAAGCGAGTTACTACAAAAATTCAATACGTTTCACCCACCCGTATTTATAAAGAGACATGGAAAAACTTTCATTCACTACAATACATCTCACTTATTCAACTTGTCGAAGAAAGCATTTGTATTTTAGGCAGCCTAGAATACTGAGTAGGTGGTTTGCTTAGAGCATTGAACTTAGTGGATACGCCATTAAGGTTCCCTTCTGTCAAAGGTATGATATAATGCCATGAAGTGACTGATTAAACTGATGAATGATTTGTTCAACATGTTTATACTTGTATATGCTACGAGAGTGTTTGAAAGACTTTCATAAAGAGCTTAAGAATGGAACACGGTGACATGGAACATGGTGGGTTTTAGTCAGTAAGAGCCTGACACACCCTCACGCTGCAACAGTGAGAGGAGACATATCAAGATTTCGTACCAAAAAAATGTTTATACTTATGAATAGCAATTTTGTTGACCAAAAATGCATGAGTGAGCTATGTAACTATCACAATTTGTTACATTGATTCGCCCCCATTCGTAAACTGGTAGACCTTTTCGCATCTAGAGATCAGCTGTACCCATGGCGGCTCTAATTTTTAATATGCTCTAAGTTATTCTGCCACTTGACATTTGATTGAAACTAGCAATTGTGTTGTGTTGAATTACTAGTAATTATTAACCCCTTCAGCTAAGCTAAATATGATTAGATCAAGGGTTCATGTCAATAGTGCAACGGGTGAAAATCGAACACACCACCTCTCGATTACCTACGCGCCTTAACTATTGGGCTATTAAGTACCTGCGTATGTTAAAAATAAAGAATAATAATATAATATGTCGGAGATAGATCAATTACCACAGTGATAATTGATCTATCTCCGACATATATATATATTCGGTTTCTAAAGTTATTTCGTGAAAAATATGTGCTCATAATTTCCCTACGGAGCAATGTTTATTTATTGCCTGTAGTTTATTTCTGCATAAGTATTTACGCATGTTGAGTTTAGTATACATAGAATTTTGACTAGTTATATTATCTGAAATCCAAAGGTTTTTATTACAAAAGGAGTTATTACAAAATCTGACAAAATGTACCTACCTAATGTCAAAAGATCGAGGTAGGTGACCCAGGCATAATTATAATAAAATTACTTTATTTCTTCTGTACTTATTGGACATTCAATTCAATGGATTCTACGTTTTCTAAACATCTATGTAAATGTAAATAATTTACTTGTGAGATGACGCTCAGGCTCAGAGTAAAAAGAATGGAAGAAGAAGACATAATACGCCACTAACAAAATTGGGGTAAGCTCTAGACTTGATTATATAGGAAAATCTCACTCGGACGTCATCTGCCTAGCCTTTTCCCAACTATGTTGGAGTCGGCTTTCAGTCTAACCAGATGCAGCTAAGTACCAGTGTTTTACAAGGAGCAACTGCCTATCTGACCTCCTCAACCCAGTTACTTAGGCAACCCGAAACCCTGTAAGACTAGTTATAATCACTAGAACACTCTTCTTTTAATTACAGCACTACCAACAACCCAATAATTAAAACTGTGCCAACACTAACGAGTCTTATTACTTTCGCTTTGAATGCAGATCTATCGATATGTAGGTACAACACTATGCTCGATGAAAGACCGCTAGTTTTAATGAGGACTCGACTTGATTGCTATCTGATGTTGGTATTAACTTATAGGGTTTTGATGAAGTGGGGTTTTAGATTTTGAGGGAGAATTTTATGGTGTTAATATCCCTGAATCGTTTAGTTTAAAATATATGTTAAGATGTAAGACCTGCTTTGTAAGGATGTAAATTGATGAATATTAGGTACCAACTAAGTACGCGTTGCACGATCAAACAAGCAAACAAACAAATACTAAAAATATATATTTTGTGAAAGTTTATCTATTTATTATTGTTTACATTTTAAGCAGAACTATTCTATTAAAAAACCTAAAACTAAAAAGCAAAAAAAAATTCATTCCTATCGTAAAAAAAAATATTAGTTTAGACATGAATCCGTTGATTATTCTCAATAGGAACGAAATCCATATTAAAATCTTTTACATAGTTTCAAAGATATATAAGACCTTCTTAACACAGAAGCTATTTCGGAGAAAAATAATCGACCCTACACAAAATTATCGACATTCATATCAATTTGAATTTACCTTTCAAGTATACTATGATAAACTTCAGAATACCTGCAACTGATCAGCTACCTAGAATTCAAAACTATCAATAGCAAAGTTGGTAGTTGAAGCATTTCATTGGAATCGATAACTTGTAGCTCGATTCGATTCTCTTGTAACGGAATATCGATAGAAAGTTGTGCTAATGTTGAAAGCACTATTGTTTTTAAAAAAGATGATTATGATGGATCATTATTAGGTAAATATTGCCTTATTATAAAAAAACTATGTTTGGTCCTTTACTAAACTTCTGTCGCCCCAAAATGGACTTAAGATCAAACTTTAGAATTTTTTTAAGAATATCGGCGAGGACCGATGAGAATAAATTAAAATGCTCTGTTTCAATTCCTACTAAAATCACATATAACGATAGGTATAATTGTAGCAAATACATATAGCGGTACTTTAGGTACTGCAAAAAAAAAATTAAGTGGCAAGTAGGCAGACGGAGGTATAAAAATAATTCTCATTTTTCTTAAAGAATCCCTTAAAATCCTATAAAACCAGAAAGTATCCGCAAAATGTAAGTAAATGAGAAACAGTAACTCATTCCTTCATTATTTCCTTGTTCTTCCCAGTTATTTAAAAAAGTAATGAAAAAATAAAGGGAATCTTTTTACTTGATATAACTTTGTGTAAAGGTACGTTTTGAAAGCTAGCTGCCGACCGCACATGCCACGACTGCATTAAATCGCTGCAGTTCCACTATTGGTTTGTATACAAGCTGTTGATTTGCATCCATGTCAAATTCAAGGACGTAATTATGCTAATGATTCTCGACCTAAATCAGCAATAAAATGGGTAGGTTCTTTTTTATTTACGGAAATATGTCAGTGTAACCCAGCCGTATTTAAACTCGGCGCGTGTGTTCCTAGCAACCTTACAACCGTGCTTCGCTCTCACACAAAGCATACTCAACATAAATCGACCGTTCATTAAATTGGGTAAATTCTGAAATACTCACTACTAAAGTACAAGAAAAACAGCACATATTTAGCAATTTCCCGTATACCGTACTTTCAATTGATTCTTTTTATGTCAACCTCCCTGAGGCACGGATGCCGACCGATTTCATGCAGTCGCTGAAAGTGCGGTTTACAGCTTGCTTTCAAAGCGTACCTTTAAGGTGTTGATTAAAGTTTACTGTCTATGCTAAACTTCGTGAGCGCGACAGGAAAAGTGAGCGAACAAGTCTGCAGTGAGACTAGGGAGATAGTGACTTATTTCATTGGGTATTCTAATACTAACAAACTTATATTGCTGAACATGGTTTTGGTTAAAAAGCCCATGTTTCAAAATCAGAAAGTCATGTCATATGTTTTCTGAATGAGTTTTATTCTACAAGAAATGCGAAATTAGGGGACTTATGTTGGTCGCTGCTCCACGCACAAAGTACCGTTTCTTTTAACACGCTAATCTCAGGAAAGGCTGGACCGATTTGAAATTATTTCAGTGTTAGATAGCCCATTTATCGAGGCTAAGGTAGTCAGTTTTAGTCAGTTGTTGTTTTTGTAGTTAAAAGGCAGAAGCTAAAAGTCCTCCACAACTTTCTTTCTGAATGCGATATACTCAAGAACTGCGACTTTCACCCAATGGAGAGTTACATGTACAAACTCCGAACTAAAAACATTATATTATATCCATCATATCTAAAACCAAAAAATATTACAAAACAACGTGCCCAAACGATGCATTGATTACTTCAAAAATAAACCCGTGATATTGTTACGAAATACTAACTAAACTTCAAAAGGTTTTCCAACGAAATAAAAACAAAAGCCGCTTCACAAAATACACAAAGCCGTTTCGTCGATACGCGTAGTAACAGTTCTGATACGATCCGTTCCGATCCGCTATGTATCACGGTAACAGTTTTAATATGGCTGTCCATGGAGAACAAATGACTAATGGAGATGTCATAACGCAAAATATACTTAGAAATTAGCGCGCCAAAATGTTGTGTTCGGGGGACGAGGAACGTTACTAGCTCCGCTCTTACACGCGCTTCTTTAGAACCCGCTCATTTTATTGAAAATAGCAATTTTTCTGCAGTTTTATCGGATGCCATGGAAACTACTGCAGGTACCGGAATAAAATATATAACTTGGATAATATGTTGCTCGAGAAGTGTGACTTTCCAACAAAGAAAAAATTTTTAAAATCGGTTTAGTTTTTGAGTTTATCCATTACAAACAAACAATGTTTTCCACTTCCATAAATCATAATATTAGTATAGACAACATCACCAATCAATTAAGATCAATCTTTGACAGATTTGTTTTTGATTTAATAAGGACGTCTATAGTACTTGACCTACAAGCAGGCCCGACCTACCTTCCTTACGGCATCTCCGATATCTTTCCTTCCTCCGTGGCCAGGTAACAGTTTTAATATGGCCGCCAGTGTCCAGTGATGTATTCATGTTCGTAACAGTTCACCTGTTGAACTATGACCTGACAATGCAGGGACGAATTGAATAAAAAGTACTTGAAAATTAAAAGAATTTAAGTTTACGGTGGTAGAAATAAAATTAATTAAACAGCCTCTGAATATCATCTATAGTCTTAAAAAAATATATCTGATGTGTTTATTTCATTCAGTACCTACATCTCTAACAACGTTTTCACACCAGTGGATTTTCCGCTCGTTTTTTTTTACGAGCGACACACTCCGAGCGACATAAAACCTGTCGTGCAGTTTCACGTCTCATCGTCGCTTTACAATACCGCTGGAAAACCCGCTAATTTGGAAGCGCTGTAAAAAGCTACTTACGTCTAATTTCCACGGGGCATTTACTGTCAGATTAAAGGAGTCATGCAGAGAAAGAACCTTATTTTAATTTTCGAAGGTTTCCACAAAAACAACTTTCTGATTTGTAATCTTGGGGAATTCCGCTGGGACGTAGGATGAGTTCCATAAATAGAACTAACAGACATATTCTTCAAATTCACGAGTGGGCAACTCTTGATTACATTTCTCCTAAAATAAATCCCACGCTACGGTACTGACAAGGTACAACTCAAATTGTTATTGCTAAGTTTATTTATAAATAAAAATTAGATTAACCTTATATCTAATGAAAGTAAAATAACGAAAAGGGATTATTTTATTACATGTACAAAAATAGATTTATGAATAGCTAGACCAGTTTAGATAGGTTTTCACACATAAACTCGATCTATGTTCTTAAATATCAACGCAGCATTTTACCTCACTAGTACGTCAACCAAAGTACACATATGAACGATAGCCAGAGTTTGCTTTTTTATTTTGTGAGCTAAATGCCCATTGTTCACGACTGTACCGTATAGTAACTATCCTGTTATGCTATGTTCCTATAAAAGTTGTTACATGAATTACTGAAACATAGATCTTACATGCGTATGCAAGTGAGGAATGAATTCCAATTCCTGCCTGTTTCATTTCATTTATTCATAACATACTATTCCCCGCGATACAACGGAATGACCACTCTTCACAACCGGGTATAATAATAAGCTAACCTTTGCAATTGACAAGGTTCAATTTCTAAGGTTTATATATTATATACACACAACCATGCAAAAATATATCCTTTCTCAGGCTCAAGACCATGTGTGTGCCAAATTTCGTTTAAATCGATTCAGTAGTTTGGCCATAACTATTATAGTAATCTGTGGTTTGGCGTTAAAAGCGCAACAGACAGATTTTTTTACATTTATGAGATTAGTAAGGATCATAAATATAATTATCCTTGAAGCTTATCTGTTATCTTAATAATAATAATAATAAGCCCTTTTATTCTGTACTGCGTGCACGTAGATAGTATTATGGTGTAGAAGTTTCCTTATAAAATGTCCCGCAGTTCAGTGTGCCTGTTGGCATAGGCCTCCTCTAACATTTTCCACTGTGTTCTGTCTCGAGCTACCCTTCTCCAGTGGTGTCCAGCCGTGAATTTGAGGTCATCTTCCCATCTCATCTGTTGGCGTCCTCTATTTCTCTTTCCGTCCCTGGGATACCAGTCTGAGACGATTATGCTCCATTTGTTGTGTGGATCGCGAATCATGTGGCCGGTCCACCTCCACTTCTGTTGGTCTATTCGAGTAAGTATGTCTACTACATTGGTTCTTTCTCGTATCACGCTACTTCTTACTCTGTCCTGTATCCTGTTCCCTGTCATACTCCTCTCCATTGCTCTTTGGCAGCGTTGTAGTTTTTGCCTGTGGAGCTTGGTGAGTGACCAGGTTTCACACCCATAGGTGATGACTGGAAGGATGCATGTGTTAAAGACTTTTCTTTTGGTTGACATACTTATCTCCTTGGATTTAACAATCTCTTTCAGTGCCCAGAACTTTTTCCATCCGTTTGCGACTCTTCTGTTGATTTCCTTGGTTGTTTGGTCCTTATGGGAGATTATCTGACCTAAGTAGATGTATTCTTGTACATATTCTAGTGGTTGGTCGTCGGTTTTTATTTCTATTGGTTTTGAATTTGTGATGAGTTTGGTTTTGTTTTTGTTCATTGTTAAGCCTACTTTGACACTTTCCTCATTAAGTGAATTTAACATTTCTTCTAAGTGTGCAGGGTTTTCTTCGAACAGGACTATGTCGTCCGCAAATCTTAGGTGGTTCAATTTTGTCCCTAGAATGTTGAGCCCGAATCCGTTCCAGTCTAATTTATGGAAGATACCTTCGAGAACAGCCGAGAACAATTTCGGTGATAGGGGATCCCCTTGTCTTGCTCCCCTCTTAATTCTGAACTTCTCTCCCAAGGTTTCCAGTTGTATCTTAGCTTCACAGTTTAGGTAGATGTTCTTAATAATATTAATGTATTTTGTAGGAATTCCTTGTTGTTCTAGGTTTTTCCATATTGCCTTGTGGCTAATGCTGTCAAAAGCTTTGGAGTACCTAATCGATGAATGCCATGTATATATTCTTGTTATATTCCCTGTATTTTTCTATTATTTGCTTCACAGTGTGGATGTGGTCTAGAGTTGAAAATTTTTGTCTGAAGCCAGCTTGTTCTCGTGGTTGGTTTTCATCAAGTCTCTTACTTATTCTTTCCAGGATCACTTTGGAGAATACCTTATAGATATTCGACATCAGGCTTATTGGTCTATAGTTATTAATGTCTTCTTTTTGACCTTTCTTATATATGAGTATGATGTGTGTTGTCCATTGTTTGGGGATGATACCAGTCTCCATTATGTCGTTAAATATTGCTGTTAATATGGGTATTAGTTCTTCGAGAGTGCCTTTAAGAAGCTCATTTGTGATTTTGTCTGGTCCTGGAGCTGTGGCCATCTTCTGGCTAAGTATAGCTTTTTCTACTTCATTTGGTAAGATCTTTGGTTCTGGTTCTATTGGGTCTTGGTTCTTGGTGAGAGTGTTAGTCTGTTCTTGTTGTTCCCCTGAGCTCGAGTATAGGTCCTTGTAAAAAATAGTGGCCATTTTATTTACGCTGTTTCTATTACTAGAGGTAATCCCTTCTTTTTTGAGTTTAGGTATCCATTCTTTGTCAATTTTTCTCAATTTCTTTAATGCTTTCCTTACTCCTCCTGTTCTTTTTATATGATTTTCTAGCGTTTGCTGCCTCTTGTTCTTCCTATCTTTCCTGATGTTCTCTTTGATTTTCTTGCTTAGTTCCGTTACTAGCTTGATATTTTCTTTCTTTGGGTGCTTTGAAAGCAAGTTTTTCCTTTCTTCTATTAGTTTAAGGGTAGTGTCAGTTAGCTTGTATTTGTTTTCTCTCGAGAAATCTACTTTGGCATGTTGTGTAATTAGTTTCTCTAGTTTCCCATACTTAACAAGGACATCTGTGTTTCTGTTTTCTGTCATTTCTTTTCTGATTTTGCATAGGGAATCTGCTATTTTCTCTAAAGTTTTGCTACTATGCTGTTCGGCGTTGAGCATACCTATATGTTTTCTAGATTTTCTTGGCGATTCTGTACTTAGTGAGCTTCTGACCATGCGGTGATTCGTGTTAAAATTGAATTGTTAATTGTTCTGTTATCTTATTGTTAGCTAAAGTTTCCTACATCTTCTTCTTTCCTACATCTGTACTGCATAGTGAGTGGTATTTATTTACAAACAGTTTCATATAATTACCTAGCACATACATCGTTATAAGTATTCAACTTCATACTGGAACAAAGTCTAATCATCCCATGCACTCAACTTTCACCAGTAGCAAACCTATTACAAATGCAAAATAAAAGGCTCTAGAAACTTACAGAGCTTTAAGTTATAGCCTGAAATCTAGCGAAGCAATAACAATGGAATTAAAAATTGCTCGCCTACCCGAGCAATAACTTAGATGGTTATAAGTTAGCTTGTGCGAGATAGGAACATTGCATGGAATATTTCTTAGTTTAGAATTGGGAATAATATGGGTATTTCCTCTTGTTATATATTTTCCTCAATCCATCTAAAAGTTGTTTTTAGAGGTCACTTTGTTACGAAATTAACACAGCTGTATCCACTAGACACCGACTTCTAAACCGATGCAACTAAGGTTTTTTTTTTATATTGCTTATCAATGCTTTTATAGAACTCTTTTTTTGTTTTATTTTTTGTTACTTTTCCTTGATTGAAAATCATCTCAGCCTTTTCTCAACAAAGTTAAAGTCGGCTTTCAGTCTAAGTTTACAGATGAGCACCAGTATTTTTCATGGAACGACTGCCTATCAGACCACCTCAACCCATTTACTCTGTAGCACTTATCCCTTAGAAGCTTTAAAACAAACTCTTAGATTACAAAGTAATCTTAAAAGACCTCACATGTTACTTTACACAGAATTAAAGAATAAAGTTATAAGTAGGAATAAGTAGCTGTGTGTTTGTGATCTTCTAGAAATGCCAATTTAAGTAATGCGCTTAAGGTTTCGACATCTGTGACTTTGATACTCAGCACTTTTGAATATTCTCGTATTTCCATTTAGGTCTTTAGATTAGATACTATCATGCGATACATGGTTTGTTAGACAAAAATACTTCTCTACTTACTTACTTTTGCTGCATAAAATCCAGTTCTTGTACCTACTAATAATATCTATACAAGTCTAAACTAATATTTAATGGTGGAGAGTTTCGTTTTTCTGTTTGCTTGAAGGGATTAGCAGTCAGTTTAAAAAAATATGTCATTGTTAGATAGTCCATTTATCGAGGAAGACTACAGGGTACTTTTTATCCGGAAGCACAAACTATTTCCGACGTTATATGAGTGAAACCGCAGGGAGCAGTTACTAAACTAATATATAAGCGAAGATAAGGCTTAATAAAAGTAAATACAGACAAACATAATATAATTCCTCTAAACAAAACGCAATTTACCACATCAAAATAAGGCTCCTGAAATAAATCAGTCGATAACGTTTGATACAACATAAATTCCATTTTAATTAAAACTCGAGAACAAATTAAACATACCTACTGAAGAATATTTAGGAAATTCCGTCATCAGTTCAATGAAGATTACGTTCACAACTCTTTGAGAGTTCAACGATCATGTTTAACTTGTAACTCCAAGTTAACTCTGTTTAACGTCAAAATTAATCGAAGCAACTCAACTTTGCTGATACTTGAAATTAGATACATACTTCAGGATAAAAGAACGCCAACTCCAATTTAAGTGACACAGTTATAATTCTACCAAAGATTTGGTATTTAAAGAAGAAATGCTCTTTTATATTATGTTTTATGTTTATATAAATTTTGTATATAGTATTTTATCTAGACCCACGGCAGTGTGTCCGCCAAGTTCGAGCAAAAAAGGCGACACACCGGCCGTGGGTTATATTACACGAACCATTTCGGGCAAAATTCGACCCCCCTGTAACTCAAAATCTATTTTATTTACGCATATCAAATTTCTAGTATCTGTTGAGACCCCCTCACTTATCTAAAATACAAAATTTCATTAATATACCTATTGTAGGTCTTGAGATATTGACGTCAGAAAATCGCTATTTTTACTATACACTCACTGACTGATTCACTTATTCACTGATTCACTGACTCACTCATCAAAAACCTAGACCACTTCCAATGGTCGTATTGACTTGAAATTTGGCATGGAGGTAGGTCTTTATGTCAAGGTAAAGGGAAAAATCTGAAAATGGCCAAGTGTGAGTCGGTTTCAAAATAATGAAGGTGTTTTATACCCGGTGTAAATTTATACCCCTAAGGAACTAAAACGAACTAAATATATCTATATTTATATAATATATCTTCGAATGGTACAAAGGTTTGTATTTAGTCAAAGTAAAGTAAAAATCTGAAAACGGCCAAGTGTGAATCACTTTCGAAAATAACGAATGTAACTTTGATCCACGAACATAATATATGATAACATGTCATGTCAGTCAGTTGGTAAATCTAGTCATAGTTAATCTAGTTCATTTCTTTGTAAGAAACATAGTGCATATTAAAAAATCTAAAAGATAGTATAAATGAGACATTTCTTCAACTAACTTCATCATAAGAAAAAAATAAAATAAACAACCTTACAAAAATAAATGAAATCCCACCCAAAACAAAATGTGAAAGACTGCCAAGTTCGATAATATGGGAATGCTTCGCCTATAAAAGAAGTGAGATCTGAATAAGTACCAAGTTCCATACACATACCTCAGTTAAAAATAGTTACTTTTTAATGATGATTACTTGGCAAGTTTTAATAGAAAATTAAATACTTGATTCATTACGTTTAGTAGGTTTATAACAAGGTGTATGAAAACTTGCCAAGTAACATCATTAAAAAGTAACTATTTTTAACTGAGGTATGTGTATGGAACTTGGTACTTATTCAGATCTCACTTCTTTTATAGGCGAAGCATTCCCATATTATCGAACTTGGCAGTCTTTCACATTTTTGTTTTGGGTGGGATTTTTAGTTTTGTATAAAGATAAGTAGTTTCAGTTTGTATATATGTATAGTGTGTACATTGTAGAAATATCTATTGAAATAAAGAAGAAATAAATCACTGAAAAAGATTGGCGTATTAGTGATTAGCTTCCCAATAGTGAAACATTTTTCAAATTGGTTCAGTAGTTTTAGAACTTTTAAACACAAACAAAAACGTTTTGTCTGTACGTAAATATATTATATAGCAAGCAACATTTCAAAACCAAATAACAATTTTTGCAGAGACGTGTCAACCTACTGATTAGGATCAATTCCCCCTGAAGGAGCAGCGGCCGGCAGCGCCCGTAAGAGCGCGGCGCGGGCGCGGCCCGCGCCGCGCTCAATCACTTGCATTTACGGCCGCTGCCGGCCGCTGCTCTGTCAGTGGGGATTGACCCTTAAAATTGGCTTTTCCTGAGATATACATAATCTAAAAATACACTATCTTGATGGAAAAGAGACCTAGCTGAAATAAATGACATTAGGTAAGGTACCCCAGGGTAATCTGACATGCCAATCTGAGAAGCCAATTTACTAACATCTATAAATACATACACTCGGTGCAACGAACTTTTCGGTATCGACTCATATGAACATTAATATCAAAAAGCGTTAATGTCTGAGTGAATTTATTTTTGCTATACCTACTTATTTTGGAGTGCAGTGTAATTTATACGAAAAGAAAAACAACTGAATTGAAAAATTGAGATCATTCATCTTAAAGGTAAAGTGAGCTGCAATAAAAACTTCTCGAAGGACTTTGTACATGTTATTTTTTTTTTACTTTTGTACTTTAGCTTTGTGCACTGTTTTTACTCGAATATTTTAAGAATACCTTTACAAAAACAACCAACTAACCAACAAGTCAATAAAAACTATAAAATAAGTGACCATATAAAATTTTATGTTGCAACAATTAACAATCAAAAAGTTAAAAAAAAACACACAATTTCTTTTTTCGTATGTAAAGATGTACGTCTTTATTTCTGCACTTTATTTACCAGATCATCCCGTCTTACCCATTTGGTACCGAAGCCTAAAAATATAACCTTTCTTAATAGTCGTTTAATAAGGCGTCGAGGTACAATATATTCTCTTGTATTTTTCACTAGATTTAACGCTAAAACATTAACGGGAAAGTTCTAAAACAGCTGCAGACTGCCGCCTCCTATGCAGATTGTGTTCCAACTCGCACCGACCTGGATTACAGCACAGTGGGGGAACTCTTATACATGAGCTGGTAAACTTATGTTACGGGATATTAACACATTGTTGAACAACAAAGTAACTGATAGCAGTATAAAGAAAATCCACATACAACATTAAAATTTAGACTATAAGATGTATGTATACCTACAGGTATTATTTACTCTTTCACGCAAAAACTGATCTAAATAAATCGAGAGATAGAGAGTCGGGGAGACAAAATGGGGAGGTAATTGCCCAGCAGTGAGACAGTTAGGGCTAAGAAAAAAAAATGTTTAGTGCACAACACAGATAGTCTAGAGCCCGAATAGACAGTTAAATTTTATAACCAGCTGTGGGAAGTGGTTGTTTGTGTGGATGCGGGGTGCAACCGCATGCAACAACTAGGTACCTAATACTTCGCAAAATCAGTTTTTTTATCTCACAGCTTTTTCCAGGTTATTCCAAACTTTCAGCTCCGTTGAAACCGACAAACAAAAAGTTTCTCATTGAATAAAATATTATGTTGATAAATTACGACGTAAATCCGGCTTACACAGTATACCTATATCTACCTACAAAATAATTAAAAAAGAAATCTGGTGGACATATTATTCAATTGAAACAAAAAATCCTTCATCATGGCCCTTCCTGCAAATTATACCTTTATCAGAATTTATACAGACGAATTCGTTTTTAGGATTACTTAGTCTGAATATGAAAACCATCTAAATATAAAGGTATGTATGTATGTCGAATCTACTGAAGACCGCCAGCTCCCGTCATGTGACTTTACTGCTCTGAAATTGTTTACTAGAGACTGTGGTACTTATGATTTCGTACAAAATACACATTTAGCCGGCATCACACAGACATCTTTGATTGAAATCAAGATTTCTTTAAAAAAAAAATACAACTATCGGCCGAAGTTTTAGCCTGCAGTGTGTAAATTGATTTTCATGCGAGACTTAGAGAGCTTATAACATTTTCTTATTTGAGAGGGAAAGGTCGAAGTATTTTAACAAAGCCTAAACAACATTAATAAAAAATCCACTTCTGTTTGTGTACGTTTGTTTCGGGAAATTCGAAAATTAATTAATGGATCGCTTTTGAACTTTCTAGAACTTTTAATCCCGAAATCCTCTCGGGAATATATGTATCATAGAAATACAGCACCTCAGCACTCAGAGACATTTAGGTAATGATTACTTCTGCATTAGTGACACATCGTCAAATAAATTCTTCACTAAGGAAAAGGTTAAGTTTCCATTCAATGTCTCTGAGTACGGGAGTATGTTACTCGAGAATAGTGTACCTAGCTTTCAAATCGTTTCAGTAGTTTCGGAGCGTTAAAGCTAAACGAACAAACCAAAAAAAAAATCTTATAATATCAGTATACATTTACTGTATTAAAGCGAGTTTATCAGGTAATAAATAAAGTAAGAGTAAGTGACTAATCTTGTAAAACGGGGTAAACAAAGCAGGCGTTAATTACTGAACATAAAACACTTTAATGAATGTACTTTAAATTAAGAAAGCATAATCCCTCTTTTTGCTTGCAGTAAATTATTAAACGCGTTAAAATGATGTATTTAGTTTAATTTCATTGTAAAATTGTAAGTGTGAATGGGAGATTTTTAGCGGGTAATTTTTTTGTGGTTTTTTGACGATATTTAAATTTTTTCACTTAACATTGGTATACAGAATATATTTAGGTATTCCAAAAGGTACACGCGATTCACCCGCAAGGCCGAGTCCCAAGGAAACAACTTCCCGCACCCGGGTAAAAGTAGCCTTTCTGTTCATAAGATCTTGTATAGGCCTAAATGAAATAAATGATTTGACTTTGAACTTTTTCCGTTCTCAGAATATCACTGTACAAAAAAATACATTCAAAAGTTTTACATTGATATGTTAAATATGCTTGCCTAAGTATTTATTGTAGAATGATTTTTGTATATAATAAAAAAATCTTATGTTACGGAACCCGCAGTTTAAATCAAGCCTCGCTCTTACCCGTTTATTTTCACATTCATGCCAGTTCTGTTTATTTTTAATTTATTTTGTCCTTCCAACCGTGGTAAAAATAAAATTCATTACGTTGTATTGAGTTAGGACACTGGCCAGACTTGAAAAAAAGGTTTTCATTTCAAATAAATATTGTCTGCCAATGTTGTGGATGAAAAATCCTGTGTAAACAGCAGTCAAATGTCCCTGGTTTTCACTGAAAATGATGAGGATCAATATCATTAATACTTTATACGTAGTAAAGGTTAGAGTAAAATATTATTCTTCACGTTTGACAGGCAAATGTCATCATCATCGTCATCTCACGAGCCGAGCGAGATCTCACTAAATATTTTTTACGTACGGAAGCCTAACACCTAAGTGATTTCAGGAAGATGAACACTACCTCAAATTACTTTCAGTGTTTTCCTAAACATTATATTTATAAGAACCTTTAATATATTTTGTTCTTTGTCCTATTTATTTTGGTATTCTCTAGAGAACAGACATTTCCATCCAGTCAGTACTTATAGAGATGAAATTCAAGCTGTCTCAATTTCTGTAACCGATGTTCAGAAAACCGTGAAATTATCTAGTCTTGTTTTGCGGCTAAAAGTAAACTTATATTTAGAGGCCCCTGCAAACTGGAGATTAAAGTATCGACCGATATTTATATGGTTGATTGACAGTTTATTTTGAAGGTAATCGTGAGTCTAATCAACTTTTTAAGTTAGTTTGATACCGGTCGGACCCGGGGCTGCGGGATTGTTCGAAAGAGTTGCTGCGGCTCTAGGGCTTAAGAAGGAACATGATGGGTTATAGTAAGAAAGAGTCTGACACTGAAACTCGCTTCTAAGTCACAGCGGGAGGAGTCATTTGATAATTGCCCATAAAAAAGAAATAGTCGGATATATTGTCGTGGTAATGTGCTCAGAAATCAGAATATTATTTCTCAATTTGTTACTAAAAGAAGGTTAAAAAGACATTATCGTTTAACCGACCGATTACATAAACGACTGTCAGGGAAATTTGCCCGAAATAGATCGATCAGCAGATCAAGCAGCTGCGACATTTATACCACGAACACCACATCTCACGATACATTTAATACTAATTAAATTGCCCTGTCTCCTGCTGCTTGTAAACCTCGAAGCTTAGAGCTGTAATCAACGGAGGCGTCATTGCTCTGCTAAAAGAACTAGAGTAATGCTTAGTTCTCCTATATATATGTCATCACAGGCAAAATGGCACCCATGCGTCGGAGAGCACGTAAATGTCGGTCCTGCGCCTGATCTCCCTCCGGTCGTGTCGGATTGCCATCCCATCGGGCGCAGAGAATGAAGGAATAGTGAGTGCACCTGTGTCTGCGGAAATGCTTGTGCACTATAATATGTCCTGCGCAGCAGGCTGATCTCCTTAAATGAGAATAGCCGAAATCGGCCGTAGAATCGCTATTATATGTCGTCACAGGCAAAATGGCAGTTCAATCAAACAGTGACTTATGCTTTTGAACGTTCTGAGCGACAATTGTTTTATTAGAAGCTAGACGTGTGATTGAATGGAGTTGTTCAGTAAAAGGTCGTTGGTTTGATTGAACGGCTATTTCAACCAGTTGGCTAGTGCTTGCATGAAATTCGTGGTGATCTACTTAGTGGGCAAAGAAACCAACCTCTCAAGTATGAGGGCGCGGGTTCGATTCCAGGTCAGGCAAGTAACAAAGCAACTTTTCTAAGTTTATATGTACTTTCTAAGTATGTCTTAGACACCAATGACTGTGTTTCGGATGGCACGTTAAACTGTAGGTCCCGGCTGTCATTGAACATCCTGGGCAGTCGTTACGGGTAGTCAGAAGCCAGTAAGTAAGACCCTCTATCTTTTCTCCGACTGAGTCTCCTTGAGACGTTACCTATAAATACTGGTACTCATGCCGTCTCCAGTTCGTTAAATGCTCTAATCTTCGAAGCAACTGCGTCTTGGAGGAAAATAATCACATTATAACGAAACACACTCCTGAGACACGCTTGCAGGAAATGTTAGATTTACCACAATCCGTCTTACTTAGCTTCCGAAAAAGGTTTGGGTGGGCATAGAACTGGTTAGTACCAGTTATGCGGTAAAGAAAATGTCATAAACTATTCTTGTTTTGTTTAAATATAGTAAGACGTAAATAAAGAATAGAGTGTGTAGAGATTGAGCAGTTTGCCGGAGATAAAATTTTCCCAAGTACACAAGTTCGAAAAAATGTATGTAACACTTTTTAGAGTACATAAGGATGTGTATGGGGTAAGTACATAAGGGTGCTTATAAGGTAAGTACATAAAGGAGTATATGGGGAGAGTACATAAGGGAGTATATGAGGAGAGTACATAAGGGAGTATATGAGGACAGTACATTAGGGAGTTTATGGGGAGTGTACATAACGGAGTATATGAGAACAGTATATAAGAGAGTATATAAGGACAGTACATAAGAGAGTATATGAGGAGAGTACATAAGGGAGTATTTGAGGAGAGTACATAAGAGAGTATATCAGGAGAGTACATAAGGGAGTATATGTCAGTAGGTTAATATTAGACATTCCAAAACTTTAAATATTATATCGACATACAATTTCACTAGCTTATGCCCGCGTCACATAGGAACTATACTACTTCGCTCAACTGGTAAAAAATTAGACAAACGAATTTATAATATCAATCTTGTAACAAATGATAAGTATGATAGCTCTACAAAAAAAATATATAACTTCATAAGAAGCCCAAAAGTCTTTGTTTATCTTACATTTCCGAATCCACAGACAAAAAAGGTAAAGACAAAAGGTGAACTGTAGTAAAGGAACAACCTTTGCGAGTATTTTTCTTTTATCCCCAAATGACTGAAGTATTGCTTAAGTTAAATACCTTGTACTAACTTAAGAAGCAACTTTCTGGTGTTATACCTAAATAAAGATTTCTTATTTATTTTATCTGATTTAGCATTCTTAGGAGTAAGCAATTATCTGTTCTGATCTGTTGTTTGTTTTTGAATTGAAAACTGCCTTACGGATCACTGTGTCTATAGTTAAAAGTAGTAGTTTTCGTGTTTATTGCTGACAACCAGATGCGGTGAATTTTGTTTTATAATTTATTTATTTATTTATTTTATTTAAAATACTTCTTGCACAAATAGTACAATGGCGGACTTAACGCCTTAGGCGTTCTCTACCAGTCTACCTTTGGGTGGCGGAGAGAAAGCGTTGGTAGGTGCAAACAAATCCGAAAAACTAGTGTGAAACATATACCTACATATATTACAATACACAAATAAATTAATAATAATGTGTAGTGACTAGCTTTGGCCAATGGTTTCAGTCGCGTCCTGTACACCACACACATTGAAAAAAATAACCGATACCTTACTAAATAAATAGGCTATCTGACACTGACAGAATTTTTACACATTAATCCAGTAAAGTAGTTCTTGAGATTAGCGCTGTCTAGCAAATACCTAAACAAACTATCCAGCTTTACTATATTAGTGTATGTATAGATTATTATAGTAAGAATTACATCCTTATTCTCTGTTTTATATCCAAAGGTGTATTTGAGTAAAGTAGTCGCGATAAAAGGGCTCGTTCCCACCGAAGCGTTTAGTGTTTCCCCGGCGAACCTCTTAAGGCACTTACGCACTAAGGTTGTGTGTACACGTAACATGTTTTAGCTTCTAAGTAGTTAGAATGTAATTTCCTATAAAGTGCATATTGCAACAATGTTTAAAGGGGTATGTTATATGAGTTAATTTTAACTTTAATATATTATTTTATAGAGTAGGTTTGTGTTTTTAACCGGTCGCCTTCAACAGAATTACGAACCCTGATAAAAACTATACTACATGGATCATCTTTCCTCTAATTCTCCTAGTTTATCTCCCTTGAATTTCGACCTCATTGTTTCAGCTATTAATCGTCAAATTAGTCATACACAGGAATATATTTGATGGCAAAAAAATTGTGGGGATAAATTTTTGGACGCGTTTTAGTTATAGTGTTTTTTTTTTGTTATACTGGGATAGTTTTTTATACGTACGGTATTGTAAATATCTATGTAAATAAAAAATATATATATTTTATGTTGTGTACCTTTATATACCTTGTATAATTTGTACACCTTGTTGGTTACCTACATTAGGTACTTTATACCCTTCAGCCGAAAGTGTGCATCAACCCTTAGATAAAAGTACATGCATAATATATTTATCAGGATTGTAAGCAGCTACTTAACAAGCACTCCTTACTTAGTGAGTTTAGATAAACACTGCTTAAAAATTCTAACATGCGAGGTAGGAACGTAAGCTCTAAGATATCTTAACTCTTAGCACCGAAATATAATCTACATATGTATACTTACCTAATAATATTGTAAAGCTGTGCGTAGTTTTATTGTTTGTTTGCTTGTTGGGCTATTCGCAGGAAATCCTGGTCCGATTTGAAAAAATCTTTAGTGATAGTTAGCTCATTAATTAATGAAGGCTACAAGGTTACTTAACTATTAATTTATTTTATTCATTTATACTTTATGCACATTGTACAAAGGCGGACTTAGGCGTTCTCTAGGTACCTACCAGTCTACCTAAGGGCGGTGGTGAGATAGAATATACTTACCGTCCGGGGGCGTAGTCTTTAGTTTTTAAGCTTAAATATATTTAAATAGCTTTCGAAAGTTGTGTCACCCACATCCCGTGATAACGACTCCGAGTGATCTGATAAAAAATAGCCTAGAGCCTTTTCTCAAATCTTTCCGATAGCTTCCGAGATTAGCGCGTCCATAATAAAAACAAATTCTTTAGCTTTATAATAATCACCCGTAGATTGTCAAGTTTCAAGCTAGTCAAGTCGCTCGCTAATTCGTTTAAAACTGACAAATATCGAATGTTACTCATTCGATTGTCGCATCATTTCACAATCGAGTCTTTTTGCTCGCAGACGCTTCCCTACGGATGTTCATTTCATTCGATATGATCGATTCTCGATGTTTCCACTCGATTTCATAGGGAGAAAACCTTTGTGTTTGTGCGTGGAAATGAATCTAAAATGTTGTTGATAAATATGTATTAATGTTGTGTTTGTTTTATTTATATGTTATTTTTGTAGTGAATATGTTCCACCTGAGGTTTTACACGCGTTCTTATGGTTTCAAGATAAAGTAGCTAAACTATTAATGATGAAAAGTAACTAAGTAAAGTAAAGAGATATGTATCTTAGGATCCGTTTATAGTCAATGCCCGAAACTCTTTTTGACCATAGCCTGGAAAAGCATTTTAATTAACAGATTTTAGTGTTTCAAAAAAGTATTGAATATCGAGTGAATCTTTGGCAGTTGTTACAGATAGAAGCTATTAAGTCAGACCACCAGTCTACCTAGTAGGGGTTGGGTGGGTTGAGGAGGTCAGACAGGCAGTTGCTCCGTGTAAAACACTGGTACTCAGCTGCATCTGGTTAGACTGGAAGCCGACCCCAACATAGTTGGGAAAAGGCTGGGCAGATGATGACTTTGTAGATTAAAGTTTTCCTAAAGAAAATACCTACATATAATTCAGGAAAACCTGTCTCACCAGCAACGACCAATCAGAAAGCATAACCTATTCATAAATCTGACATGCTGTGACGTCACAAATGTGACGTGGAATATAAATGGCGGCCATAAAATACATGTGGGCTCGAGATTACGTTATGATTGTACCTCTATGTGGGATATGCCTGTTGAATGTTAGATATTGTACTTGTATGTAAATGTCACGGTTTGGCTGGGAGGTAAGGGTTGGGATTTTTTTGTTAGTTAGCTAAACAAAATAGCCTTACTTGTGTTATAAATGCGAAAGTATCAGACAAGAGTCTGTGGCGCTTTCATGACAAAACTAATGAACAGTAGTTTTGGAGTGAATTTCAGACATACAGTTACATTAGCACTTAACTTTGAAAGGATCTTATGTAAATTTGTGTCATGTTAAAATAAACAACAGACTAGCCACAGACTATTTTCAGCAGTTACGCATCCATAAGAAAATACTTACATTACTAAATAAAAAATATTCTGTCTTACCCAACCTACCTAGGTACGTCTTGCCAAAGATTTCAAATATCAGCACTCATATGAAAAAAATAAGAAACATACTACAGTTACTCACCTAAAAGAAATGCAGACACATACAGAGCTTGATTCCCACTCATTGCATCTTATTTTTATTTTTTTTTCTACCAAACTACAGCCACATGTAATTTCAGAAACACATTCTTTTGTTTGTTGCCTATCTATCAAATCCTGCCTTTTCAACTCACACGTCTATCAATGTATTGTCAATCTATCAATATGAACTGAATCACAATATCAAAAAGATTGAATAAAAAGCGTAAAAATAAACTTCCCGGGATGATAAATAAGATTTCCATATCTTATGATGTTTGTGTATGTTGGAAGATAGGTAGACGGTAAGGCGGAGTATACACCTGCGTGATTGAGTATGAAAGAGTAAAAGTGTTGCTATAAAGAGGTAAGTTAGAGAGGGAAAGGCAGCTCAGAGAATATGTCTAAACCACTAAGCTTAGCTTAGAAAAGTATGTTATGCTAATCTGACGTTTCTATAAACTATAGGGTTTGATGAGAAACTTTTCAGTAAGTAAATAGGTAACTTAACCAACCTAAGTAGTTTTTCCGAAACGGCGTATAATAGTAGAAAAGGCAGTATTTTCCTACTTCTTTTTAGCTGGTTTTCATGTACGATAACATCAGGGGATCCGTGAGCTTGTTTGATCTCTATCACATTAAAAAAGAGCTACCTACTAAAAGACCCAGGTGTGTTTTATACGTTCAGTCTTTCAGTCAGTGTGCAATAAGCCTAACTCATCAAAACCCGGCGAGGCTGCGACGGAAATTGAGCTGAGACGATAGCAAAATTCAACTTCCTAATAATCTGACGCCTGAATCTTACTTTCATATTGATGTAGGGATTTAGACACGCTTACTTACTGTTTTTTCTCGAAGAAAAAAGTATTTTGTCAACATCTTAAGTAGGCACCAACTTCATAAAACCGTAAAAAACTACTCCGTGTAAAAAGCAGTTAAGCTGTAATAATAAACCAATTTAAAAGGAATGTAGAACATAATTATAGACTTATTTTAAAAAAAAACTTATAGAATAGGTACTTTTTCTGTTTTTTTTTTTTTAAGAAAACGTCCGTTGTATACACCAGTTTACCTTCTTTGAATATCGTGAAAATTCATTTAAGTTGAAGTTAAAGAAAATTGAATTTATTACGTTGCTGGTCTTGTTGATGAACTTGAGTCTTAAAGAATTATTAAATACTTAACTCTATTGTACCATGATTGTATCTTCCATGTTTGCAATCACACAACACTACAGTGAAGAGAAAAATATTTTTCAATCATCTCTAAAGAAATTCGAATATAATAAGCTTATTGATACATTCATAGAAAATCACAGAGGTAGCATACGCTATGTGATTTCAATTTCAGCGCTTTGTATCATTACGCTGAGCCTTTGAGAATTAGCTGACATTCAGCAGAGCTTTTCACAACTCAATTTATACGGAATTTTATTACAAACTTGTTTGATTTTATTCTTTTATTGCATTGAAAGTAGGTTAGTCAAAACTGCACAAAGGTAAGCTTCTTTTTTATTTGGCACAGTTTCCTATATTTCCTTTAGAATAATACGTTTTTGAGTAGGTAGCTTCTGACGTTAGCAAACTCAGTGCGTAAAAGTCAAAAAGAAAAAGGGAAAGAAAGGGTTAAGAAAGCATAAAAAGAAAGAACGATTCCAATGAAGAAGACGCGAGAAGATCAAGATGGTATTGTTAAAATATACCAATCATAGACAATGATTTGTAGATCAACCTCTTCGGATATAGTTAGAAGTTCAACGACTGAAGAAGTTTCTATTCCACTTTCAGTCGCTCTTTGAAAACTATTCTAAACGTCAATCATTCTTAATATTTAAATTTCTTTACACAGTAATGTTTTATTATTATAACTCTCTAAAATATTTCCCAAGAGAATTATAAGAGATAAAAACATGATCAAAAAATTCTTAGATGTGAATAACCCGGAAAATCTAAACTATAGTTTTAGTTTAAAAAGCGGTTGTATATTCTTTGCGTTATGTGGCGGTGTGAGTATATTAATACCATTTATTTTAAAATTAAAGAAACAAGATGAAATGAAATATGTAACTCTAACCGCCCGTGGCGCGAAAAAAGAACACTCCTCCCGCAAAAGTCTAAAGGATTTTTCTAGATGGACCGGTAACCTTATCTAGTACGTATCATCATCTGCCTAGCCTTTTCCCAACTATGTTGGTCGGTGTCCAGTCTTCACTGGATGCAGCTGCCAGTGTTTTACATGGAGCGACTGCCTATCTGATCTTAATCCTTAACATAACCTTTTCTACTAAGTCCGTCTGTTTGTCTCGCTTTCACTGCAATACTACAGGATCGATTTAAATGACATTTGATTCACGGATAGTCAAGAGCCTGAGAAAGGATATAGGCTACTTTTTATCCGGTTGCAGGAAGTAGTTTCCTTTGGAATCGTGAGGAAGCCTTTTTATCGTTCCACTGCAGGGTTGCGGCCTCCTCTCACACAGAGAAGGATTAAGCGATAATCACCACGCTTGCTCATTGCGGGTTGATTGGTATATAGGTGTAAAAGCCAATAACAATATAATATTTTCTTTATTTCAGCTACTATGGTGTTCAGATATACTATTCGACAAAAGATATAAAGTCATCGTGCTGGTGAACGAAGCTAGGTACAAAGTGCTGTATGGTACCGTGCTTGTTTTGTATGTCACATGTATTCTGGTTTTTATTATACGGATTAGCATGTAAATTATGTTTTTAATACCACCATCATACCATCATCTACCTAGCCTTTTCCCGAGTAGGTAAATTAGAATCTTCCACTATCTACTGTTTTACATGGAACGACTACCTACCTAGGTGTCTGACCTCAACCCACCTTGGCAAACCGATACGCGGTGGTAAGGAACCACCAATATATCCTGCCTTCCAAAACACAGAAGAACTCGAGATGGACACCCATCCTCGGACAGACCGCACCAAGCGTTGCTTAACGACGCGCGGCTTGAATAAGCCACAAGATCTCCAGTAGTTTCTTTGGTAGATAGCTTTTAAAATAAGAACATACCTAGCAATAAGAAAATAACTTTAATAATTTTGACTAAGCTTCATCATAACCTCGTTCTAACCATAAAGTTTCTCATATCTTCGGTTCTAAAACCTTATCAAGTTCCAACAGCATAAAGTCTTGGCAAATACTTAACAAACAGAATAAACTATATAAAACACTACTAAACGCAAGAATTCCTATCCGCATCTGTCCACAAACTCGTTCTATTCAATCAACCATCTCATTGAATTAACCTTGTAATCGATCGCCTAGCCGGTTGGCAGAACGGCGGCAGCCAGTCATTGGCCTACATGCCGTGACGTAGCGACGCGAAGACGGGAACCAATGAGCGTTAAGCTAGAGTGGCCATGATATGAGAACTTAAGAAAACTGTCCCAATTATTTTGAAGAATAAAAAAAATGGGTAATTGTTTGATTTATTTTAATGATACAACTATTCTAACAAAATATGCTATTCTTAAGTCTAAAAATACAAATTAAGTTTCTTCATCCGAACTTAAGCCTGGGACATCATCGGAAGATTCAACTTTCGGCTCGACTTTTAAACTACCTTCAGGCGATAATAAAGCTGCAGGATTGGAAACACTCAAACTAACTTTAGGATCACACCCAAATAAACTCTTGTAAGGAGTTTTCCCTAACGCCCGATGATTAGAATCATTCGTTTCAAATTGTACGATAAAACAGCCGACCGACCATCTTGTAGAATTAGTCTGTAGCATCCAAGAGTGTAATAATTCCTCCACTTCTCTATTATTTCCTTTCGCCAACGTGTTTTTATGAACAATTCTACACTCAGGCCATACAGATGCTATTTCTTCTTTTAACTTCTCTGCAAAGTCATGACGATTATCCACTTGGAGAATAGTCGGTGCGCCAAATGTCAAAAATATCTTCATTAATTCAATAAGTACTTCAGAAGTTTCATTTGTTTTTAAAGGCCGTAGATGTAAAAACTTTGTAGCGTCATCCTGGTAATTGAGAACGAATTGGTAATCCCCATCAGGACAGATTTGGTAATCGATCAAATCAAATAGTCCCCTTATGTTGAATTTCAGCGCGTAATTTTGCCGCGCTAAAACATCTTTATTTACAGAATTTCGTTTTGTATGGCATTTGGGACATAAAGAAACGAATAATTCGACAGCTCTTTTAGGTATGTAATATTTAGTTTTTATGCAATGAAGCATTTTATCTCTACCGCCGTGCTCAGAAGATCTATGTATTTCAGTCAAAAAATCGTAGTACTGTTCTCTAGGCAAGATTCTGATTACCGTCTCTTCTGGCGAAGATCTTTTAAATATTAATTGATCTTCGCCCTCGACCGTTATAACTTCGTACTTGTTCATCCAATAATATTCCATGGCTGTCCTTCTTAGGCCCGAATGAAAGGTGTCCATACCGTTTTTGATCTCATTTACAACCTCGTCGATTCTTGCTTGAGTCCAAGGCCTTTTCTGGGAACCTAAAAATGAACATTTTATGAGACTAGTTTTGTGGCTAAAATATCATGGACACATTACTATCAAGGATAAAAAAAGTATCTAAGCACTGAAATAAAGTTACCTTGATGTGTTTCATTATGTTCTTCAACTGCAGTGTCGAATGCTTCTCTAAAATCTGGCTCTGAGGGTTCTGTTTGAGCCAATCGTATCGTATAATCGGGTTCGTCCATATTAATACAATATTCTCTAGCAAGCAATGATAAACTACAAACTATGCGGGCGCCATGTTCGCAGAAGCGCCACCAACGGTGAGAATCGGAACTACGTTTAAATGTCATGGCGGCGCGAGCTCGGCCATTAGAATCTGACAGATTTTCAATTGAATTACTAAATAAGATTTAGGCCGATTATTAAATGAAACAGTAGTGATGTAAATTGTAATTTTTTATTGCTGTGAATTTTAATGCAAGCCTCAAAGCTTTACTAATATAAAGAAAATGTATTTTGAGACGTTTAAGGGCGCAGCTGCAAAAGCAATTGCTGATGGCGCCAATTGCACACTGGTACAAAAATTACTTCTATCATTATTATTTACGTATCTACTGCACACAGTAGCTATATACTAAGATCACCAGTGCAGCGATCTTTGGTCAATGTTCTTAGATATAATAAAAAAAACAACATTCTCTATATAAAAATGCGATTTATTTCGAGCGCATCTTTCTGCTTCGAAGCTTTTTTAATAATTATTTCAGTAGCACAGACCTATTTTTATTTATTTCAATACTTTTATCATTATGTGCTTATATTTTTATTTTATTTTGGGATGGGCTTCCAGTTTTTACATGGAGTGACCGTCTATATGACCTCAACCATTCTGACCATTAGAATGCTGTAATGTCTCGTCTGTGGGATAGTGCTTCCAAAAGGATGCAGCGATTGTCGTTTTTTTTTTTTGTAAAAATAGCAGATTTGGGATCAATGTAGGGCTTTGGGATAAAACCAGTGAAAACAGAAACTGAAGTATATTTTAATATTTTATTCAACTTAATCCTTAATTCTGTCTCGACAAAACCTCCACTTTTTCCTTCGGGTAACAAATATATATATTTAAAACTACGCATTACAAACTTAGAAAATTCCTACAATTTCGCATCACAGAATCACTTTTTTTCACACAATCTAAATCTAGCGGTTATAAACGGAAAATTTTGGCATTTCGATAATACGTTAATAATAACACAATGAATGAACACTTTATTACAGTAATATGAACTTTATGAACCTAAGAATAAAGGCGTTATTTGCATCAGAATACGTGTACCTGACTTCGTAAGGCTAATACATAATATATGCTGGGCTACATACTAATATTTACAATAACACAATCTTTGATAAAACTGCTTGAGATGTTGATACATTTCGCGTGCGATCTGAGTTCGAAAGTTACGAAAACACACGAAAATTGTGCGAATTACGACTTAATATTTTTAACAGTTCTATATTTAGTCAGACCATATCATCTCAGTATTTACGCGTTTGCTTTTCCCTCAAAATCGCAGCGAAACCACCACAAAAACGCTCAATCACCAACATCAGTTTTTTCTTCCAACTTAGTTTTTTTCACACTGGGCGATTCTGAACCGTCACACACATTTTCTTCAGTAGAGAAACTTACACGTTTTCTTTTTAAGGCTTTAGGATTCCTTTCGTATTCCGAACTCATGCTTCTAGAAGATTCGTCGCTGGAAATGCCGTTGGTAGCATTTCGTATGATGAGTAGGTCCTTTTCAATTTCGGTCAATTCTCTCGGCTTCGGCGGTCGGCCTATGGGACGTTTCGGCTTATTTTTCGTCGAAGGCGATTCCTCTGTTGTTTTTCTTTTCTTGTATGTCCTTTTGCCGGGTATTTTTGGTTTCTTCGATTGAGATTCGTCCTGGAAATAGAGGGATTTGTATTAGTTTTCGTGAAGAAGGATAGAGGGACTCAAAAAGTAATAGTTGATTAATTTTTGATGTTGTAATACTATCGCTACATTATGATTACTCGATATAGAGGTTTTAGAACTATATTATTTCTTCATCATAATAAAATACGTCTATCGAAATGAAAATAAATTTTAACTGTTTTTTTCAAGGTACATTAAAGTAGCCTTCAAAGACTGATGTATCTAAATGTTTCCATATGTGATACTGATGCACTGTTCTGAAAAGTAAAACTTTATGGGCCAGGCTAATACCCCGTGTTGCGGTTTCGTTTCGCAAAAACGACGTCACATCGCAATGCAAAGCGTATGTTAGTTATTACCGAACAAAACGACTGAAGCTAGCGCGAACTTTTTTTGGGGAATTTGAAAATTGCAAAAGCAAACACATAAAAAGAGTGGCCTGCCCTGGGGGCAGGGCGCCGCTCGTCAACTTTTCCTTGTGGAAATCATCTTCTCACCACTACTACAAAGGTTCTTACAGAATGTACATAATAAAGGTATATAGCTCCCACCTGCTTAGGTTTAGCCCCGATGTAGCCGGCGCATCGCGTGGCGCCGCACATGCAGCGCTTCTTCTCGATGCCCGCGCACTCCAGGTTGTAGTTAAACGTTACTTCACTGTTCTGTAATATCATTAACAGAATTAATAGGTTTCGTTATCGTTAATCGTACCAGCCTGTTGCCGTCCATTCAAATGATAGTTTGGTTACGAAAAAACTACTCAAAACCGTCTCGTTCTGGTGGATAAGTTATTAGACTGTATGTTTTTCTTCACAGAGTTAGATCAAAACCCTATATTTTATCATAACTTACTAATATGATAAAGCTGTGTGTGTTGTTTGAACCTGTCCGTCTGTGTCTGTGTCTAAATTTGAAAAATATTTCCGTGTTTTAGACAGCCGCCCATTTATCGAGGATGTGTAATGTTAAGATATTTACTGAATAAAAGCCAAGCGTGTATGGAATGATACATTTAAAAATAAACATGCAATATTAGGGCTTAAATCGATCACATATTTAACTAAAATGGGTACATACTTATTCATACACTACAGATGGCTATATGGTGGGTATCATCACTGTAAGGCCAATAGGAGCGGAGCACCAATGAAGAATGTTTCAAAATCGGGAGATTTTTAGGACGTGGGTGGAAGTTAGTAATATATAATAAAGTCCACTTACAGCAGGTATATCATACAAGGCGAAGAGTCCGACGCGTACATCGCCGAGCACCGTCCATTTCTGGGTCTCGCAGTTTGGCTCGCAACAGTGGTTCATGAACCTGCACAATAGAAATAGAAATCATTTATCTGCAAATAATGTATGTTACAAATATGGTAAGGTATTGACGACAAATATAGGTGTTATTACAAAAATAATCGAATGCGTATTTTTTTATGTGACAAAAGTCTGTATGCTTAGTTTTATGTGAATATTGGCCTTAATAACCTAGGTTGTAGCGAAAAATATTCACTGAAATAATTAAGCTATATAATTAAACCAATTTAATTTAATCGTAAATCTGATATATTAACGCACAATTGTCAAGAGCGTCGTTCTGTTTTATTAACAATTCGACTTCATCCACATTCAATATCAATATTGCAATTTTAAAAATGTTATGAATTCAGTTTTTTTTTATAGCAAAAAACTAATTTTGCAATTCTAATTAACACCAACTCTCATCGCCAACCAACATACCTAGCAAGATTCCCTTTAGGTCCGGCGTCGATCATCCTCTCCTTATCCAGCGTCAAAAAGTAGAAGTTCTCGTCTCGTATCTCGTGCTTCCTGCGCATGCGTCGTCTGAACTCCTCCTCGTCTATCAGTTCTCCTACGTACTCTATTACGAATTGGCCTGGAATGTAGAAAATAGAGTAATTAATAGGTAAGTATCATGGGGGAAGGAAAAATAAAAAAGTAGTGAATGTGACATAATACTCAATAGTCAAAAACTAGAATTTATAAATCAGACAGTTTTCCTGGGAATCACTCTTGACAAAAAACTACAATGGGGACCCCACATAACATCTCTTGCGGGTCGTCTTAGCTCGGCCGCCTATGCTATTAGAAAGATGAGGCAGCTAGCGGACGTAGAAACAGCTAGACTGGTATATTTTAGTTACTTCCACAGCATCATGTCGTACGGCATTCTGCTGTGGGGACGAGCTGCTGACATTGAATGCATATTTATCTTACAAAAGCGAGCTGTCAGAGCTATGTACAACTTACGTGGTCGTGAATCTCTTAGGGAACTGTTTAAAAAAATTAATATCATGACCGTACCTTGCCAATTTATTTATGAAAATATCATGTATGTTAGGAAAAACTTACATTTGTTTGATAAAATATGTGATAGACATAATTATAACACTAGAAATAAAAATAAGTTAGCTATCCCGCAGTTTAGATTATCTAAAGTACATACATCTTTCATGGGATATTGTGTCAAATGTTATAATAAAATACCAGACAACATTCTGGAATTGAATGACTTGCGGTTTAAAACTCATATAAAAGCCACACTTTGTAAGCAAGCATATTATAAATTAGAAGATTACATTCAAGATAAAAATGCTTGGAAACATGCTGGTCCTGCTCCATAGGACATACTGACAATATCTAATTAATTAACAAATCTAGACACACGGCAGTGTGTCCGCCAAGTTCGAGCAAAAAAGCGACACACCGGCCGTGGGTTATATTACACGAACCATTTCGGGCCAAATTCGACCCCCCTATAACTCAAAATCTATTTTGTTTACGCATATCAAATTTCTAGTATCTGTTGAGACCCCCTCACTTATCTAAAATACAAAATTTCATTAATATACCTATTGTAGGTCTTGAGATATTGACGTCAGAAAATCGCTATTTTTACTATACACTCACTGACTGACTCACTCACTCATCAAAAACCTAGACCACTTCCAATGGTCGTATTGACTTGAAATTTGGCATGGAGGTAGGTCTTTATGTCAAAGTAAAGGAAAAAATCGGAAAATGGCCAAGTGTGAGTCGGTTTCAAAATAATGAAGGTGTAAATTTATATCCCTAAGGAACTAAAACGAACTAAATTTATCTATATTTATATATCTTCGAATGGTCGTACCGATCTGAAATTCGTTACAAAGGTTTGAGTCAAAGTAAAGTAAAAATCTGAAAACGGCCAAGTGTGAGTCACTTTCGATAATAACGCATGTGTAACTATGATCCACGAACATAATATATGATAACATGTCATGTCAGTCAGTTGGTAAATCTAGTCCATTTAGTTATTCTAGATCACTTCTTTGTAAGAAGCATAGTGCATATTCAAAAATCTGACAGATAGTATAAATGAGACATTTCCTTAACTAACTTAATCATAAAGAAAAAAAATAAACAACCTTACAAAAATAAATGAAATCCCACCCAAAACAAAAATGTGAAAGACTGCCAAGTTCGATGATATGGGAATGCTTCGCCTATAAAAGAAGTGAGATCTGAATAAGTACCAAGTTCCATACACATACCTCAGTTAAAAATAGTTACTTTTTAATAATGTTACTTGGCAAGTTTTAATAGAAAATTAAATACTTGATTCCTTGCGTTTAGTAGTTTTTTTAACAAGGTGTGTCAAAACTTGCCAAGTAACATTATTAAAAGTAACTATTTTTATGTATAGGTACTTATTCAGATCTCACTTCTTTATAATCCATATCTGGCTCTTCCATTCTTGTTTTTAATTAAACCTAACCAGCAAATAAAATTGTTTTCATCTTTTGATTATTTGTTTGTAACTTTGTACCAAAATATAAACCAATTTGTAAATGTGAACACCATGTAGCATTTTAATTGTCACTTTATCCTCATTTGTCTTTGCGATTCTACATGATCTTCGCATGCTTTTACTGTATGTATCAATACATACAAACTGTAATACTATATTATTTTTAAAAAGAGTAACCATGGAGTTTCTTGCCCGTTCTTCTCCATAGGAAGCTACTTTTGGAATGGGCAACTAGAATCAAACTTAGTTATAATTTTGACGTTCATAAGTGCTTGTAAAGGCCTAAATGAAATAAATGATTTGACTTTGACTTTGAAAATGAGCGGAGATGCTATAAAGTAGGTAGGTCAGACACCTTCTTGTAGGGCAAGTTACGGTTACAGTAGGCATGATCAAAATGATCAGCTACTAATAACTGTTTCTTGTCAAATTAAGACCAATCAGTTTAGTGTAGACCAATCTTCGATAGATTCGGTGATCTGGTATTCCAAAAAGGGCGGTTTCCAAACAAGGCGTATGAGGGCAGAGCTAGTTACGTCCCTCATCCCCTGAACACTCGTTATGATATTTCTGCTAGTGATTTGAAATAGATAGATACACTTTAATAGGTACACATTTTTTTTTCATTTTGCTCTAGGGCTGACTATTTTATCGTTTAAAATTAAAAAAAGTTTTATAAAAAATAACTTTTAAATTTCTTATACCAATATAACAATCGTACCTGCTTTAATATCCTCCAGTGTCTTAAGTCCCCAGCCTCTGCTGGGCGTCCTGTACGGCACGAGCTTGGGGTACTGTCGCTTCTCGAAGGCGCGGTTGTTGCAGCGGTCACCCGCACGACATGTGGGACCGCACTCTGTTAGTAGCATTCTGGAATGGAGGATATTGATGTTATGGATAAAATCTTTACTAATAATATAAATGTAAAAATGACACTGTCTGTCAGTCCAGCTTTCAAAACTGTGGAATTGATTTAAATGAAAGGAGCATGCGTTTTGTTGTCCCTTCCTTTTATGGCATTATATTCCATCTTACGGCAAATAAATTCAGTCCTAGCGCCTGGCTTGGTCATTGACGTTGAAGTGAATGCAACAGAATAGCCATTTTTATCTATTCGTAGTTTTGTTAACTAGAGACAGAAATTTGACATTTAGTTATAGGGTGCGAAATGATGGGTCAAAATTCTATGATAAGAAAAACAGATATAATATTGGGAACGGCCGTAAGTGCTCGTTTTGTGCGAGTTTTACACTTATTTCCTATCCTATCCTAATCCTAGCAAGTTATGTGCTGACTGTAAATAATGAGGATTCCTACAAACTCACCGGTTAAGACAGTGCGAGTACAGCCCGCACACGTCTTCATCGTTCGGGTTACACTCGCACTGCGTCAGTGAACTCTCAGGGTCCTCCAGCCGCCGCCCGCACAGAGATCCACAAGGTTTGTTCACTTTTAGTTTGACGTAGTGGGGAGGTAGCAGGGAAGAAGCGATGTCTAGTGATTCCTCCTCGTTTGGTTGGGCCGCTGTAATCATAAAAAATAAATATAGTTGAATATAAAAGTTCGAGTTTGAGTTTTGAGTTTATATTAACTGGCTGCACCAGCAAGCAGTGTGTACAACGAATTTGTACTTACATTTTAATATTTCGCAAGCCCTCTGGGCATGTTCCATTGCGGTTGTAAATGCTGCGTCTATCTTAGACTTTTGGTATGAAATACGTCCGGAATCACCTGAAATCAGACCAAACACGTTAAGCCACGGGTCGGTTATCGGTTAACATCTTTGGCACTCATTACGGGCAGTCAGAAGCCAGCCAACCGGAGGAGGTCAGATAGGCAGTCGCTATATGTAAAACACTGGTATCCAGCTGCATCTAGTTAGACTAGAAGCTGGCCCCCACATATTCGGGAAAAGCTAGGCAGATGATGATGATACAGAAGTTAATTTAAATTAAATAATTTTGCTTACCTTCTTGGAACGGGAATACACGTCCTCTATTGACCCAGTAATGGTCGTATTGTCCAAAGAAACGCACTACAAACTCTCCCAGGTTGTGTTTGACAGCCATTATGTTCTCTGGTATTTCTGAAGGGTGCAGGACTATGCCGGGCCACCATCTATAAAAATAAATGTTTTGTTTACAATACATATTACATAACATACACAGCTTAGAACAAACATTGATCAGGGGCGGCGATTAACGCTCATTCCTTCTCTGTTTGAAGAGACATGTGTCATGTAGTGGGACAACAAAAATGCTAATGATGACAATAGACGAGCGAATTGAGACGCTACTAATGAATAAATCCGCGAGACAAACATAGTGTACACTGCATAATAGGTTATCTAAATATATAAAACTCAAAGGTGACTGACTGACTGACATAGTGATCTATCAACGCACAGCTGAAACCACTGGACGGATCGGGCTGAAATTTGGCATGCAGGTAGATGTTATGACGTAGGCATCCGCTAAGAAAGGATTTTGATCAATTCTACCCCCAAGGGGATAAAATAGGGGATGAAAGTTTGTATGAAACTTTGTCAATTTTAAACCAATCGGACTGAGACTTTGCATGCATAAAGCTACTATGGCGTAGGCAACCCTTAAGAAAGGATTTTGATAAATTCCATCCCTAAGGGGATAAAATAGGGGATGAAAGTTTGCATACTTCTTAACGCGAGCGAAGCCGCGGGCAAAAGCTAGTACATACATATAAGTGGCAATCTTGGTAAAACTAACCTGTAATGTCCCAGTTTGACCCACACCATTTCTCCGTACAAGGGCAAACGTCCCGTCTCACAGTCCTCGCACATGTAACCACCTAGAAAAAAATAAACATAGCTTTTTTAGAAATACCTTTTTATCGACTTGTGTAGTACTTGCCAAACTTATTGGCGGCTTGAAACCTGGGCGATTAATTAAAAAATATACAAAACGCAGCTAAAAGTCATGTTAGAAAATACCAATAACAAATTGCGAGCGAACCTTTCTAAACTATCCGCGGATTTGAACCGTTTTTCAGCGAGCACATGTTAGCTGTTTCTCGCGTCATAACGTACACATTATTTTTTTGGTCGCTGACAAATGTGCGCGAACAGTTTGGTAGGAATCTCGGCAGTAGACACAGGATATAAAGAGTACATGCAAGAAGATACAATTTGTTATCTCTTCAGTACTACTACAAGTTCCATAATTATTTAGACACACATTACTGCATGCAAGTAAAAACCTCGTCGGAATATAATTTATTTTCATAATTACGGTACATACAGACAAATGTCTTCAATTCATGCGTATTTTTTACCAACGCATTTACATTCAAAAGCATATACATATTTCAGATTTGAATACAATTGTATACCGTAACTATGTATGCATATGTTTGACTGATCTACAAGTGGGCTAGTTACGCGTCCCAGTTTTCTCAATGTCAAGGTCAAGGGTACTGATCCTATTCATGTAAATGTTCCTATGTTTTTTATGACGTCATCAACTCTGAGTATATTTAGTTAGTCCAAAAGGCAACTTTTAAGAGCGTATATTGAATTCTCGTTTCAGTTTCAGTTACTTTTTGCGCAAAAAGGGGTTGCAATTATTTTTGACAAACTTGGCGTGGTCGGGTAAAAAGTAATTCGGGAAAAATTATTTTGACCGACAATATTTTCAACTAATATTTTTCAATTTCTTATTTCCTGCGCCTGATCTCTCTCCAGTTGAGTCGGATTGCCGTCTCATTGAGCTACGAGAGCAATGATATAGGTAGTGTATTATGTCCTTGAAAACAGTACAACATTATTAATATCAAAGCACTAAAATATGTACAAAATCTTACCTTCAGGCGGTTTAATATTAAGGCACTCAGCATGGAAGGAGGTGGGACAGTACTCGCAGCAGATCAGAGAGCCGCCCAGAGCGCAGATGAAACACCAGCCTGTGTTCACGTGGCACGGGACTTTGCCGGGCCTGGAGAAAAGTTATATTGAAATTATTTCTTCAAGCAAGTAAGAAGGATAATGGTGGTTTATCAAGGAAATACAGAAGGGGTAACTTAAAGACTTAAGGCTGTTTCCAATATGTTATCTGTCTGTTGTTTTGGTAACTAGAAATAGGAATTTTAATTATTTAAAAAACTACTTTTCTAGTGATATTTGATTAGTCAGAACAAAACTGTATCAGGCAGAGACTAGACATTTAAAATAATAAAAAAACAACTACCACTCACGTATGCTCGTAATGTCTTGGACATATAATATGCGACGCCGTCAAAATCTGCGTTCCGGCCGGCAGACATCTTGTGAACGAGTGATAAGTCGCGGGACATCGCACACAGCGGGCCAACTTATCACCGCTAAACCTCGTTTTACATCCCCTAGGATCATCAGACACACAAGTATGACAAACATGTCTAGGACACGTCAAAGCCTCAAAATACTCATTAATCTTCTTATTAGTTTTCGACGGCTCACCCCCATTAAACTGTGTCTGAGGCCAATGCTCCAAACACTGCAAATGATAGTACTTATGACAATGAGCCACATGACACCTCTGTCGTAACGTAGCCTCATTTTTAGAAACGGCCGATTTACAAACGAAACAAACGGGAGTGTCATATTTTTGACAGTTCTTGCATTTGAAATTGGAATAGTCCATTTCGGAATTCGAACGACGCGGTTTTAGTTTGACGTCGATTATTTCACATTTGCCTGGAACTGTGTCGCTCCAATCGCAGCCGTCGTCGCTCGAATATGAATCGTAATCGATTTTCTCTGATTCAAGCAGTTCTTTCATTTTTGCTTCTATTTGTGCTTCTAAAGTCTCAGCGTCAACTGCAAGTGTTTCTGGTTCGATAATTTCTTCCATTGAAGCGTTCTCTTCAGACACATCTTGGGATTTATCATCATGGTTATCAAAATCGTCAGAGTTTTTAGGTTTACGTACTAACTTTTTCTTCTTCTTTCTCCCTCTGGTTGGAGCTGGAGTTTCAACCTCTACAACTTCTTTATTAACGCAATCAACGTGGAACATACCATTGCAGCCTTTACATTTGACAAGGTTGCCAGTCATCTCACACATTTCGCATACTTTCTCTCTGATCAGACCTTTGAAAACATTCGGTTTGGGCTTCGCTAACTCTTGGAAGTAAAGTTCCACCTCATCAATGTCATTTACTTCGTGAATCGGCTCAGAATCTACTCCATTTTCATCAGATTTACGTTTATCATTAAAGATAGAGAATACTTCTAACTCCTCTTCAATATCAGAATATTCCTCATTGTAATAAGGTTTTATTACCTTTCTCCTAGGTTTATCTTTTGTTGCCACATCATCGTCAGTATCTTTTTCCGTACCTGTTTCTTCTTTCTCAGTTTTAACTTTACGTTTAATCTTTTTGGGTTGTTGTGTCGCATCTTTAAGGCCTTTAACTAATCCAGATTGTTCTATGTCGTCGTTCTTCTTAATTTCAGATTTACCTTCCTCTTCGTACAACCAAGTTTTATATAAATATGAAATTATTTCATCCTGCGTTAATTGTGGATTTTCTTCAATCAAACTGTCTTGCCTTACTTCCATGTATTTAACGAATTCTGGATCTTCAAGTGCATTTTCCTTTTTGGGAGGAAATTTCTTTTTACGTTTGCTTAAAGATACTTCACTGCCTTCAGAAGTAATGGAGATTGTATCTGCTTCTTCTTCTTTGATTTTAACTTCATCTTTGAAAATGTTTTCTTTCCTTGATTTGGATCGTAATTTACATCTAATTAGAGGTGCCTCGCTGTCTTCCGAGTCAATAGATTCTCTGTCAAAATCATCCTTAGTATTGGCAGTTTCTTTTTCCTGTGGGAAATTTACTTGTATAGCATTGGAGGGATCTATTGGCTTTGGGTTGTCCTTATTTTCCTTATCCTGTTCTTTACTAATCGCCGTTGCTACTTCAGTGTCATTTTTATTAATTTGTGTATCTATGCTAATATTATTATCTTTAACTTCTGAATTTGAAGTAGATCCTAAAGCGATTTCTGTTTCATTAGTCTGCAGATCATTCTGAACTACTTTAGGAGTTATACTTCTTTCGGATTTGCTATTATTATTTGTCAATTCCTCATCGGTATTACTCATTTGGTCATCTTGGGAACTCTCATCTTCTATATACCTCTTTCTTTCTGCTCTCTGCCTGAGTAAGAATCTTTGCATGAAGGTTTTACTGTTAGAGGTATTTTTCTGCGATTTCTTATGTTTTGGTTGTTCAACTTTCTTATCCTTCTGTTTCGGCGCAGGATCCAAATTCAAACCTTTAACCAAAGTAGATTCGCGTAAATCGTCGTTTTTTTTATCATCAGTTTTCGCATTCTCTTCGTAAACCCAAGTTTTGTGTAAATACGCTACAATCTCATCTTGAGTCAATTCTGGATTTTCATCCATTATAGCGTCTTGTCTTAATTCTAGATATTTTAGAAATTCTGGGTTCTCTAAAGGATTTCCTGCAGTTTTATCTTGTCTTGAACGTAATCTACGTTTTTCAGATTTTGATGAAGCTGTACTGTCTTCTGAATGTACAGAGATAGTGTCTAAATCACCGTTTACATCGTGAAACCCATTTTCTACTATGGTTGCTGGCATAGGACTAGGTAAATGCAATTCTTTGCCATTTTCCATATCAATCTCTTTAACGTTAACATGCCCATTCATAGAAACATTTTTAATACTATCAACAACATCGCGATTATGAACTTCATTGTAACGATCATTTATTTTACTCACGTTATTTTTATCATTAAATTGATTATTGCTTTCTTTATTACTCCTTTTTGTTGCAAAGTTATCATGATTATCATTATCAAGATTATTTTTCAGATATTTCGAGATTTTATTCGATTTCTTAGACTTTTTAGCAGACTTAGCGGTTTTATCTGGTACAGAATCTTTATCAGTACTATTTTTCCTTGATATTTCCAATTCCATACTTTCATTAATCAGACTACCTTCAGACAGGCTGTCTGATTCAGTACTGCAATCAGGTTTATAGTCACTGTCTGTATCAATATCAACAGACATGAAACTAGGCTCAGTGCTTACAGCAGTTGAATCATTTGTTAATTCATCCTGTAAATCTGCTGAGATATTTTCAGCATTACTAGTACTCATATTGTCCTCACTTTCATAATTTGCCATCAGTTTACTGTCTAAAGCATCTTGACTATATGAATCTTCATATACTTGACTAATTGGTAGATTTTGGACACCTTGACTATCTGGATCCTCATATACTTGACTGATTGGTAAATCTTGGGCATCTTGACTATATGAATCTTCATATACTTGACTGATTGGTAGATCTGTAGTATCTATATTTGGGCTTTTATCAGTAATTTCATTACTCTGTTCTATGACCTCGTTCACAGTTTCCTTTGGAACAACTTCTTTCTCAATTCTAGCGGCTTCAGACGAATTATCTTCGTTTTCTTGGGGTTTTGTTGCCTCAATTTCTGTGTTTTTGCTTTCTTGGCTATTTTCGTCATAGGAATCTTCATAAACTTGACTCATTGGTTCATCTGTATTCTCTGCACTATTAACTTCAAATGTCTTTTCAGTTACATTTTCGTTTGCCTTTGGTAAAGGCTGTGTTTCTAGAGTAGTACTAATAGTGCCTAAATTCAGTTTCTCAGTTTCTAGTACTTGTGCTAACATTTTTGTTAGTTTAAGTTTCCTGTCTTGGCTATCGTCGCTAAATAAATCTTCAAATACAGGACTTTCTGGTTCAGATTCCGAATCTTCAGTAGTATCATCTTGAGTCAGTTGTGTCTCATTTATTTTTGTCACATTTGGTAGAGGTTCTTCAATTTCAGTCTTATTATTGACTGGATCAATTGTACTTAAAAAACTTTTACTGTCTTGACTGTTATCATCTGTATGCTCACTTTCAGAATCATGTGTACCATTTAATGTCGTTACTGTTTCTTTTGGGCTTTCTTTATCAGAAATCTCTTCACTTGATTTTGTTTCCTCATTCTTTTCAGTCACAGCAATGTCACTAATTTCAGTACAATTCTGAACATTTAAATTCTTAGAACTATCAGTATCCGTAGAGTTTTGATCAGAATCTGTCACTTCTACAACGTTATTAGTGTAATCATGTTCATTTTGAGAAGATAAATTAGGAGATTCGTTTAACGATTTTCTTAAACTATAAGGCTTATTTATTTTCGTTAATGACAAATTTTTCTTTTTTTTCTTAGATCTAGTTTCTTTAGTATCTTTTTTCTCTTCTAATTTTAATTGAGGAACTTGGGTTTTGGATTGGGTTTTTTCTGGAGTTTTAGATTTAGCTTTCTGAAGCCACCTGTCCATATGAGATTGCCTTTGTATTTTCGTGATGCCTGTCTTAGCCGCCATATTGTCTAGGCAAGCTGTAACTACTTCAAAAACATCCAAAGACTTATTCCTTGTCCTATTTCTGGAACGTTCGGCAGTATCCGTCTTACCATCGTCCTCTGAAAAAAGTGTATCATATAGACTCTCGCTCAAAGATACGTCACTGTCAGTTCTACTGATTTTCCCGCTCTTTTGCTGTTTAACTTGAGCTCTAGACTTTTCTAGCATCTCATTGAAGATATCTATCCTCAACCTCTTTGGTTCTCGAAGCAGCATTTCTGCTTCTTCCACGGAGTTGTTCCATAAGGCTTGTTTCTTTTCTGATACGAAGAAGGCTGCATACAATCTGGGGTCTTTTTTCTTATCCTGGAAAAGGAGACATTATTTTGTTAGTTTAATTTAAATTACGCAAATAAGCATTTTCACATGATGATGACACACAAACTCAACTACATACTTTCAAGCAGTGAGAAAATTTTCGCATTAAAATTAATTAGAAAAATCAATTTAGTTCATTTTGGATTTATTTAATGCTTATAGCCATGTCAAACTTAACAGACAGACATATTCTGCTGTGGAATTTGTTGCGCTACTTATTCTTCCCAGTAAAAACACATAATATGTACTGATGAAGGGTGGGCTTTTTGGCTGTTTTTTGTGATTTATCAGCCTAATTTGAATAACTTCTCAGTTCACCTAACGATTTATGAACATACCTCAGGTGTGAAATTCTCCCTTGTATTCTCAAACTCGAGCTGACCCGAGTACTTGCGGAGCATGGTGTCCACTATCCAGCCGCGACGTCCATTGTCTCCGAAGAATGTTACGTGTATGACGTCACGCTCTATGCGGCCAAACACTAGAACAGGTATGTGAGAAGCTTAGACCTAATACTAGTACAGGGGCATACGAAGGATTTTTATGGGCCATCGAGGTTACTAGAACAGACATATAAGAAAGATTTTAATGGACAGTTAATGAAGGTATGAGACATTTTTGGACTTGATTGCTGTAATCATAAAAAATGGGACATTTAAATCTAATCAAAATAGCACACAAGAGATGGAACAATGTTTTGTTCTTTTTTCTTTTGTCGTTTTTTTTCATTTGTAAAGGCATGCATCCTTTTTTTATTTTTGCAATTTTGATAAGGTACCTCATTATGAAATTGATGATTAAAATATCTAAAGATTTATGTATTTATGCATTATTTTTGAACATTAAATAAATGTACATTAGCACAGCACAGCAGATATTGTAAATAAGTGATAACTAAACTAAATGAAATCTCTGTATTATGTAATGATAAGTCATTTGACACATATAGTTTATATAGATAACATTACTAGGGATGTAGAATTGTAGATGAATTCATTATCAAACCAAATTCAAAACAAAGCAACATAAATTAATAAATTACCTATAATCAGATATTTTATTATTTTTCCTTATTTTTAGTAAAAACAAGGTGAATTTGAATTGGTATATGAACAACAAAATATTATATAGCAATAATAATTCCTAGTTATACCCAATCATCATTGCAAGATTTTAATTAGACTCATTTTTTTTTGTATACTTACACTTCTTTTTGACAAACACTCCATTGGAGGGATCCCTAGTGACAATACACGGCCAGAATGGAAAAGTACCCATTCTTGCCCAGGCTAGGTCTCCAACCTGATAGGCACATTTGGCTTCTAATTCAAACAACTCACTCTTTGAAGGAGTTTTAGTCTCTCTATGGTCTTTTTTCTTCTTTTTACTATCAAAATCCAGAGTTTTCACCACAGAGGAATTATCTATATATCCATTCTGTTGCTTAGCTGATCCCAAACTATACCGTTCAGAGGACCGCTCCAAAATATTATTTAAATGTGTACTGGAAGACTTGCTTGCGCTTTTGACTGGTGAAAACATGTTCTTGATAAACATGACATTCTCATCCGCTTCCCGCTTCTGAATTAAATCCTTTCTGATATAAACTTTAGGAAATTTCTTAGCAGGAGATGGGCTAGTTTTCTTAACTTCCTCAGTGGCAAAACGGCTCAATGATATGTTCTCTTGATATATACTCTCAATCTGGTTCTCCAAAAAAGTTTCAACGCCAACTATTTTTGGCTGTTCAGATCTTAATGGAGAATTTGATGCGTGCATCTTATAAACAGGGGACTGGGTCTTCATTGGTGACTTTTCAGCCAGCGGTGACTTTATTTCCGGAGTCACTTTCTTGGTATCCGAATGCTCAATCTCAGATTTAAGACGGCGAGCCCTTCCATAGCGACTGGTGCTCGTGCCATCCCCTGTAGAAACCGGTGAAGTCACTCTGGCAGTCAAATTAGTTTCAAGTTCACGTTCAATGAGGGACCTTTTCTTTGGTTTTGACTTAACTGTCAGTGGACTACCTGACACTTTCAAGTCCTCAGAACTCATATTATCCTCAGACTCCTCCATTGCAATATGTCTCGAATAATCTAGACCCCTTTAGACGCGTCTGACGTAACAAAATAGAACATCGCAAGTATCGCCCCAAATCACTAATATTTTATTTAAATCCCATATTTTTCAGCAAACAACAATACGAAATGTGACGAGACACCAATATTTACACGTTACACTCCTCCCCAAGCGTTTCACTTGGTTTTCTGAAACAAAAGAATCAAAATGAAGTTTCGTTTTTCTAATGAAATAGGTTAATTCAATATTTGAATACAATATCATGTTTTAGAAGTGGAAATGGAAAATTTTATGAATTAAATCATAAAATGTCGACTCACCTCCGCGTTATTCCGTTTAGTGGCGTCAGTGATTGCAATTTGCACAAGACAAATCGTCAGATTGGCGGTCTCCTTGGTGCATAATTGAGCCACAGTCCATCGGAAACTTAATATCCTTTTTTACACACCGATGTGTCCCGATAGAAATGTTCTAACACCAGTTTCAGGAAGTTTTTATGCCACAGAAACAGGAATATTAACTATAATTGTCAGCGCTCAAATATCATTCGAGCAAAGTCCTAATTTGTTACGAGAAAGCACCCAGTAACACAGTCAAACACGCGCCATCATAACTTCATACATCGAAAGGAGCTGAACCAGCCCACAGTTAACATCACTGCGCTTTCCACACACGTTATCACTAATTATCTCACGAATAAAAGTATAAACACTGATTATAATCTATTATTTTTAAAATTATAAATGAAAATAAGTTCCGCCACAGAAATACCGACGCTCAGTGCCGCGAAAACACATGAATATATCGAGTCTGTGTGCGTGAGAATACAACGAGAATTTTTGTATGGAAACACACACATATGCAAGTTTTCACACAGTTCAATGGCTTCGCTTATCACAAACTGTTTTACCGACGCTTTCAAAATAGTTCGTTTTTAGGGGTCCGTATTAGTGTTTGTGTATAAAAAATATTTCACAAATAGTACAATGAAAATCCAGTTAGTTATTTCTGGGAGCTGGGAAAACATTTGCAATAAAACGATTTTTCCTCGCATACAAACAGATAATAGAACAATCCAATTATCTGCCTTTCCCACTTCCAATATTCTTATTCTCACTGATTTTTTTTTTTTAATAGCATCCTGATTATTTTCAATAGAGCATTATATACGGAGAACTTATTACTAATTATTTATAGAGATGGATCACAATGAGCATGACATAATAATCGTTATATTATGTACGGAACCGTTTAATAAATCGCAATATTTATTTATTTTGATTTACCAAATGTCAGAAAAAAGTCTATGGTTTATTAACGGAAAACAGATTTAGAAAATTAAAAACCTTCTTGATTATAATTCGCTTTTTTATTTATTATATGAAATAAGTTAATTGTAAGCAAATAACAATAAAATCTACTTCACTCTCACAGAGAAACACACTGAAAATGATTGAAATTAGATTTAATAAAAATCCCGCCAACAACCCCACCCATCAAACGATAGACAAGATCAGCTGCGGATAGTCACTGTCAATAAAAAATGTCAATGTCGGTAAAGTGTCATCTGTGTCATGCGTAAACGTCAAAACTTCGGAAGTGATTTGTGAATTATCACCACGAAATTGATAGTTAAAATTACAAATTAAAGTAAAAGATGTCGGTGGCCAAAGTGACTAAAGATCAAAACAAGTCCGAGCCGGTAGCGTACAGCGATGCTGCTCTAAGAAACAATGCTGTGGTCGTGGAATATTGTAGAACTTCTATGGCTGCGTTGTCGGGCTCCACTGCAGGTAATTCATTATACATTACAACCTCCTTTAGTGCTCGTGTTAAGTTTTTAATAGTTGTTACTTTCCACTCCATATAGTTTGGTAAATCAACGAAATTACGTGATATCTTCTATCTAAAATATACTTTATAAAAGTGACAATTCAAAACATTTGGTGCTTTCTATAATCAATACATATTGTTAAGTATTCTTTAAATAGGAATTATGAACTTTGATAATATAGGATCCAATTTATAGGTAAGGGCAGTAGTTTCACTTGTACCCAATAGGGACTATTTTGCTCACCCAAATAAAAAGTGGCCTATAGCCTTCCTCGCTTAATTAACACAAAATTTTTCAAACGGGATCAGTATTTCCTTAAAATCAAGCAACAAACAAACTCCAATTTTATTGGTATAAGCTTTAGTTATAAAGATCACACATTAATACAAACAATCTCAATTCCAGGTGTCCTAGGCCTCACAGGTCTCTACGGGTTTGCGTTCTACGTGTTTGCAGTCGTCAGCCTCTGGGTGATGTTCATGTTGAAGACTGGACCTAATTGGAGCAAATATTACGTGTCAAGACAGAGTCTACTAACACACGGCTTCTTTGGAGCGCTCTTCACTTACGTGTTATTTTGGACTTTTATTTATGGGATGGTTCATGTATATTAGAGTTAAGTTAGTTTGTAAGTCTTATAGATGAATTGTGAGAGGTTTACTTTATGTATGATAGGAAGAGATGGACTGCAATGTAATCTTATATTTAATTAAAATTTAAACAAGTATAAGCAAGAGCAAACTCCTTTCTTATACACTGGATTTAACCTAATAGGCAGTGTGGCATTTGTATGCTAACAAAACTCTTCATGTATTTTACTAGCATCCTACACTAACCAAATGACCAAATGTGTATCGGACACGAAAGACATTACTCAGACAAAAGTGTATCAAGCTGAGTCAAGCAATAGGCCAAATATTAAACTAGCTGTTCCATACAGTTTCAACCACATCCCAAGGGAACGCCCGCACTTGCATAAACAGTAACCTATGTCCTTTCTTAGGCTGTAGACTATGTGTGTACCAAAATTTCGTTTAAATGTGTTCTGTAGTTTTGGCGTGAAAGCCAGATAAATAGAATTACTTTCGCATTTAAATATTAAAAGTAAGAATTGCAGTAACATTATTTTGTATTTATTAACTATTTGTTAAATAGGAAAATACTGGCATGTAATGTAAAGAATGGTTTTATTTATACATACTGTAAGAAATATTATAATTGTTTTACTGAATAAAATGGTTAATTATGAAAACCTTGTTTGTTTGCCTTGTTTAAATTTAAACCATACCTAATTTTATTTGATATGTTATCTGAGAGGATAACTTGTCTATGTTTTATTGAAGATTTTATTTTTCCCAGTTAAAAAGTCATTATTTACTGCCCCAATCTTATATATAAAAATGAATTGATGTTCGTTAGTCTCACTAAAACTCGAGAATGGCTGGACCGATTTGGGTTATTTTTGGTTGTGTTCGTTATGTTCGTAGAGGTCCAGGGAAGGTTTAAACGATACGAAGTTTGTTGGGTCAGCTAGTGGTTTATAAATATGTGTATAAAATTAGTTTCTGCTGTTCTAACGTGATCGCAGAAAACGGTGCGGTCAAAAAGCGGTGTGGTGTGAAACATTTTACTGACAATAGATGGCGCCACTTACATATATTTTGCAACAAAAACAAACATTAACTTCTTGCTCGCCTTACGGAAAGCAATTTTTCTTCTTAGTAGATACCTACTTATCAATATGTGGAGATCTACATATACATTTTAGTAATTCCTTCAGTTATAAACACTGTCCTAAGTACCTAGTTTCTTAGGTCGTGGCCTAGCCTGGCGCGGTCAGTCCATGAATGTGAGTCCATGCGACCTTCTATGTCATGAAGATTTGATATCTCTTCTTTTTTCGGTTGGTATTTAACAGTCATTAAGGGTAGCCAGAAAGTCCGACAGTCAGTCTTATTAAGGGCCAGGGGGTCAATCAGATGGGAATTCGCTAGACCTCAATTCAAAAAACTGTGGTAAAAAGGTAGTCAGATCGTATAGCTTAAGACCAGGATAAGAACATAAAACTGTTTGGATTATCCGGCTACAATCGGTATTAGACGGATTTAGATAGTCAGTATCACTTCATGCCTGGCTGAATAAAAAAAATCTTTAAAAAAATCCCCACTCGTTTCCAAATCGTTGTCGTATCGTAACCATAAACAATAAAGGCTCGATCGTCTTTTAATAAAGTTTAGCTGCAAGCCCCAGGCTATTAGTAGCCTATCAGGCGCTGATGGGTTCACAAAATGGCCGACACATACCCCAGTCTAGTTTATAACTTCGGTAAGTGATCCAATTGGGTTAATTCTATCGGAGAGGCAATGTGTTACAGTTTTGTGGCTTGATCATTGAGTTTTAAGAGTAGATAAATATTTTACGGGTATTTTTTTGTTTTGTTTTTGATCGTGTCTATTTTATTGAAACTTAGGATACCTACCTATGTAAATAGCTTACCTACTAATGATTCTCTTCAGATTTTTAGGTGTCTTGTACCTACTTAGACATTTTGTCACATTATTGGTGTTGTTGGGGCACATTATTGGTGCAGTTTAGTATCAGTCAGCATTAGGGTGTGTGAGTTATCCGCATTTTATTCGTCTCCGTAATATCTATTAAATAGAATTTACTTCTAGATATCCCTAAACTTAATAGGTACCTAAAGACCTCTCTACTAAATTATCGAAAACAAATTACGGGGTTCCAAAGTAAATTTTATCGAGTGCATATAGGATTGCAGATGTCCGATCTTTACTTTAGGTACTGCAAACGAATTAAAACAGAATGACGTCAACAGTCGGAATTTTTCTCCGTTCCAGCATCTGGTAATGTAGACTTAACTATCGGACGAGAGCTGAGTAAATGTTTGTGGCGCCATTGCAAATAATTGTCCACAAATTGTTCACCATCGTCGTATTAATTAATTGATTTTACAATTTGTGCAGTTTACTTTTCAACAATGTTTATTATTTTTCTGTCTGTGGACCCCACTTGATGGAAAGAAAATAAAGAAAATTTTGTTGTTGGACTACAGTTCAATTGTTTTTTCATGTTGGTAGTTGAATGACAGTTTTTAATCAATTAACGAATTAATGCGAGCTGCCCTAGCCTAGATAGCATAGTTTTAATTGCCTATTACTTATTATAATCAGTGTAGCAAACATTGATGATCGGAATTACATCCGAGGTCATAAAAAAATAAATGAAAAGTGCGGCGGTTACACTCGACGGCGGCGATAACTCACGAAACACTGAGTGGACTGTATGGATTAGAGTTATACGCGAATGTATTACCACAGGAACTTGTTTAAATAATAAACGAATGCGACACTTTTACACGGCTTTTATTTATCACCACAATTGTTATCACTGGTTTACATTAAGTTTACTTTTTAGTTTACACGACTTTATTAGATTACACACGATTGTAAACACTACGAGATTTATCACAGCAAAGTTATAACGATTTAAAACACAATAGTTTGAACACAATAGAGTTAGCACAATAGAGATTTAAACACAATGAAGTTACAAGTTTTAAACACAATGAAGTTAGGGTATAAGTTTTAACACTAAGTTAGGTCACAAGTTTAACACTGTTAGGTCATACGTTTAACACAGTTTTATAGTACAGTTTACACAGTTTTATAGCACAATTTACACGATTTTATAGAACACAATTATTAGCACATAGATTTAGAACAATTTTAAGAGTTTTAGGGCATAGGTTTTACCTTAGTACTTTCACTATTTTCACTGAGCACTGGTTATAACGAGCATTACTTGCTTACTGTGGGTCGACTACAATTTCTCCGAAAAATGACTCTATCTTCAAACAATTTTCTAAGGTCTCAAGTCGTAGGGGTACCGGACGGGTTACAATTTACGTTGACCAATTAGCTAGAATTCTATGGCTTACGCCTGACCTTTTTTAGTCCCGCTACTCGACACGAGGGGGCTCTTTGATTAATCCAAGCATGCTCATTGGTGAAAGTTATGGAAAAATACTGATGACAGTTATCTTTTTACGCACACATGTAAACTTTCTTATCTCTTGCGCAATGATTAATGCTATTACAGATATTATTACTAAAACCGTTACATTCAAAATCTTATTACGTAACAATCAAGTTAGTCACAACATAAAAACATATTAAACAAAGCCTATCTGGCTATCAATAGTATCAGTTATAGCATATTTCAGCATGCATGTTATGCAGATTCATATGGTTTAGCAATATCGATTACCTCATTACCTTAATAACATTCCTAAATTTAGTACATATATTATATACATTTAGCCTATATCTACTGCAGGCTCGGCGTCCGCAACAAAAAGCATTTCAAAATTTAAATTATCGTCTGGTTCAGGGAGCAGGCTGCAGCTTTCAGGCTAGGTGGGTAAGCCTATCTACTTCTAGAACATTTTCTAACGCGAAAACAAAATGAAAAATGTAGTAGGTATCTATATGAAATGTTGGTACCTACTCTATTTATACTTACTTAGTAAGTACCTAGGTAAGTCTTGTGCTTTAAATAAAGAGGGTGCTTAAAGAACAATACGCACCATTTCGAATGACTTTTTAAAAGGTCTTGCTCATTGCATTTTTATGTTCACTTAGTATTTTCTCTCCGCAAAGAAAATAAAAGCGCCTAATAACAATATCAATAACACGTTTTGTTCATTTAATTAACACTGTGTACTTCCATTTTGGGGGAGTAATATTGGGGGCGTAAATTTCCTCCCCCAAACTGCGGTCGGGGGCAGTTAGCTGGTTTAAAACGGGTACTTTGTCTCAGGTGGTTTTATTAGACGGGCTCAACACGATACCTGAGCTTAGAGCATTCAAACAACCGGAGAGGCTATTGTAGTATTTTTCCTTCATCTAAAGATGGCGAATTTGCTGTAGTGGGCACTGTGGCCATGCATGAAACCTTAATTTGCTTATGATGTCGCACTGATTTCTTCTTTTTAGGGACCTAGGTACTCTATTAGCGTGGTACATAAGTAGGTACCCTCAAATGTACTCGCTTATGCACTCCCTCATGTACTCTATTTCTTATGTGTATACTTCCTTATCTCTATTATCTACTCTCGTGTACCTACTCTTCTTATACATTATACTTCCCTTATTTACACGTATTTCCGTTTAGATACAGTTAGATAGAAATATTTGGTGCGTTGCCTCACTCCCAATGCCCTAAATGGCAGACTTTTGTTAGGGAATAAGGTGCTTAGGGCAGCTCCGGTTGTTTAAATGCTCTACGTACCTGGGTGAAGAGCTAAAAGCCCTTATTTATGGTTAAGGGCAAGGTTAAAATCTTCACTTTCACGAAGGTTTGGGAGTAAGGGTTTTTAGTACTTTGATGTAGTTTTTTTGTAGGTTTAACAACTATTGTTTCAGATACATACCGTAATACTGTCTAAAGTAACTGTTTCTGTGAGTTTCTGGTCAGAAATATTGTATATTTTACACTATCACACTGATATCATACTTAAAGGTGAAAGTCTGTGAGTGTGCATGTTTGTTACTTTGTTACGCGCAAAGGGCAACTTGACAATAATATTGAACCATCAGGGGACAGAATATGTTCGGGAAGTAAATGCTTTAAGAAGCTGGCGGAAGCAATTACCTACTTATGGTAATAGTACCCACTTAGTTTTGATTGTTCAATTACATATTATGCCCTCAACACACCAAAAGTTATCAGTTAAAAACTTATAATACCACAAAGCACTTAGCTACCGCAGACAGATTTACTGCGAGTGCAGACGCGGCACATTTTTATGTCGCTTTATACAGCGTGACGTGAACCGGATTTATAGCGTGGCTGTAGCTTCGCGAGCGATGTGTAGTAGCCGTTAACTGTGGGTGACAGCTTTATAGTGGGAAGTTTGTAGTCATTATGGGGTTGTGGGAAGTCAGTAGGGGTATAATAGTTTTATAGTTGCTGTAATAGAGTTTGTTTTCTTAGCTTGTTTGCTGGAACGCGCTGATATCAGGAACTACTGAAATTCCTATAGTGATGCATAGCCCATTCACCGAGGCAGCATAGGCTATTTTTTATAGGGGAAGTAGTTCCTGTAGTGTATTGTATTTACGGAAACGAGAAAGTACGATGTCTTATTGTAGGAACTGTCTTCCCAGTACTGGGTAAAAAATAAAAATATGGGGTGAGATGTGTAGTTAACTTCAGAAATGCAAAGTTATTTGGTGCGAACAAAATATAACAAACGTTTCAAAAATAAACATTCGATTTGATGAACTCCTTTATTGGAGTAAGTGTACTTGAAACCCCGAGTTAAAACCAAGCAAGGAAAATAAAACCACTAGGCACTCCATCCTGAATTTTATCGCTAGGTACTCAATTTAAATCACTATTCAGTGGAACCGTCAACAAAATGGCGTCGATATCACATGAATAGGGTTTGACGTTCATGCCTATCCTTCTGCAGTGACTTCGTAATATTATCTGTAATGTAAGCGACCCACTTCGTTTCAGTAAGTTTGTGACAATTTGTGAGGAAATCTTTGATGATAACGATTGAAATAAAAATGAGTTTTGAATCTATTGTAGGACATAGGATGTGTGTGATTGAATCACCTGTCTCTTAAGTCTGAGGGTGCAGGTTCGATTCCTGGTCACATGCATCCTGCTTTCATATATGTATGTACATATCTTGCACCAATAACTGAGTAAAAGTGAAAGAAAACCTCGGGAAAACTGGACTTCAAAAGACTGAGTTCGGAAATCTGCCTTGAAGTGCCAAGCATGGTGATTAACGCACAATCCTTCTCTCTCAAGTGGCATATGCCCAGCAATGGGACAAAGAGCCTGGTAATGAAAATGTCGAAGGAAGGATTTTTCCAGAAAATTATCTAGTAGGTAATCTACGATTCCGTTAAACATACGCACAATGGATTTAAGGATATTATTAAGAACGATCCAATATTCTCAAACCTTACCTTCGTCCTTGAATCTATCCCCACGACCTTCGTCCAAGATGCCATGTGCAAAATAAATCTGTAACCCGATTGTAACCCAATGAAGTAACAAAGCTATATTTGATTATGGTAAGGAGGCGACATGTCACCCTTTATTGAATTTGGTGAATCACTTATCCTCTTACGTATATTAGGTTTTGCTTAGATCAGATATATGGGACCCACAATTTTTTGAGGTGAATCAATGAAATGAGGGTGTGATTATGTGGGAAAATAATGAGAGGAGAATTGAATGTGCTTGTTTTTGATTCAACATTCGGTAAAAACATCTAAAACCTCGTATTGAAAACCGCATCAAAATCAGATCATTAGTTTAGAATTAGAAGATAGGAGGGAACATTACTTTGCACAAACGCACACACAAACGCACATCTCTCACCCTAAACGCATATACCTGCTCCGTTCCGTCGTGGGTAAAAATTGGCAAACTATTTTTGTATCATTCTTCTGTTTTCATTAGAAAACTTATAAACTTCAGCATATGTGATTTTTTTGAAACGAATTCCCTTCCAATTTGAATTTAGGAAAACATTTAAAACCAGAATGTAAAAACTAAAATATCGGGTCACAAAAATAGACAAGGGAAAAAAATACAATACCCATTTCAACTGCTAAAAAATTCAAGCTAAAACGCATTAACGCGAAAATAATAATAGAATCAATTTTCGCTTCGGTGATCGGAAATCAGAAAAAAGGTTCAACTTCCTACCGTCCTCTGCCCATTGATTGATTGGCAGATCCTGTTTTTTATTTGCTTATTATACCTAGCTAGAAATATATGTACCTACCAGTCAATTTTATTAATTGGAAGCCACTAAAATGTAGCAGTGTCTTTAATAAAAAAAATATAGAAAAGTTAAACGATTGCAGTTGTGGGCCCCCGAGAATTATAGTAGACCTATTAAATACTTATTTATTTAGTCTTTTATTCTGATCTTTTTCTTCTTGTAAATTGTTAGTTGGAAAACTTGGCTTGAAAAAAATGTTGTTGACTAAAAATTGCTGAAAATCTGAATAAGGTCAATAACCTTCGGGCTAAGACTGAATTGCCTTTTCAAATACCTCACTAAGAATAAAGATAAATTAAACTCCATAAAAATGGACCCAACCTTGAAGAATATTTGAACGTTTTAATTTAATTTTCTCAATGGCAACCTATAGATCTTGGCTTGGGGCCAGTGAATATTCTGAAAAGGCATACACCGCAAACTTTTCTTATTTATTGCGGATTTTACGTATTGTGCTTCCGAATATAGAAGACGGTGTATCGAGTCTTTTGTGTCTAGTATTAGGTAAAAACTAGCTTACACCAGCGGTTTCACTCGCGTTCCGTGGAAACTTGTCACCAGGTTATAAAGTTTTCAAATTGGTGCCAAAAAAAAAACAAAGCAACTGAGTCTAAGAAACTATCTAAATCGGAATTTTAAAAATAAAAAATCAATGTTCATTCAGTAGTTCCATGTTTCCTAATTTCATTAAAGCATCGTCAAATATGTATATATGTATAGTGTGTACATTAGTAAATATGTGACTGGATTTTGCAGTCTACCAATTGTCAACTGAATACCATCTTAACTATAAGGTAACATTATGTCGTTTAAACGCTTTCACACTAAACAAACAGACGTTTAAAACCATCAAAAATTAGTACTTTTCAACCAAATACATGCATGAAAATCGTCAAATTAATATTTATAAAGGTCGCCGGAAGACGCTGGATGCAGGTCGCTTCCAACAGGTATCTGTGGAGATCAAAGGGGGATACCTATGTTCAGCAGTGGACGTCCTATGGCTGAGATGATGATGATGATGATGATGATGAAATTAATATTGGGACCTACAATAAACAAATATGTATGCCCACTATTGGTCCACCTAACTGCCTATATTTTGATCAAATTACCTAATAACCATTTTCCATCAATATTTTTTGTTCAAAATTGACAGCGGCCATATTTCCATCATGGCCGCGGCTTGTCTCTTGCTTGACAGACAGAGAGCTCTTTATTTATCGAATTTATTAGCGGATGGACGAGTATTGTGGTTCATAAGAATTGAATTTAAAAGAGATGCGGTCGGATTGATCAGCATGTCGATTCTATAAAATATCACAACTCACTTCGACATCACTCTCACTTCGACTTCGATCTAAAGGTAGAATTCCGTGGACGCGACAATAGTCAACCTATGAAAATGTATGGCACCGTTGCCGAGGCCCGTGACAGTCGCGCGCGGCCGACGAATTTCGTAAGCTGCTCGCGGCATTGTCAACAATTTAATTCTGGTTTTACTAAAATTCTATAGATGTTATTAAGCGCTAGACCATGTTGAGAAGCGTACGGCCGCGAGCGGCTCACGAAATTCGTCGTCCGCGCGCGACTGTCGCGGCCCTCGGCAGCGGTGCCATACATTTTCATAGGTTGACTTTTGTCGCGCGGCTGCGACGATCGCGACCGGAATTCTACCTTAATTACCGTGATTGACATTGTCAAACTACACTAGCGCTACACTATCGAGCGTGTTGACAAGTTGAACTAAATTAAAGTCGAGATTTTGACAGATCTGTCAAAATCTGTCTATCTATAGGGAGGTAGGGGAGATGGGCAGTTGGGAGACATGATCAAATCAGAATAAAGGGGGTCCTTTTATTCTGATTTCTGATCATAGTTTTGTTTTTATTGGGTAGTTTACGTTACCGACTGGTAACGGTGTTCATCCATAGACTATCTGTCATTTCTGTGAGTTGTCAAGAACAAACACTCGTAAAAGTACTTAAATATTTTGTTGCGGTTTCGGATCGTTATAAAGAGAAAACTAATGAAAGGTATGTGTATTTTCTATTATTAATTATTGATTGTCAAAATCTCCAGTTACAATTATAGTAAGTCGATGCAATCCACACCTATTATACCTTTTGAAGAGAGTACTACAGCAATAGTTAATGGGCCCCACGTTTTTATTTTAGTCTAATATGACCGGGACCACCTACGTAGGTTGACAGGTAAGTAACTATTTTTTATTTTCTAGTTTTCAGTGCACATAAGATTTTTTTCATAAACTAAGTCAAAAGTGTCCAATGCTCCCTATGGTAGGGAGGCTTGGACATACCATGTAATGTATAATTTGTAAATTTTTGCTCTTCTTCGTCAGTGAAAATTTGTGAGGTTATAAATCTGCGCGAAAATCCTTTATAGAATCTTGTTTCAGGTACCGTTGCCAACTTGATCTAGAGACTATTATATTTAAAATAGTGTTTAAATAAAGTTCTAAGTGTTTTAAAGTGATTAAGTGCCTACCTTTAACGATGGCTAGAATGTTTTTGCTTAAATCTTTATTAGAAGAAGCTCATGCTTTAGATAATTTAGAAAAGCGTCAACAATCTGCTAGAATTCGTAGTTTATCTTTATTAACTCGCGATGATGACTATGTGAGCATATATAGATTGTCAAAGGAGCTAATTGACCAACTGGAGTCTGATTTACTGCCCTGATAAAGCCCACAAAACGTCGAGGCAAAGGACTTACAACTCGTATAAAAGTAAGTATTGACACAGTTTATAGTTGAAAAATTGTAATCAAGCACACAATAATAAGAAAAACACTTAGTTCTTAATAGGAGTATTCCTTTATGTGGTTTCCCCGCCAGCTGATATGTTTTCATGTTAGTCTTAAAGACTCTGTACTTCAGTTATAATATTGGTATTTGGTATATTGGTAAAAAAAATACTGCTAACCTTGGTCCACTGTTTGTGGGTTTTGATGGTGCCACCTATACTATTTAAGCGCACGGCTAATTCCTCCCACTGGCTTCGACTTCGCTCTCTGGCATTTTGCGTTCTCACGAAACCCTTCGCCAGGCCAGGGTTTTGCTCCATAAACTCAACCAGAGTTTCTACCTGAGCCGACGAAGGGTGAGACGACCTCTCATTTGGACTGAAATTATTGTTGGATTAATAAAATAAACACTTCTTTAATTAATATTATTTTTAACTTTATAACAAGAAATATAAAATTACTTCATGATTTTATCACAATGGCGAAAACCGGCGAAAACAAACAAGCTTAAACACAATATGAAGACAGAAGATACCCGATATATTACTTTCCTCTATGACAGAAGAGAAGAAAATATTGTCCACAGATTAATAATGGTATTGGCGCTGTCAGTATTTTTTTTCATAGGGTAAGCATAGATTATATTCACAGCACGAATTTAGAGATTTCTGTTTATTTTATACTTAAAAGCTGCCTCAAATTCCTTACAATAACAAATTATAACTAAAACATCATATTTAGCTAAAATTCTGTGTCAAAACTGATAAAATTAAAACTGATTAATCTCGGTTGACATTTTGTCGAGTGGGAAGTCACTAGCACAGCATTGGTCGATGTCGAGCTCACTTCACTTCGCAAGTGATTAGGTGATGTTTACAGAATGCAAAATCAAGGTCGTTCTGAATCGAATGCGAAGTGAGAGTGAATAGCGAAGTGAAATGCGAGTTGTTGTTCGAATTTTATAGAATCGACGTGCAGGCAGGCCTTGGCCTGTTGCGCCCGCTGGGGTTGCTGACAGTATTCTACTTGTGTAGCCCTTTCATTTGATACCCATATTGAGGGGCTGTGCCATTTTGTGCCGGCGGCCATATTGGATTTAATTAAAGGTGTATACAAAATTTCAGACCAATCGGTTGACAGGAAGAGGGTGAAATTTGAATTACAAAATTTGATCCAAGAATAAATAATAAAACAAACGGGGTGAGCTAAATAAAACCGTTTAAATATCTCGTAATGTTGAAACGGATTGTAATTTTTAGGAAAGCTCTTTCATTATATCTAGCCGAATATAAGAAATGGCAATAAAAGTTGATAATGATCTGTAAAATCTGATTTTTTATGCAATAAATTGTGAAAAAGTGCCCATCCCTCCCCTACCTCCCCTAAAATATGAAATGACATTACGAATCGAAGTGAAATGCGAGTTGTTGATCGAGTTTTATAGAATCGCAGTACAGGTTCTTAAAAGGAGATTTTACTATTATTAGGTTAAGAGGACATCATGGAGTATCCTTTTCATAGTTTATTTGCTTCTTTTATTTGTACGAACTATGCAATCTTCGCTGGCGACCCGTTGGGAACTACTTTTCGCACTCGAATGAAAGTAGCCTTTTTCGATATGACCCTATCCAACATTGACATATTTTTACAACTTACAAACTCTTCCGCTTTAAGCGTAATAATTATTTTATTAATGTAAATAAAAAAAATCTGAAATGGCGTGGCTGGATGATATGAAGATAAAGTATTCATACACGAAGTATGAAATCTGTAATACTTCAATCTTTCACTAAAACTAGACAATCTAATAACAACACATTTTCATAAAAATTAAATCTCTACAGAAAAATGAATAGGTAAGTGCCGAAAGTAAAATTAACGGCCAAAATGATTGATTAACGTCACACTGATTGATTCAATATTACACACTTTTATAAAAGTTCGCAGACTCGGATCAATCAAAACGACATTGAAGATTGATCGACAGGTTTTCTCATAACATCTTGATAGGATTACGCGTGTATTTTTTTATTAGTCGATATTTTTATTTAGGAGTGTTCCCTGGGTAATAATTAGCATAATACAAGTGCTATCTTTTTACCGACTTAAAAAAATAACTTCTCAGTTTGTCCTGTAGCTGTGTTTGGCTGAACCTAACATAGTACTTAGTAGGTATTTGTCAGAGTTAGGAGAAGGTTTTAGGCCTAATTATTGAAGTCGTTTTTTTAAGTCATTATTTTGTGGTATACCTGTAGGTACCTACTTACATATAGGTAGGTACATCTATTGTCATCGCACAAGTAACTTTTTTCCCAGCCATATTGTCTTTTACTCAATCCATGCATCGTGTTCTGGTCTTTCTCTTTATATGCTCAAGGTGAAAATCGGCTTCTTAAGAAAATAATAGTTTTTAGGCCACAGTGGATTAAAAATCTACTCCCACGATTTCGGTTTACAAACAAAAAAGCTTGAAAAAATATAGGTCATTATTAGCAAGGTCGTATTCGATAAGATATCGATATGAATAAGTTGGCATTTTTCTCGATCTTGACATTCTTATGGAAAGTTCCAGAATTTTTGATTGGACGAACATTTTTCTTTGTAAATCTTAAGCCAGACAGAGAATTCTCATTATCTTTGACGTTTTTGTACTTAGTTTATTTCTACTGTCTGTTAGAAACTTATTTACAATTGTGTAGTAGGTATAGGTACCGCCGTAAGTAGGTGCCTATTTAATAATTTTGCACAATGTACCTGCATACTACGGCGGACTTAAATTAACACCTTAGGGGTTTTCCAACTGTCTACTTTTAGGTCAACGAGAAATGAGCAGTGGAGACATTTAACACATAACTAATAACATAAATATTTTACTAAAATAGCTTCCATCCATGGTTTTACCTACGCATTTTTTGCCCGTAATTGGATAAAAGTTAGCCTATTACGTTCATGTTTCATAAAAAATTCATCCGAGATTTTGGTGTACAGGAGTAATAAACATGCAAACCTGGTTTTATAACCCTCAAAGCTACAGAAGATATTTTAAGTAAGCTCTATAGCTAAATCGTGTAGTAAATAAAACTGGGTTAATTGTTTCAATCATTACGAGAGAAGGTTGGTCAGACTAATCTATTAGCAACTAATTGTAGTTCACTTAAATCGTGCACTCGGAAAATTCCTCTTACACCCGGCTTTAATTTCAGGTTCTATAAATCAGCTAGAAATATGCTTAAATGTTTGTTATTTATTTCCAAAAAAAATGTGTTGTAATCTTTATAATTTTATGTAGACAATGGTAATTTTATAACTAAATCGGCAATTATTTTCATAGCTAAAGTTAAATAAGACTCGACTTTATTAAGCCTTTTTCTGTTTCTGTGGTGGTTATTTATGTAAAAAAAAGTTAATAAATATGATGAAAGCCTTAAAAATAAGATTTCACTGTATTATTGAAAAACAAGTTACTTTTTTATCGAAAACGGAATAAACTACCAAAATAAACAGATAGTAGAATTCGACCATAAATATTTGTAGAATGTAGAAGCGCTTGTTTATGGCTAATAAATTAATTTTACGATTCGATCTGCAGTATGCTGTGAATCTATAAAATTGTTAACTGCTGTATGGAGTGGAATGAAAGCTATTTATTAGCCTTTTTCAATATTGAAACTTTTTGAAATGTATGTGCCCATTATCGAACTTTTTATAAAGAGATAGGAACTATGGCTAAACATTTATTAGGTAGGTACACAAATCTTAACACGGGATGGTTTAATAAGAATATACCTAGTCATTATTAGAAGGAAAACAAAATAAAACTACATAAACAAATGTTTAGAACAAAACATAATTTGTTATGAGCCTACCTATCCGGAAAATTTCTTGTTACCAACAAATATTTCCCCCATTTTCCGAAGTTTTCAGCCAGGGAAACTTACGTGAACTAAGAGAAATGTCTTAGGGGAGTATTATGGCATATTTCTTGCATTGCAAGATAAGCAAAAACAAGATTAAAGTCCCATTAAAAGCACATGCCATACATTCTATCGGATGCTCACCAAAAACAGACATTAAAAACTCGTTTGTGAAAAATAAAAGAAAATTCACGAACGCGACCACAATTTAAAAAAGGAATGCACGAATGCAGGTTAAGAACACTTTAAAAAGTAAAATAATGAAGACCACAACGTTCTGCGTTCGTACCAAATTCATTTAAATTTTCTGCGCGCTAGAGCTGCGCCGAATATTTAAATATGCAAGTTAATTAAACATTTAAACATTACAGCTCTATTAAAACTTAGAAGGAGATTAGTCGTACTCTAAATTATTACTTAATGGTAGTTAATGTTGGTGCTCAAGTAAACATTACACTTTTATTAGTCTCACTCTTGGTCTTTAATTTTTGCAAAAATATTCATGACTCTTTTGTTCTTTCAGTACTTTTAATTTGTTACACCTATACTTATGCTTTAATATATAAATAAGCCAGATCATTCACAATAAAACCTTTTTACACCTTTGGTAAACTGTCAGAATGACATTTGTCAGTCCACAAAATGGCCTGTTCCCGCGTTTTTATTGGTTCCCTTGACTGTCTTAACAGTGGTTTGACCATATATAAGGATAAGATATTACATTCTAATCCAAAGCAAGCAAAGATGCGCGTCTAACGTAGGTCGGGAAACCACTTAGTTAAGTGTTTCTAGCCGTTGACCGGAAAAAATAACGTTTCTGCGTGTAACGGATTTTATGCACAGACCAGCATTGTTTGTTTTTTTTCTTCGCATGCTTTTTTTTCTCTAAATTGAAGTAAATGTAGAGATTAGTAAGGTATACTTGTCGGAAGATATAGGTATAATTTATATTCTTTTTTTTATGTACCTACCTAATGGTCTTCAAAAATAGCTGTATTAGATAAATACATGTTAAAGTAAAGTAAGTAGATATGTACATATTTAGGCGCAGGGGACGACCAGAGAAACGATATAGGCACAGATATAGGTAAGATGGATAGTTTGAAAGACGGTAGGTATGGCGGGTTACAATGCAACGTCGGACTAAGAAGCATTCAAGAAAAATAATATTGCATTGATCCCAAATATTGGCTAAAGGCAAGACGATCATCTGCCAGGCCTTTTCTTAACTATGTTGGGGTCGGCTTCCAGTCTAACCAGATGCAGCTGAGTACCGTTGTTTTACATAGAGCGACTGCCTATCTGACCTCCTCAACCCCGTTAGTTAGGTAAGACTGTCCATACTAACTTTTGACTACCCGTAACGACTGCTACACATGTGACGATGATGATGAAAATCTATCTAGCAGTAAAAATGACCTATAAAAGACGGTCACCCGCTAATCGTTCTCAACATAACATCTATGTAAGTAATAAAACATCGAAACAGTTGACAACTACAACCATTGTCTACAACAATTTGAGAGCACTGTAAACTTTGACAATATACACTTTTTGTCCAAGCCATTTGGCTCCGTACTATAATCATACCAATTTTCATAAAAAAACTTTCAGAATTGTACGTCGAAGAAATATTATTTTACAACACAATACTACAAGTTCGTTTTGGAGAAACATCAAAATTGTAGTCAAAGAAAACATAACAATTTCTTTTGGAATTTAAGTTAAATATTTTATTTGTGTTTATCGTTTACTTAAATATTTGTATTTTCAAAAGTCTTGGCCCTAAGGTCAACGATTTTTTCCAAGCTAAATAGTTTGAATCAGACAAACGCCTTTTACATTAAAAAAAAAACACTGAGATACCATGGAATGAGGGAAAATCACAAGGAAATTGCGTTGCAGGAAAAAGGTTGGAATTAGATATTTGGGCACGCGTATCAATCTTTCTACGAAAAGGGAGGCTTTTGCGTTTTATACTGATGATCATTCATCTATACTTACTTATAGAATGTATGTACAATTGTACATATACGAATACTTATAATAAGGAGAACATTATTGGTTCCGAAACTACTGAACTGATTTGAAGAATTATTCACCGGTGGAAAGCCACACTATCCCCAAGTAACATGAGCTATATTTTACGCCGGGTACGGGAAAAACTTCCCCCGGAACGCGGGAAACAGCTAATTCATCTTTAAACCTGTGTTTATTTTTATTCGTTACATGATATTTAACGTCCTGAAAACTAAAATTTTCCAGCGTTTTATGCAGCAAAGTATATATGAGTTTGACAAGCTTACAAACTCAAACAGCGGACCAATAATCTGTTGGTAGCATTAATCTGTTTAATATGGCGGATAGTGACAAAGCCTCGTCGATTACGCGTGTGTCAGATTATGGTATATTTCTTGATTTTAACTATCTCTGTAAACGAACTTTAAATGTCAAATATTGAATATTTTTGCTGTCTCTGTAAACGCACATGAAAACGAGGGTACCTTTATGTAATTGTTTTATGTTCATTAAATTTTATATCCAAAATCTTACATGTTTAATGATAAAATAAATATTAAAATTATCGTTATAAGTTTTGAATAAGATTTGGTGTGTTTAAATTAGTTTATTTCAATTGTGAATTTAGTTATTTGTATATAAAGCTTACTTGTCTCTGATTGGTCAATTTTGGCGGATTAGTATGACTGTTCGAAATGATGTTTTAAAATAGTCGTGGCACTTTTCTGGTGGACGTTGAGGTGTAGACAACACACGAAAGTTAAGTATTCTTCCTGATTTATACTTTCTTACTATGATGTGATTATTGTGATTTTTATTGTAATTGTTGTTTATATGTATTATTGTGCTGATGTTTAAAATGTATAGTGATCTATCGCTTTAAACATTCCTTTAAGATATATTTATGCTGTACTGTGTATTACATTGAGTACCATATGTAATTATTTCTTTATGATATATATGATTTATGTTTTAATGGTTATAACCATACAGACAGAATTGTGTTGCTGGGGAGTTTGTTCCACCACTTCTTCTTCCCAGCAAAAACACATAGGAAGTGGTGAAGGGTGGGCGTATTGGGGGCTGTCTTTTGTAAAATCCTGACGTTCTAAAAGTGCTATTTTGCAAGCCAAGTTTGAATAAATGATTTTTCATTTCGATTTGATTTTGATCATAGAAAATGTTTTATTTATTTTTTTATACCTTTATGTTTATTCCTTGCTTTCTACACTTATTCTTAGGATTTCAATAATTAAATAATACATTAAATTGCTCTATTATGTATCAAAATCTAACACGTGCCTACCAGCTTCCGAACTACAACCATCGAGCAGGCTGTAGTTATGTAGCGATAGCATCGCCAATTTCAAAATATAGTGGTAAGTCATGTTCTGAGGAAGGTTTTGAGTATAGTGAAAGAGGACGACCAAAGAAACAATGGATGGATTGTGTGAAAGTCGAAGCGGTAAAGAAATAATGTTACTTGTGAGATGCCGGCAGATAAAAGAGTAGGCATGGAAGGAGAAAACATGCTGCGCCGACTCCAAAGAAAATTAGGATAAGGGAAGGACGATGATGATGATAGGCGTAGGAAGGCACCACTTATTTCGCATTTTTAGTACTTATATGTATTTAAGCGTATAAAGGGACAGAAAAGGCGACTTTGTTTTAGACTATGTAGAGAAAAGGATTGGCGATGCATTATCCTTATAATCATTTGTAGTACCAACATTTAAATGAAAATCTGAACATTGGGTTCTAAGACACAGGCTTATTGCCTAGTTTAGAAGTCAGACGTTCGACCTACAACTTTTGTCATTTTTGTACAACTTACTCTTAAGAGTAAGACATTTCTCTGTACTTTCGCTGTATATTTCCGTACAAAATAAAATATTTAATATTATATTATTATTATCTGTTCATCCACAATGAGCTCTTACAAATGCATACTTTTACCAAAACGATTTGGCAATTCTTTCCAATATTCCTCTACATATAAATTGTCTGGTTGTCTGTACATACATATGTACGGCGTACTCGAAGCGTCCAGTAAGCACCTGTGACCCACTACACGTCTCGTTACTGCGAACAAGGATAATCTGAGGGCTGGCCGAATGTTCTAGATTTTGTCTATAATGGATTCTTTGGGACTATTGGGAAGAGTGTTTATTGGTTTTGTGGGAGTTTACATCAGTTATTTTCTGTGTTTCAGTGTATCAATGACTCTTTTTGACTATTTTCTGGAAAATTGACATTACCTTGACCGGATGGTAAAATATTTCATGACTATTCTCTAATAGGTATTAAGGTTTTCATTTTTTGGATGAGGTATCCTCACCTGTCATCATCGTCCTTTTATCGTCCCACTGCTGGGCACAGGCACTGAGAAGGATTGAGCGGTAATCACCACGCTTGCTCAATGCGAGTTGGTGAGTTCAGACCTTACAGTCCATTTTCCTACTCGTACCTGTCTAGGTATATTTTGCCTTGCCAATCATGTTCAACTTTTAGGTCGTGATTTAGCGTACGTTTTGGGCACAAATCCAAAACTAACTCGTCAGTTAGATAATCGTTATCTGCGAGGCCTTTTCCGAACTAAGTTCGGGTCGGTTTCCAGACTAACCGGATGCAACTGAGTACCAGTGTTTTACATGAAGCGACTGCCTATCTGACCCCTTCTACCGAGCAAGCCGATATCCTCTTGGTAAAACTGGTTTTCAGAATCGAACTAACACATAGGTATTAGCTGATCGCTGCGGCTTCACCTGCGTCCTGAGAAAACTACTTAACTTACTTAGGATAAAAGTATCCGATTTCCTTTTTCAGGCTATGCTGTATTCTAAAAATTAATACCTTGTTCGGTAGTTTTGGCGTAAAAGGGTGATCGAGATGTTGTGTTGTGTGTTGTGTGAGACTTACATTCGAATTTATCTTATGTGTAAGGATAGGTAATAATACCATCTACATCCAATCTATATTAAATCATCACTAGCTATACAAGTTTGTATTTTCTTTCATTTAATACTCGATACCGATAGAAAATGTAACGTTAGTTTCAGTATAGCGGTTCATTTCGCCGCCATTTTTCTTTTACAAGCCGCTTACTTATTGACCTCTGTGGCTCAACAAAGGAACTTTGGAATATACGGGCACAGAATATGTACTTTTTTAATGTATGGTATAATGTTTTTTTTTGTGTATTTGGAGCCGAGATATGTAAGTTTTTTCATCATTTTTACAGAAAGTTATTAAGAGATGTTCTAATTGCTAGCTTTTATTTACAGGAACGACTTGTTGGCACATTTTCACGTTGTCATGTCAACGTGAGTCCGCTGCTAGCAAAATAATGTACAAAAGTTGCAATTTCGCGGAATTTTCGCAGAAATTTTAAAAAAGCTTTAATTTTGGCCTTAAAAAGGCGCATGTTAATGTGCATGTCAGCATCGCTGAACAAATATCAATTTCTGTGTCTCAATTCCAAAATATTCTTTCACATTTAAAATTCAGATCTTTCTTTGAAATAAAACTTTCAACAACTTGTTCAAATCTTTTGCTTCCTTTTTTCATTTCCCAAAGCCCGAACTAAATTTTTATTTTAACACGCTTTTGTAAGGTCGTCTTGTGTGTAACGAAAAGTCTTGTGTAAGTGTATAGTGTATCATATCGTTCGTATCGTTTATTGCACGACTAACTTTGACCACGATTATTTTTACGTACATTTAAAAAGGTGAGATTTCTAGTGTGAAAGCTATTGATTCAAGATTTCCCGTGCAGATTTTCATACCGTATATTTTCTCTAATAACACAATGAACTGTTTTCATAGCGAAATAAGCAGCATTGGCGCGAACGTTATCCAACTGTCGTATTGAAGTATTGAACTTCTATTCTTCTGTGACCTCACATCTATGATTGTTGTAGGAGTCACGAAGAATCAATGATAATTTGGAAAATAAAAACTAGCTATTTTTGAGGGAATTACCGCACCTGATATCCTGTTAACATTATAGATGCGAAAGTTTGTGTGTATGTATGTATTTACTTTAGGTACATACTTATGTGTGTACGTATTTACATAAGTTTGTTTCTCTTTCACGTTAAAACTACAAGATTTTAAAGAAACCAGGTATTCATATCTATTATCTATCATAGATCAAAATAACATATCTAATATTATAGATAGGCTGCTTTTTATCCATGTGTTCCCTCGGATATGGGTGAAGCCGCGGGTGGAAGCTAGTCTTACTTAAAAATAAAGTACCTATAACTAATACACATAAGGATTAGAAGTAGACCTAAATCTGGCAACAGTAGAAACTACCTGAAACTATTTTAAACAGTCAAGGCTAGGGCATACCTTTTAACAAAATCTGGCAATCAGACCCAGTATAACAAATGATACCTGAAAACCTTCACAATTAGTTAGTTCGGGACTTAAGAGAGTAATTAATGAGAGGCTTCGACCTAACTTGACCATTAACCCTTTGGAAACGATGTCCGCATAATTAACGACTAAATTGTTGATTTATTGCCACTTGCATTAAACGGGCAACCCGATAGCCTTCGCTAAGAGGGGCTGTCAGACTTTCTGGCTTCTGATTACCCGTAACGACTGAAAACGATTTAATACATAATTAGGTTCATACTAATACTATATAGTTTGTTTATTCCACTTTTACGCAGAAACCACTGCATGGATTTTGATGACACATGACAGTAATAGTTTATATATCAGAATAATACATAGGTTACTTTTTAACCATGTGCGGGAAGGAGTCCCTGGGGCGAGAGATGAAACCACTGGCAGAAGGTAGTAAGCCTCTAATGTGATACTTATCCAAATACGAAACAGGGGTCTAATCTACGACTGCCAAATTATGGAGGAATAAAAGTAAAATCATTATTCTGTCATAAGAACTTTATACCGTACCTACATGTTGGTTTATTCGGAAAGACCTCAATTAGTAAGTATGTCCTGTTGTGACCAAAACGCTATATTGTTTCCGAATGTACGGTTATTACTAGAGAGGGGGAGATTTTTGGCATTCGGTGGTGATTTCGATGAAGTATCTAATACTAGCGTCTGTCAGTGGCTCCATCCACGTCCCGAAGACACTACTCAGCGCACTGGGATAAAAAGCAGCCTAGGTATAGCCTTTCTCAATAAATGGGCTTTTTAACACTGATTTTTTTTCGAACCAGTAGTTTTTCAAGCGCTTTCATGCTAACAAACTAATATTTAAAGTAGCTATCGACGAAATAAGAAATATAAAAACGAAAACTTTACTTTTCTTTACAACCGAACCCAGGTCCCCAAGCTTAGTTAGCTTAACTTACCACACAACCAACGACAATTTTCGATACCAAAACTCGATATCAGGACATCTCTAGCTAATCGAAGGTCACCGCACTTGACCTTTCAATACAAAGGAACATTATCGTTTGACCTTCAGACTCGTATTATTTCAGTTTTAGCTTGATATTGTGAAATAGGTTATGAGAAACCAATATTAGGGATTTTCGCCCTTTTTAAGTTCAATTTCTCTGACAAATCTGTTGAAAGTTTGTGTCCTAGAATCTGAGAAATTGGATTAACTTTGACGTTTGTGACAAAGGTTCTCTTCGAGTTTTGGACCTTAGTATTGAAATCTAGGCTAACTTGATGTGTTTTATTACGGAAAACTTAGAGCCACCTTGTTTTTTGAAAAAGAAAAGCTTCAAGTATTCAAATAAAGTAATAAGCAATTCTGGAGAATGAGAAGTAGTAATAAAAATTAAAAGTCTCATTCCAAAACCTATTCCAGACCACAAAATTAGAATTAATATTTATATTAAATCAATTAGTTGTCAAAACAGACAATTGCTTTTCTTTACCAGAACATTTACTAAATAAATAGGTTAGCCCAAAGCGTTTACAGACCTTTACAAACATTTGGGTCAGTATTTAGACTAGATATTATCAAAAAAATCGCTTTCTAAGCAGTATTTAAAATGTTTATGTTACTTACAAATATATCTTAATGCATAATTATCATCTGCCTAACCTTTTCCCAACTTTTTTGGGGTCGGCTTCCAGCCTAACAGTACGTAACTGAGTATATCAGTACTATACATGCGACTGCCTATCTGACCTCCTCAATTCACTTAGCTGGGCAACCCGATACCTGGGTATTAAAAATGGTGGTCTGACTTTTTGGGTTCTGACCCGTAACCATTGCCAAAAATTAAGGAGCCTTTCAAAAAATGCAGGAACTCATGAAATGTCCTAACATATATGGTTACGTAGCCACGGACCGACCGCGCTAAGGGTTGTTACCTCATGATAGATAGATCCGTGTAGTAGTTACGAATATACGAAAAGATAAGTATTACTAAATATATCAGTGTTACATAGAGAAGCTGTATAAAATACCTAAAGCTAAAACCCTGAAACCTGTGTATCTCCCGACCATAATTCTGCCAAGATCTATCGTCAAAAACAGCAATTTCGGACCCCTCTTAAAGAAAAGTACGTAAAACGGTATACGGCATAACATTACAAGAAGCTCGTCATTGTTGTACAAAAGGATTTGTCATATGTTCTCAGAGTGATATGGGTATAAAGAAACATGCCGAAAAAAGGGTTTAAGGGTACATGTATCCTAGGATATTATCTGTAAATATTTTAGACACACAATGTTGAAATTCATAGAACTTGTTGAAACTTTCGTCGAGAAAAATTGAAACGCTTAAATATCTGTGCGGTTCGGATGTCAAAGAAATGTTATAGATACTCCTGTACTTATTTGAAACCAGATAGGCAGTCACTCCATGTAATAACCGGGTACCTACTCTTAAGTAGTCACTCTACGTAACTTATAGACTTAAGTGCATATTTAAGTGCACCTGGTTAGTCTCGAAGCCTAATCCATTATAGTTTGGAAAAGGCTAGGCAGATGATGAGATTCATTTTGAGACCTAGTGACTGCACGAAGGGTATATGAATTTTAATTTTAAAATACTGTATGTTTTCCTTGTATTAGTTTGAATCATTTTACTTAAATCATCTTCCTAGTAACGTATTTCGTCTCTAAACTTAGCCAATTTCAAAGATCTAGGCCTACATACTCCAAGTAGGTTACCTTACCTTTTACACTCACTCAACATTTTGTAGCTCATAAAGCTGTTCGCAGTCAATTCAGAAGGACCTCCTACAAAACTAGAATTTCACGTATCGCTGTCCTATAATGTAAACCCCTTGAATTGACCATAAACCTTGTCCTTACCAACACATTGCAAAATGAACTTTGTATCTACAGACTTAAGGTTCAAATTCCTTTATGGTGTTACTCATAGGAAAGTACTGAAACCCCTATAAAGAGAAGATAAGTCTGCATATTTATGATGAGTTTTTTTTGTATATAATCTTTGGGAAAGGATTTATCGTGGACGCTGGAAGTGTGTCGTGAAGTCGCAGATGGTTCTCGGTACGGTAAAGTTTTAATAGTGTCCCGATTTTTATTATTTTTGATATTCGATGACTGTTTTAATGTGGGTTTCAATAAGCTATCAATAAGGTAGTTTACCTATTTGTTATTAAACTTCCTGCTTTATTAATAGGTAGTTTAAAAATGTTGTTGTTGTCTCGTTGTGTCTCTCTCTTGCTTATGTATTGAAAAATGAAGGAGAACCGTTTTCTATGAAATAGGATATGAGGCTAAATCTCGAGCACGGAATCATACTTAGTTTTAGAGAAGAATGTAACTGAAACGTCGGGAAATATAGTCGGTGAAAAGCTTCAATAAAGGTTAAAAAAAAGTATTTGAAATGCCTACTGAAGATCCACTGTCGTAATTAATATAATTTAGACAGAACCAAAACAAATAAATGGCGTGAATTTTAACTAATGGTTTGTTTATTTACATACGTTACTTGTGCCTTATTTATAGTGCAGCCGGTGACAGCTGAGAGTGTAAACAACGGGAATATTCATAGTAGCGACAAAAATACATTTCTCACACAAATATTTACATGTCCACATCATTCATTATGAGATGCGGTGCAGGCTAAAATTTAAAATTAATGTTTTGAAAAAGTTTATTTTTTAGTTAAGTAAATTTTTTATTATACACATTTTTTTTAAACTTTGAATAAAACACGCATTTAATAAAAAGTATATAGGAAATACACGGATTCTCCGTGAAGCCATTACATAAAATTCACAATATATCCGTTCCGTTTTATATTCTTTTCTTCGTTTTTTTTTCAGATTTGACATTTCATTTTTAAATTATTTTCACTAAACACAACAAGAACTTGAATTTATCATAATATCCATAATCTACCTATATCTACCTTTACGGTGTTTTTTATATAAAATCAATATTCTGATCAATATCTGACATTTACAATGTTTAAAATTCTACCCGCTACCGCTCATGACTTACACGCGCACTTCACAACGTTTATAAATATGACGTCTGTTAGTTTCGTCTCGGACATATCTCAAATTGTCCGCACTCTGTCGTTCACTCGAGTGCACGTTTACATATTTTTACTGCAACATAACTTTGTTGTATTTGTGCCGATTTAAATCAGATTCTTGTGTTTTTTCTTTGTTTATTATTATTGTGTTAAAAAATCTGCTGGTAAATTGTTGGTTTACCAGATCGATTTTTTATCATGACATGTAAACAAAGACGTGTTAAATAAAAGTGAAAATAAAAATACCTGGATAAAATCCGCCTTCGAATTGGGTACCTCCTCCTTTTTGGAAGTCGGTTAAAATCAGATTATCAGAGAGCTAAGATCTTGTAATCAGAATCCTAAGTATAAAAACTATTGGGATCGGCTTCCAGTACCAGTGTTTTATTGCAGATTGAATTTCATATTACTTATAGTCTATTATACTGAATTACAGACAGCCTTTTCTTTTTGAAAAACGCAGTCAATATCCCATTCGCCTTCAGTATCATCCTGAAAATATTATGATAAATTCCTGCAGAAAAATTGGGGTAAAAGGTGCTACAAACTCTTTGACGTTGGTATCTTTTTTATGAATTTCATATGAACAAAGTTATTCATGAAACTAGTTGGAGTTTCGGCATGTTTATCATTTTATCTGCGGTTGGGAGGAAAAATTTATGCTCCTATCTTTTTGAGTGATGCAGTAGAGATTTTGTTTTGCAGTTGATGTACCTAATAAGTTTTGAGTAGGATTGAATGATTGAAAAAGTATGAAAATACAAGTAAGCTTAAGAGCACACTGAAAACTTTTAGTTGGCCTTAGAAATGAATAGTAGTGAACGTATATTGCATTTGGTCGGTATCGTGCCGACTAAAAACTTTGATCGATTTTACAATTTTAAACTCTTTAGGTAGGAACATATCTGTTTTTTTTCCTTTAGGATAAAAATAGGCTTCATTTTGTATCTGAATATTTTATGGTAAGTAATTCTCCCAATTTTGGTCGTGCAACAATCTTGATGACTATAAAACATAGCTACTGAAGAATTTTTATTTAAATAAGAATATGTACACTATGTTTACAAACTTTAACAACTTTACAAAATATTTTCAAAAATAACACAGCTAAAATTGTTTCAAGTCTAATCAACCTTAGCTGCAGGTAAGTAAAATGCCTCGAATCTGATTGCTAACTGATAAAACAAGATGTATCCACTTACCAAATCACGAGAAACGAATATAAAGTCGCATATTAACAAACACAGCTTTCAATCTAACCCATTGATAGCAATTTGGTAAAGTGGTAAAGTGCAATTTAGCAATACGCCTCTTTCAGCTCAATACGTAGGGGCACGGAGAACAAAATGACTAGCGGAGGTGTCACAACGGCCCTCAGCGGGGCTCAGCAATGCCAAGTTTCGGGATTGTTCGAAAGAACAGCCTGCGAAGGAACACGATGGATTTTTAGGTGTCAAAATACAGGTGAGCGGGGGACGAGGAACGTTATTGTTTTCACCCTTACGCCTTCTTTGGACCAATTTTTGGCCATTTTTTGTAATACCAAAATCGTTGACAAATGTCTCAAAGAACCCGAACGCCTCGCTTAGTTCACTCGTAACTGTTTGTTTTGGTCATGACCACCGTACTAATTTGACCTAGACGAAGGCGCCTGACCAACCTGTATTATGGCATATCCGCTTATCTTTCCTTATTCCGTGGTTAGGTGCTAATCAAGCATTATACCAGGTGGGGTTGCCAACCTTTTTAAGTTAAAAGGATATTGAATAAAAGATCTTTTAAATTAAATTGAGAATACCTATCACTTGGGAGATGGATTGTTTTTTTAAGTTTTCGTTTATAGATTGATGAACCTGGGTCTCGTTGTTTTTCAAAAAAACAAAACATGGTTTTTGGTATACATCAATTACTTTAGCCTTTATTCCATTAACAACTAGTCATTCTTTTATTCATTGAATGAATGTTTCTTCAACAGCTTTAAATCGATATATATTCAACCTTTCTTCAATCAACCTTTCTTTCAACAATCTTTAGAGAATTTCCACGTTAAAGGTCCGTTCAGAGACACATCAGCATGTTATGCTATAATGCATAATTTGATGTAACAAAAAATGTTTGGCATCTCTGAGTCTTAGCCTAAATTTTCCCTTATTACATAGGTACTAGCCGTTCTTATTAGAAAGGTTCCTTTAGCTTTATGCAAATCGAAAGGATTATTAGTAGACTAGGCTTTGGCCCGTGTTCGAACGTGTAGGCGTTTGACCTTTTCATATTGGCGCATTTTCCGACATGAAAGAACAATTGACATACGACAGCACAGGTACCTACTTGAAACCAATTTGAACGATTAATTTAAACAGTGAATAATGCCAGTTAAGGAAGGCAGCTGAAGATGTAACTTAGGTATATAACGAAACACAATGAGAATTTAGTGTCATGCGATTACTACTCACAACTATTAATTAACATTTCAGAATTTCAGAAACATAGCCTGCCTGACGTCATAACAAATTGTGTTGGCAAAACTAAAGTTTTTTATTGAACAAGTTTCGGGTATTTATTCAAAGCACGTTTACTCTATCGAAGGGTCCCTTGTCCGAGGTCTAACTTCAACTAGTTATAGTATAAATTCAATTTTGAAAATAATAAAAATGAAATTGTTGTAGTTTGTTTTTTGTGGTCGTAAAATAATGCTTAGGTACCTATGTCTGTTTTGTTCTGTTTTATTATGATTTTTCAATTTCTATATCATTCATTCTCTGAGCCTTTTTCCAAATTACATATGTTGGGGTCGGCTTCCAGTCTAACCGGATGTAGCTGAGTACCAGTGCTTTACAAGGAGCGACTGGCCTATCTGACCTACCCGGGGTTTAGTTTAGTTATATATTTGCATTAGATATTTATTATGATGGAACAAGACTTTAAAGTTCAGTTTTTCTCGAGATGTTTTCTTTCACCGTTGATTAATCATTGGTACCCAAGATGTACTTAAAACATCAAATATATAAAAACATGCATCTGTAATAAATATGTGTTTATGTAATATACGGGTAAGTACATAAATAACTTTCCAGGATTTCAGATTTAACGCGAAACTGCAATTCCCGCGGGAACTGTAAAACCAGTAAAAGTCAGATTAATACAATTTATGTAGTTCGTAAACGGATAAAATACATGTTGCTTAGCACAAACCTATATCGTGGAAGTTATTCCATTTTTTTTCTTCAAATGTTTTTCTATTTAGAATATAGAGACATTGACTAACATATGTAATAACATTTTAAAAATTTATGTCATCGTCTTCTTTCTTCTTCATCATCATCATCATCATCATCTCAGCCGTAGGATATCCACTGCTGAACATAGGTCTCCCCGTTTGATCTCCACAGATACCTGTTGGAGGTGACCTGCATCCACCGTTTTCTTTTTTCAAGAGGCTTAAATTGGGCTTTAACGTTTGACGCTCCATAACTATGTATTATAGGTACTGCCAATGATATACTACAGTGAACAACAAAGCTTAGGGCGAAAATTGCAATGGATATTTTGTGAGGTAATTGGATTTCCTTATCCACAAAGGAAAGGCTTGTTATTTAGTTAAACATTTTTTAAGGGTTCTCCTTGCCACGGTTAATATGGGTTAATTTTGTAAAAAGAAAATATAAGTCAGAAAACGTCCTATGAATTTGTGACCTGTCACTCGACAAGAATTTACTACGACACACTTGTATTCAGTTCGATGATCCAGAATTATATGATTAAACCTCCCATCATGCAAAAATTAGATCTGGGTTAGAAGTTGATGTGCCCTTGTGAAAGTAAAGTAAGTATACATTACAAGTGCGACATTCCTCTAGATATGAGGAGAATTCTTCAATAATTAGCACATGCTGCGGTCCCCGCTTCTATTAAAACTTGCGTGCTTCAAACTTGCTTCGATTTACTCGCGTTAGGCTATGAAATGAGCGGGCAGGTCAAACAGCAAAATGTATTACATAATATTTAAAGAAAACGTAAATTACTTTTCTGACTATGTTCTCTCTTGTTTGAAATTCTGACACTCCCAGGAGTGTCAGACTTTTACCGACCAAAATCTACCTGGGTTCCTTCTAGAGACCTTTTGAAGAGAGACAACTCTCTATGTGTATATATTGATATATTAACGGGTCATCGAAGCTAACAGTCCATGTTAGGTCATTATTTTACTTTCTGGTTTTTCAGGATTCAGAATTTCGCAATAATTATTACAAGTTCTACTCGAAACTTTCCTAGCCGCACGTTAGTAGCTGAAGTATTTGCGGGTAGTTGCAATTTGCTTGTTTGCGCAACTTACTCCGCTGCACCAGTTCAATACAACTCTTTGTAATTAACGGCATCGGTCACGATAATATGCGTAACTTAATTAATTAGTTAGTTAAGTTGGTGTTAAGTTAGTGAAGGACTATTTTGTGGTGTGGTGTGTAGTTTATGTAAAGTCATGGCCGGTTAATGAATAAGTTAGTGTTAAGTAAGTTAGATCATGAAGGCCCTTTTTGTGGTGTTATACTTTATGCTGCTATTTACTTTCGCGCAGCTGGATAAAATATATATATATATGTCGGCGTCAGGATCCGACATCGTTTAAATAAAACAAAGGGGTTCTCACACAATCACTTGGTTTATTCCAATTAACACAATATTAGTCACTACAATTATTTATCACGAATTTGTGGGAGGTGTGCACTCGGCAATGGTCGGCGAACGAATGACCCGAGTCGTGCGCGCGCGCCGCTTTATATAAGGTCCACCGTTGACAGATCGACGGTTGACACATCGACGGTGGCGCCGTCATATATATTAATTAAAATATTATATTAAAGTGGTTTTGGGCTTTTTTTCTTTTTATACATTTATGTTTTCCCGTTTTGAAGTTTGAATTAAAATAAGAGACTAAAAGGTATTGGATTTATAAACCTGACGAACTATATGTTTTGCACTTTGTCCCCTCTGCAAACGATAACCAAACATCTTTCACACAACAAAGTTACGTTAAAAAAAGTGCAGACAAGTGGCAAATTGCGTTGGCGAACATTTAATGACATAATTTATTTGTGGACACTCACAGCCACAATAAGAGATCAAAATTGTGTTCACGTACACAACTGCAAATTGGGTTAACTAACTGTGATGTTCTTGTTAATGTTGACGTTTTAGAACCCATCTTGATTAATATCATAAATGGTAATGTAACTCTGCTTCAGCCTAAAATGGGCGAATGGATTGAGATGCAATTTGGTACAAGGGTAGGCGGTATCTTAGAGATACCATTTTATCAAGTGGGTGCGAGTAATTTATCTGGGGATCGGGTAATAACGCGAGTGGAAGCTAGTCTGAAATATGTAGGTATTGGATTACTCGCTTAGTTGTACCCTTTGCATTTTGTTATGATCTAAGGGTCTAGCTAGCTCTTTACCAGTTTTATGACAAAATGAAACAATATTGTACATATTACTCAAACCATTACTATTTCATTCAGTACTCATTTCTACTGCCCAAATTGCATAGTAACAAATTTCTTTCAGGTGATGTGATGATCCATATTTAGATTTATGAAGTGTTGAAAGATAGCTTCTTTTTGTGTTGAGTAGTTGCTCTGTTACTCATAACATTGTGTGCGTAATTCCTGGTAACACCGAAATATTCGACGTACACTGAAAAATATTTTTATGTAATTGCGTTAGATATTTATATTTTAAATATTTTTGCAGTTTTTATATTTATGAAGTGTGTTAATAAGAGAACACTACACTTATATTAAATATTCTTGTGTAAAAAATAATCGTCGTCACAATTTATTACCAACGAATATAATATTTTCACGAACGATTTTAAATTGAATTCTGTATAATGCTATAAAAATAATATGTAGAAGAAAACCTACTTTTTATCTACAAAAACCTGACCAAACATGTGATAATGTAATAACCAATTGACACCCAACAGTATCTAACACACCGTCATTACCGCGACTCGCACAAAACATCACATTGCTCTTATTTCTCCACAAATACCTTGAAGGCAATGAATCACAGTACGAATGCAAAGCGTTACACATCGCTTTAAATATATCACGCTATATTGCCAGGTGTGAACAGGACTCGATGATACGGGTTTGAAGATGTTAAAAATACATACCTATACATAATAGGGTATTAAATGCATTTTTGAAATATATCTTAAATAAATTCTTTAGTCTTAATATATCTCTAAAAAATTAAAAATATTTTTTTTTCTCACGTTATGTACGAATATAAATTAATTGTTTTATCATAATTTCAAATTTCGCGCGTATTTCGCGAAAACGCGGCACACAACGGACGCCATGATTGTTTTTTGGTCATGACGTCATTACGTTAGTAAACAAACTACAGCTGTCAGTAATACATATTTTGATATGTATTGAAAATTTTAATAATGAGTAATTATGCTCCGTATCGTTGGTGTGTTGTTTCTGAATGTGAGAACACTAGTGTAAAAAGACCAGACAAATTATGGATTCAAGTACCAGTGGATATAAATATGAGAAACACTTGGTTAAAAGTTGTTTACTACCGTAATGACGTCATTAGCATGGCGGCGACATTTCGTAGTGTTCAAAGACAGATAAAAAAACCTAAAAACTTTAAACTGCAATAAAAAATATATTTATGTACCTTACGAAGTGAAACTAACATTTCCCGATTGCTTTTCCTCTAAACAATCATTGTAATGCACTTTTAATTTTTTTCTCATCTAGACTAAAATACCCTATTGTCCCAGCCGATTGTCGGCCACGGCGGCTGTTCTCATATAAGGAAATCAGCCAGCTGCACAGGACATATTATAGTGCACAAGCGTTTGCGCTGACACAGGTGCGCTCTCTATTCGCTCTCACGGCTCGATGGGACGGCAATCCAACAAGCTCGAGGAGAGATTTGATACTACATTTAAACATTGAAGGAGAGAAAAATAAAGAAACTCACAGTGTGATAGTTACTGGCCAAGATAGGCACATACAGCAACCATTTAATAAATCTGCGACGTCTCCACAAGTGTACTGCAAATGTATTTTCTGTTCTACTCGCTCTAGCAAACGGAACAGAATGTGTGTGAATATTTCTAAAATGTTCACGAAACTGCAACCTTTGAGTACTAGTTTGCAACCGGATCAAAGTGAACATTTTCACTAAAATGTCGCTTAAAAGAACAGACTATAGTTGACCCATCCAAAGTTTGACCGCGTTACCCTCAATAACCCTCAAACCAGTCCATCAACGCAGCTATTATATTTTACAGCCACAGCCTAATAATCTTTAAAACGCGATCATTGACACACCGCTGAAATTCAGCACTTGATTGAAAATAATTTACGATCAGTTTTTATGAACAATAAAAAAATAAAAGAGAATCATCTTAGGCGATTGTGATAAAGGGCTTATAACAGCAAAATTAAATTGACTGCACTTAAAAATACTTTTAAGACAATTTACAAGTATTTTTTACCGACTTCAAAAACAATGGTCTTGTTAGATAGGCCAGAAGCGTAAAAGTATATGTGCATGAAACAGCAACTTAGAAATGACTTAAAATTACATTATTACTTGTTTTGATTACTTTTCTGACACTAAAATAGTTCAGGTTTGATTGTATACCAAAACGATCAAAACATTCAGTTTGTTTTCGTTAAAACACTCGAGGTTCTATCAGCCCGTTGTTACTCACTATTTACGTTGAAATCTAATACCTTATAAACACAGTACTGAAAGGTAACATTTATATTGGCGCAACAAACTCCCCAGTAACATATTCAAACACCGAACAATTTCCACGTCCCATAATCTCATCACAAAAAAAAGCTCCCAATATACCCAAATTCCTGTAGACCTCACTTCTCAGTTACGTAGAACATCAACTCGATATCTTTTACCCTCCCGCCACAAAGGAGGCCATTGTCGGCCATATCAGCGCTGATTTTTCCCCCCTGGTAACTCCCATCTTGATTGAAAATCTATGAATACTAATGAGAAGTGGTATTGTTTGTAAAAGAAAGGGAGAATTAATAGTTTGTGGCTATTGGATGATAGGGTTAGCATAGGTTTTCCTTGCATTTTTTCTTTATAAAGAAACAAAACTAACTAAATGCTTCCTCTTTATTAAATTAGCATGTGTCACCGTAAAGATAATCATTACAATTACTAAAAATGTTAGGGCCGAATTGATTCAACATCATTTCATTCTGTACACATATTTTGTCTTTCTTAATGTACACACTATACATTTATACATATATACAAACTTAAACTACTTATCTTTATACCAAACTAAAAATAAAATACTATATACAAAATGTATATAAACATAAAACATAATATAAAAGAGCATCGATCAGGCGTCGAAGTATTCCTCCGCATCACTGTCCTCCGGAAACGTGCCCAGAAGACTGGCTGCATTGCCACGTTGAATGGCAATGCTAATTCTTTGTCCAAAGAATAAGCCAGCCCTCTGGTCACCAACGATAAGACTTTCTTTCGAATACCTAGTCACAGTAGTTATGTGACAATATTGTCAAAAAAAAAACATCTAGACACACGGCAGTGTGTCCGCCAAGTTCGAGCAAAAAAAGCGACACACCGGCCGTGGGTTATATTACACGAACCATTTCAGGCCAAATTCGACCCCCCTATAACTCAAAATCTATTTTATTTACACATTTCAAATTTCTAGTATCTGTTGAGACCCCCTCACTTATCTAGTATACAAAATTTCATTAATATACCTATTGTAGGTCTTGAGATATTGACGTCAGAAAATCGCTATTTTTACTATACACTCACTGACTGACTCACTCATCAAAAACCTAGACCACTTCCAATGGTCGTATTGACTTGAAATTTGGCATGGAGGGAGGTTTATAAGAAGGTGTGTGAAAACTTGCCAAGTAACATTATTAAAAAGTAACTATTTTTAACTGAGGTATGTGTATGGAACTTGGTACTTATTCAGATCTCTCTTCTTTTATAGGCGAAGGATTTCCATATTATCGAACTTGGCAGCCTTTCACATTTTTGTTTTGGGTGGGTATGTATTTCAAGAGAAGTAACCTTTAAAATACCTCTCAAAAACGTACCTTCAATTCTCCTAAAATTCTTCCCTATCTTCGATAAGACACACGGGGCATCATCATCTACACGAGCCGGACAAAAGCGGGTCATTCTCACTTATGGCACGCCAAGTGTCCGGGTATCCGGAACTCGGGTGTCTTGATTGAAAATCATTTGCGATAGATCTAAAGCCTTAAAGCCTTAAAGCCTTATTCGAAGATTTTATGTCGGTCAAATGTTCTGTATGTATGTGGAAAGTAGTAAATTTTGTGGCCGAAATTTTGGGTGAGTGAGTGTGGAGATATTTTTGGGTTGATAAAGTGTTAATGACATAGAAATACAGGATTGCTGCCATGCTGTGCCTTGCAGTTTGTTTGTTTATTACACTTTGAAGCTGAGTTCCCTGGAGCCTGAGTAAGCGACTTTTTGTTCGGGTGATGGACATGATTCCCTCGGGATACTGAAGACGCGTATGTTATCTACTAAGTATATAAAATAAACTGATTTGATCACCAAAGTAGGGGAGTGATATTCTTAACCCCTTTAATGTCCACAAGCAGACACAATATAATAAACAATTGGTGTATGTCATCACTTATGGGACAGGGAAGTTATTATAAATTCATTCGGTTCATATTTTTAATTAAGTAGCTAAGTACCTACACGATATGAAAGTTTTTACTACTGTCCCATATTTTCAGCATCTCACTGTATCTGTACTTCACTCAGTTCCTCAATGTAACTACAATTATAGTTCTCATTGGGAGCTGTTAAACTTCATCTTACTTAACTGTAGCACAACTAAGTTCGTGTTAAACTGTTTAACTTAAGCTTTAAGTTTTTGAGTGCAATAATTATGTAAAGCTGTTGTTGTACATTGTATTTTAATGTACTTACTTGGCTTCGTAGTTTCCCGCTTGATGACTTTTATGCTCCAATATTTAAATTGTTTTCATAATGTTTAAGGTCTATTTTCATAGACAACACAGAAGTACATCGGCTTTTCGTCAACCAACTGTTCTCTTTGAAAACTGGTCACTGAAGTGTGAATTCTTAGTAATCAGATGTTTTAAGAAAACTGACGTTTATTTTGTCGGGAATTTGGGCGTTAGAGAAATGTCGTAAAATGGCTTAGTGACTACGTAATACCGAACTATTTTTTTTCTTTTTCTTGGCCCTTATTCCTGTAGTTATCAAAAGTACCTAAGTAGATAGGTACAGTAAATTGTAAGAAATCTAATAATAGTCGTGTTCTGTGTCATGAATGGTGTAAATAAGACGCAGATTTTCCTTTTTTAGACTCGTTCTAACCTTTACTCATATGTGGGCGATATTACCTTTTTTCTTAATACCAAACACTAGACAAATATGTAAGTACTTCCTTGGAGAAAAACAATCTTGACCTAATTTGATACCAAAAACGTCCTATTTCCATTCACAGATTTTTTTTTATACTTACACCAAAAACATTATAATACGTTTATACTTTTGTCTGATTGTACAATCTTTTTCTACTATTCTAAGGTGTTGTATAAAGCTCAAAATACCTCTTTGTAACGAAAGTAAGCTATATTTTGCCAAAACGGGACATTTTTTTAAAAGAAAAAATAATTCTCAATACAAAATTATTTTTTGGGGTTCACACGGTCTGATTATATTTGTATTTTGATATGCTTACTATATTTTACTGCGAGCTCTATATTTTCTTTCCCTAAAAAGACAAAATAAATTGTCAGGTCCGGGAATCGAATCTGAAACCTCGTCGAGTACCATCCCATGCCATGCTGAAAGTCATTTTTCCACGAAGACGAAGTCGGGAGCAAAAGCTAGTTATTAATAACCCGTATTTGATCTCTTCAAAGGTGTTCATAAACGTCAGAGTTGTTATGACGATAAACTTTAAAAAAGAATTCAAACAAAAGAAGGTTTATGAGAATGGCACACCGTTTGTAGTTCAAACTATAAATAGATGCAGTTTAATAACATACTGTATATGAGTATAGGAAAACTGTGTTTCGGATGGCACGTTAAACTGTAGGTCCCGGCTGTCATTGAACATCCTTGGCAGTCGTTATGGGTAGTTAGAAGCCAGTTAGTCTGACGCCAGTCTAACCAAAGGGTATCGGGTTGCCCTCGTTACTGGGTTGAGGTCAGATAGGCAGTCGCTTCTTGTAAAGCACTGGTACTCAGCTGAATTCGGTTAGTCTGGAAGCCGACCCCAACATGGTTGGGAAAAAGGCTCGGAGGATGATACGAGTATAGGAAAACCCCATTGCAGCAGCTAGTAACTTCTTTTAAAAACCAACAATGCTTTCACACTGGTGGATTTTCCGCTCAGTTTTGCTCGCGTGTATGAATCGAGCGATGATGTTATATGAATCGAGCGATGATGTCGCACGCAAGAACGGAGCGGGAAAGCTATAGTGCAAGCTGCAACCTCCGATAAGACTGATACATTTCAATCACATTTATTAAATCCAGGTGCATGAGGGTGGGTGTACATAAGGGAGTTCATTAGAAGAATACTCAAGGGAGTACATAGAGATAGTGTAAAAGAGAATAAACGGGGGTGGTATACAGGGTGTGTCGTTCACAATCACATTAAATCCTATCGCATATACTTTATGATATTCTATGGCGAATTGTAAAAAAAATAACCTAATCCATTCAGTGGTTTAACCACAGGAGTCATTTTTCGTTTTTATAATTTACAACATCATATGTAAAGCAGAGATGAAGTTCGGAGTATCGAATGTTTTGATCAGTTGACAGCTGACAGTTTTCAAGGGAAAATTTCAGTTGTTTGTAATGATTGACTTTTATATGGTGTTCTAATTTTAGAACATTTTTATTCTATTTACTTTGTTTGAAAAACTCATTTTTTTATTTTTATGTATTTTTCTTTTTTCTTCGTTTTAATCGACATATATTAACCAGTATATTCACGCATTTCATTTAGAGCTCTACCTCACTGGGACGCCATGGCGACGTCGCCAGCGGCACAGGTCTGGCTACTTCTGGCATCCAAATGTCGCCAAGTCGAGTGGCCATGGCGTCTCGACAGTCAATTGTTTACGTCGTCGCTCAAGAAATTGCAAGCTGACTGGCGACCACATTGGCGACTGTGTGAGGGAGGTGCGCTTTACCGTGTACATTATAGTGGCTACTGTGGCCACGTCACCAAGTTGCCACGGTAGCCAGAAGCCACATAGGGAACTGTAGCTCGTGGCCACGCATCCAATTTGGCGACGTTACCAAACCGTCGCCAAGTGAGTTAGGTTCCATACATTTCAATACTAACTGCTTGGATACGTAGCCGGCGACGTCGCCATTGGCGTCCTAATGAGGCAGGGCACTTAATGTGATTATGAACGACACACCCGATATAAGAGAGTACATAAGAAAGTATGTATGGGAGTACAGGGAAATTGCCATACCTATTTAGTGATACACTAAAAACAGTTCTCCTATTCATCTATCTACCCACCTATTTATAGTTTTCACAGATCAAATCGAATTCCCTCAGCTAAGAATTGAGATAATACATCTCGTATGAATATAGGGTGACACGTTACTCGTACGTAGTTTATTCAGAGGTAAAGTTCATTGAACCCTGGTGAATCAAATTTATTTACACTACTTGTGAATACTGATGTAAAAGGGGAATAACCTTGTTTTTATGTAAGACTTGTGATATGTACACTTGGGTGCATGGAATTAGGATCAGTTGTATGTAGGCTTTCAAATATCATATTTTTTCCAAGCAACAACGCTGAGCTTTTATCCAAAATAATCGAATCGTAAAGAATTTTCAGAAAATTTTATTTCACAAAAATTATATTGTTTTCGTAGCATTTTATTTACAGACTCTTAAATGCCTCAATAAAGAAAGAAACAAGTTAAACAATTACAAATAATTAATTTTAAAAACTTAACTAAAATGAAGTTACATTGATCGTCCTGAGCATCAAACCCACACACTCTTACTTAAAAGGCTCACCCATGCTTTACCCAGCAAGCCACAACATCTTTCAAAATTAACTCTTTACTTAAATACAAATAATTTGCAATCTTCTCCCATACATACCACTTACCCTGCCTACCCCCAAACTGAGAGTAAGATTGTGGAATGCATTACTGTACCCAATAAGTCCGTAATAGGGGAGGTTTTAGCTATAACTGTTCCCCAAAAAGCTTCTGATTCAGAGAAATGACCTCTCACATTGACCTTCGAGTTAGAGCTGGGAAAAGAGTTTATCGATAATTGTGAACATTTTGTAGAATCAAGATTATTTTTTTCTTACATGTTGTTTTTATGTAGGCAAATAGTTTCACAAAATGTGTATATGTATTGAGCATAAGTACATATTTAGAAAGATAAATAAGGCTATCTTATTATGTTACTATGTAGTTGCTAAGAAAACGGTACCGCATAATATTATTGTAGGCGATAAGTATTTTTTTCCTTCGTTCCTATTATGGGAAAATTATTTAAGAAAATCATGTCATAATTATCCTCCTACCCTTATCCTAATTATATTTGGAGTCGTAACGAACTGTAATGTTCATATTATATACCTACACATGAATAAAAAACTTTTTGACTTCAATGTTACTTTTCTTTGCCTCATTCATCATTTTAAGTACTATTTCCTGTTTCATGTTACTAGGCACTCAAGCGATCAAAGAGTTATCGATCATACACTATATTTATATGCTGATTTCCCAAGTTATTTTCTTTTCGTGAATTTCGTTAAAATCGTTATTCAATAATGTTCACAAAAGAAATGTAGACACCAATATTATTGAGTGATATCAATCTAATCGAAAATGAAGCCGTAGTAACAGTAGCAAAAATAAATATTTATTACATTCTTATAAAAAGGTGCACAGCAAGTTTCACAGCTGAACATATTGTGATAAAACTTGGCAGCACAAATCAGAATAAAATACAGCTTACCTTTTATCCGGGTACGGGAAGGAGTTCCTTCTCTAGGCGGGTAAAACACAAGCAGAAAAATAAACCTTGAAAAAAGTTTGAAAAAAAAATCTGGTTACTCAAAAATCGATAGTCGATATACATAAGTCCTTCACAACACTATCCATTTAAGCATTGTTTTACGCATCTACGGCTAGCTGTGACGTAAGCACTGCGAGAAAAACCGAGCGCAAACAAAATGCCCAACGGACATTCTCATTTTATTTCAGCACATTTTCAAAAGTACCAAATGAATGGCTCTTGTTTGTTATTCCAAATAAATCGGTACTTTTAGTGAACCGCACACTTTAGACGAAATAGTCGGCCGACCTTTTTTTGAAGAAAATCTTGATTCCAAACAAAGTCTTCAGTCGGTCTGATACCGGCTAAATACCTGATCTTTGTAATGTGCATACTGCACGCATACCATTCATCTTCATACTGATTTATGAGCCCAAACAAATTATCGGCCGACTAAAGGTTTGCAGTGTGCACTGTACTATTACTGTACACTGAGTTTCAGTGCAATATTTTATGCTTCCAAATTGTGTGGAGGGAAAACTGTTTTGTTGAACCTTTTTTTGCGATTCCATGAAATACAGTCATCGTAAAAATTGTAACTTGTTTTACAATGGTACGTTTGAAAAACAATGCTTTGTTTTCTCATACATTATGTTGCAAAAAATTGGAGTAAACTGAGTGAAAAGAGTTAGATTATTTATTATTATTTTTCTATGGCAAATAGTTTACAATATGTATATCATATTTACAGGGTTGAACGATGCTCGTGAATAATTTTTTTCACACTATATACTATTTCAGCAACTTATTTTACCATACCTATGTATGTACACAAATATCACCTTTTACATTTTTCCATGACCAATTTATTCTTGTAAAGTAAAATAATATTTAAATACCTTATTTTACCCTACAAATATTACCATGTTCTTTTGTGCACTATCTTTTCTAGTACCATTTCTTTATTTACATATATATTTACAACACAAAAAAAACTATCCCAGTAAAACAATAAAAAAAACACTATATCTAAAACGCGTCAAAAAATTCATCCCCATCGCTGTCAACTGGGAGCGTACCCAAAAGGCTTGCAGCATTACCTCGTTGGATGGCCAAGTACCTAGTACCTAAGTAAAATCTACATGCCTAGAAATATGTCTAGAATATGCTTGCCCCATTTCCATAACAGTTTCCCATTTGATTGATTGACGTTATCAACTGGTACAATATGTCGGTGCTGTGTTCCATAACTCATTGTCAAACGTTGTCACTCAAAGATATTGTCTATGTTTGCTAATAGTAGGTACTTCAGCCTTTCATTTAGGTAGTGTTGTTCTAAGGCGCCTAGAGCGAATCTATACTAATATTGTAAGGCAAAGGGGTTTTTTTGTTTGCTTGCTAGCTTCAAAGTGGTAATTCTCAGGAAGTACTAGACCGATTTGGAACATTGTTTCAGTGTTAGATAGGCCGTTTATCGAGGAAGGCTACTATTTATACGTGCAGATGAAACCACTGGCTTAAACTTGTTTAAGTTCTTTTCCAAAGGAAGCACACCATTTTAATTTTTGACCAACTAGCTGTTATCTACCTTCTTCAAATGAGTGAGTTATGGGGTTCTTTATGTTAAGACTTGAATCTTTTTTATATAACATCATCAAAACACAAAAAAAATGCTGTTTTTAATATTTATTCCTATTCCTCTGAAAGGAGGCTTGTCTATACCAAATAATAATTTGTCTGAATTCGATACAACTTTTTTGAAACCAGTTCAAAGTAATGAAACGGCAAAAAAGTTTTGTAGGGACCTTTGGACCAATTGGATTGAATATTGGGTTGATCCTATCAAGGTACGTACTATCAAGGATTGGTTTTGAATTTCATGCCTTTATTAGAAGACAGCGTTTTTGTTCCAGATTCATTTGATATCCCTTACGAAGCAAATCGAGGAAGGTGAGATAAATTAACATAAGTTCCTATATCAGCTTCTATTTTCTGAATGTTTTTGAAATCATTCCCTTTTTTGGGCTCTTTTTGGCTGGAGACCTATTTAGGTACATGTTTTTGAGTAAGTAAAAAAACATAATTAAAAGTTGAAAACCCAACTACTAAATAGTCAGTTCTTTAATTCAGTCTTGGGGTACTATATGATCAGTAGGTACCTACAGGACAAGATTTCGGCTTGCCTCTGAAACGGACTTTAAAATGTCTACCAACTCTTGAGTTATTTTATACTAACTTCTGCCAGCGGTTTTACCCGGGTCCCATATAGAGTATGTACTTCACGCTCCATAGAAACATGGTCAATTTATATCAGGCGTATCTATTCCTATTGATAGGAAAATGACAAAGTTAGGAAAATAAGATAAATAATTTTCACAATAAATAAGACGTTAAAATGTCTGACTTATTTAGTGCAATTGTCAGCAGAGTATGGTAATTTATCAAGCTCTAAATGCAGAACACAATACTACTTAATTTATACAGCACTGTACAGGAATCAAGTTAATTATTTCCATAGTTTCAGCACAATGCCGGCTTTTAGTAACAATTGCTCAAATAAATGGGAAATTAATATAGAAGCCTAGGTACTTAATTACTGTACTTGGTTGGTATGATAAATACAGTTGTGACTGCCTCGTGGTGCCTATGAGAGTGAGGGAATAGTGAGTGCACCTGTGTCTGCGCAAATGCCTGTGCACTAAATAAGTATGTTCTGCGCAGCTGGCTTATCTCCATATATGAGAACAGCCGCCGTAGCCGATAATCGGCTAGGAGTAGCTATGAAGTCTAGTTTATTAATCCTAAGAAAGGCTAGTCTATCCTTGTTTGGTCTTTGGGATACAACAAAAATCAATTTGCTTTCCTCTCTATAACATTATTAGTTTAGATTAGTTAGTCATACACACTAAGCTGTATAAGAATTCGAAAGAAGGTCTTCTGTAGGTGGTAGAATTTGTATTTATCGCCGGCCTCCAATCTTCTTTGCATGCACATCTTGGGGAGTCTGTTCCACCACTTCTTCTTCCCAGCAAAAACACTTAGGATGTGGTGAAGGGTGGGCGTTTTGGGGGCTGTCTTTTGTAAATTTAACGTTCAAAAAGTGCTTATTTTCAGTCTACTTTGAATAAATGACTTCTGATTTTGATTTGATTTTGAAATTGATGAACCTGACCCTTTCTACCACAAAGATGCAACAAACTGAATTAATCTCGCATCTACAATACAAGTAGGTAAGCGTTACACCATCTGTCTCACAAGTATCACTAGGCAAAGCTAAACTAAGCCAGAAATGCGTACTTTCCGCTCCGCTAAGCAAAGTAAAGCAGCCCCTTAGCCACGAGCCACATTTGTCATTGTCAGAGGTGACAAACGGTGCTTACCATGCTCCTATCTCGACATCATTGTTTTACTTAATTAATTGCACAAAATTATTTCTCGAGTAAACAAAATTATTATCTCGAGTAAACAAAACAACAGATAAATTAAATATTTCAAACTTCTGTACATATATCGATAGAGCTTTTCTTCTAAAAAGATGCAACAAATACACTGAATTAATCTCGTATTTGCAATACAAGTAAGCATAACACCATCCGTCTAACAAGTATCACTATGCAAAGCTAAACTAAGCCAGAAATGCGTACTTTCCGCTCCGCTTAGCAAAGCAGCCACACTTAGCCACGAGCCACATTTGTCATTGTCAGAGGTGACAAACGGTGCTTACCATGCTCCTATCTCGACATCATTGTGTTACTTAATTAATTGCACAAATAAAGGTGAGACAATGCTTGGTATTCACTTAGTTGGAACGTTGTGTTGTGATGATTTCATGTTAACATAGCTTACTTTGTGTGCCTTAGATAGACCCTATATATGTTTATATCCTAGGGTAGCTAGCTAGAATCTAGGATATGGAGATCTGGGTGTTCGGTCGTTGTGGCTTATTTTTCTTTTGGGTAGTGTGCGCGGCTGTCTTTTATTTTGGGAACATTTTCATACATTGATATATGTACTTTGACTATTGTCTGTCAACGGGTAGCAAGTCAGTTGAAAGTCAACACTAACATTTTGTTACTTTGGCACATTATACATACTTAAAATGACTTCTATATACTTACGTCGTCTCTACGATGGCTTCTTCTTACTGCTCTTTATGTCTGCATTTTTCAAATATTTCAGGTTTTGGGCCGATATTCAAACAAACAAACCTTTCTCCTTTATTATGAGGTACGTATTAGCATAGAATTGCTACCAATATTAAACTTTAAATCTACCCACCCATGAAGACAATTTCGTTTGCCAAAAATATAACTGCAAACCGGTTTAGTACTTCAAATTCTTTGGCTCTTAAGCGCATATTAAGATACTATCGCATCAGCTACTTTGTTAAAATTACTTTATTAAAAACTTTTGATACAGGCTGTTGTTAAAAATACCATTTGAATTTTGTAACAGAAAAGGTAAATAAAAGGATTTAATCAAAAAAACTATATTTATTTTGTGTACGTAGAGAAGATTTTTCTTGCTCTTTACGTTTCACCAATTATGAAGATACGATTCTAAAACCCTTACTACAACACTGTTTACACTATATAGATGGAAATAGACATTTAGGCGTATATGTCAATTTTGGTATATATTCCAAATGGCAAATCGCATAGGATAATTTTGTATTTACTTTTTAACCCCCGACGCAAAAACGACGGGGTGTTATAAGTTTGACGTGTCTGTGTGTGTGTGTGTGTGTATGTGGCATCGTAGCTCCCAAACGGATGATCCGATTGTAATGCGGTTTTTTTTGTTTAAAAGGTATGTCAGTCGGGAGTGTTCTTAGCTATGTTTGGTGGAAATCGGTTCAGGTCTTCAAGGTCATCAGCTCGTTTGCTAGATGTGATAGGAATGTTACACGCTCTGTTTACTTGCAAGTATATGTGGGATCTGAAATTTGAAACACTAATGTCTTTTCGAACCACTGAGCTGGTCTGCTGTTAGGGCACGGAGGTAGGAGACGTAACCCTGAACTGCCTTTTAGTAAACCCATCGAGTTTGGGCTCGTTGAATTTGTCTTGACGAGTTCTCTTCATGTTTCTGATTGACGAGAACCTGATGCTGGAAATGGGATGTGGCGGATGAAACCCTGGAATGCCGGAATGAAACGGATAAACCGATTTATATTTCTGCTGAAAATCTAGAATGTCCAAAGGTTAATCTTTATTGTTTCTCGAAATCTCGACATCTCATATAGCGACCCCATCTTAAGATAAAATAAATTAAATGAAAGAAGGAAAAATTAAGGAGCTCCTTTAAAAAGCATGAAATAAAATTAAATTATAAATTTAAAAAAACCCCCGACCCAAAAAAAGTACGCAATAATTATGACATAAGGTTAAAAACGCTAAACCCTATAAAAAGCAAAAAATAACTTTTATCACTACGTAAACTAAATTTTGACGTGTCGGGGGACCGCTTTTTACCTTCATAAATACTTACATAAATAATAAAGCAAATGATATAGACCTACCTGATTACAACATTCGTTTAAAAAAAAACACGTATCTAAAGTAATGAATTAGAGCGGTCCCCCGACACGACAAAATTTAGTTTACGTAGTGATAAAAGTTATTTTTTGCTTTTTATAGGGTTTAGCGTTTTTAACCTTATGTCATATTCATAGCTGTTGTGATCTATCCATTCCAATCAAATAGATTTATAGATATTCCTCATATTTCATTACACAAAACAGGTTTTGCAGTTCATTATAAAAGCAACACCATGTATACATTCAATTTTAATTTGCTTTAATTTGCTCTGATTTAGCGAACTCATTTACAACAAACCATTTAAAAAAATATTATATTTATATTAATTAACGATTATAAAACCGAAATGGTAAATGAGTTCGCTAAATCAGAGCAAATTAAAGCTGTATTTGGTATCTTCAATCTACATGAAGAATATAGTTAATGGATCACATAAACTTTGTATGAATATCTGTACTTCATTACCTTATTTTTTTACGTTTTCTAAAGTTATTACGTCATCGTGAACTTTAAAATTTGAGTCATACTCAAACTGACTTCTTACAGCAGCACCCAGAGAAAATATAGACTATGCTACCCTGGGATAGTGTAGCTTCCCATAGGGAAGTGTAGAGTAGTTTCGGATTCTTTAGGGTAGAACACAGTTTTTCTCCTCGTTATAATATTTTTAAATTTATTCATAACTATGAAGTATCCTTACATATTTTTATAGGCACGACTTTTTTCTCTTAAGCATTTTATTTAACAAGCGCCGACACCACATTCAGTATAGAAAGAGCACCTACCCAAAAATACTAAGATATCCTTTCACAAAGGGTTGAAAACAACAAAAACATACATTTTTGACTGAAATAGTACACATTAACCCCAGACGTTATTACCATGAATCTGCCTAAACAACTAGTGAGCGTCTAGCCCATGGAGAACAAAATGCCAAGTGGAGATGTCATAACGGAAAATCTCCTAAGAAAGTAGCGCGACAAAATGCGAGTGTGCAGGGGACGAGGAACGTCACGATCTCCACCCTTATACCTACGATGATGATGATTTTATAATACCGAAAATCGATATATGTCTTATACATAGATCCCGAACGCCTTGTTAGTTCTATGTGGTCCTAACAGGCAGGCCCAAAGCTTGCCGGGGCTGCGGGATTGTTTGAAATAGTTACCGCGGCCCTGGTACCTAAAGGGCTTAAGAAGGAACATGGTGGGTTTTAGTCAGTAAGAGTCTGAAACTCACGCGCACAACGGGAGAGATCATTTGATGATTGCCCATAAAAAAAAGTTCACTCCTAACTGATCGTTTTGGTCATGCCTACCATACGAATTTGACCTACAAGAAGGCGCCTGACCTACCTGCTTTACGGCATCTCTGCTCATCTTTCCTTAATCCATGGTCTACCCTTATTGAAGGTGCCACTCATAATACCAAGCGATTTACTTCTAACTGCACTAGAATGCCAGAATGAATGGCCTACATGACATTTTGTTGGTCGTTTTCATAATATTATGCAAAGGGCTTTTTGTATACATATACATATTTATACGTATGTATCATACTATGTTACTGTAAGGGATTAGTAGTTACAGCATGGTTTTTCACAGCCATTTTTACGTTTTAGTTTTTACCTTTATGTTGTAGGGCCGTTTTATTTTTTCAATAGTAGATAATCTATTTTCAAAAAAACTACGATAAAATGTTCTGCGTCTATCTCTTTGTTTGTTTGACCTTCGATTTTACAGGTCTTTATTAATTTATGAAATACACGCACTTTCATCACTCTTATGTAAAATAGAGCATTTTAAAGACGATTGGCTTTAGATAAAATACTCTATTGCCGAAAAATAGATAAAATCTTTTATTTAAAGCTACTATGTACAGCCTTCAGGTTATCCTCGAATTTACCTAAGATTTATTATTTTCTTTCTTTTAATATTTTAATAAAACGGTTTTTGACAACAATGCTCATTTATTAAGTACAAACTTTGCTACCAATTAAATAATATTCTTTATAACATGTCCTCCTACACTCCCGCATATTATTATAAATTAATAATTAATATCGGCATAAAATCCTTTTTATTGTTAATCTTAATTGCAATATAGGATCGTCCGATAGTCGTTAAATTGTGATTTTAATGCATCCACATTAAAAACGTTCAGCAAAATTATGCAAATTATATTTTAATTAAAAACTGCATTTTTTTATATTTTTGGACTTGATTTTAATGGCGTTATTTATGAGTTCTGGAGTTCAAAATGTGAGTTCAAGCTTAGTTTCATTTTTCGTATAGACAGTGAAAGGAACTAAATACTGTAAAAAAATATGTCATTAGCCAAGAATGGTTATGTTTTTCTTAATAAAATATGCTACTAAAAGTTAGGCTCTATAACCACGAGAATGATATCGACAGTTTAGCTGGTCTCCATGGTTTCACTCGTATCCCGAGGGAACTATTTCCCGCATACGGATAGCACATAGCTCTTTTTTCTCATGGATTATGAGTGTAGAATTTCATTTAAAACTAAATCATATTGACATGAAAGCGTGACAGACAAAGTTACTTTTGCATTTGTAAGACATATAAATTGATACTACTCAATTGAAAGATTTTTCTTGAATAAAACAAATGAATTTAAATATAATACATGTATTTTCAACTTCGCACACAATCAAGGCGTTAAGTGAATACAATATTATTACATTCATCTTATTTAGCTCATTTATTGATGTTGTGAATGCGAAAAGACAAAGTTTTGTCCTCACAGAGTAGAATAATAATTAGGCATAATAAAAACGCTCTGTTTATGTATATTTATCTTTTCGCAATCAAAATAATCAGTTTTGTCATACAATTAATCAATTAATTTATACAGTAGCCTTTTTGGCACATTTAATTTGACTAAAAACAAAAAAATACTTTTCAACCCGCAGATGGTAATTAATTAAAAAAAAACTTCTTAGGCAAGTCAAATCATACAATCTTGACACTAACAAAAATTATCACTACCAATTTATTGTCTTCCATTAAAAACAATATAAAACTGCACATAATTAATTAAGAATATATCTAATTAGTTTCACTTGCATTATTGTATTGTAAGGAAACTATTGTACATATAGTAAATGTATGTTTTTTTTGCCGGTACATGAGACACAACTCTTAGAACCGAGCCCCATAGAACTAAGTTAAGAAGAACTTATATAGGTCTGTTTGAAATATTTCTTTGAGTTTGAGTTTACCAAACTTTGATTGACAACAATATTATGATTCTAGTTTACTGCGTACTGTCTACATAGTTTGCTTACACCTTATGTTTGTGTGTCTAACTCCGCGATTGATATTCATCCCTCGTTATTCCAATCTTGTTATTATCGTATAATAATTCCGGTTACTACGTTGTTACAGTCAGCAGTGAGATCAATATGTTGTTAGTTGTAAGGAATAGTTAGGTAACTTTAAATGTTAGCTCTATTGTGTACGTCAATTACAGTCAAATTAATTTGCCTTTTTTACTGTATTGACACAAAAATATCATTGCATAAGAAAGGAAGATTTTTTTGTAACAAAAAGTACCTTTAAATTGTATGTCGCCAAATAAAGAAAATTCTTTGGTTAAAACTTAAAATGTGCCAAGTATTTGACTGAATTTTTTGCAACAATTAAAACAGATGTAATAATTATACCTAAGCGAATCCCACCTAGTGGAAACAACATTGATTTACTTATTATTACATTGTAATAAAATATATTATAACATTCTCTAATACATATAAACATACATGCACACCATACTAACGTCCCGATTCGCGATAGGCACCCATTTTGGGCAGTATTCAACCTACTGTCCTTTCTATAATTCGTTCCTTTTAGACATATCGTTTTTAATCTATGGTCTATTTTTATTTTATGATTATTTTTTACTATTTTACAAACACATTTTTTTACAGTTAAAATATTGTTATTATTTTTGTGTTTAATATTTTTTATTAACATAAGAAATAATAAATAGTAGAAACTATGTATTTTGACTTATTAAATAGGTACGTACGTATGTTGCTATTTTATCCTAAATTAAAATATTGCATAGAAAATCTTTAATATTGTCCTTTTAAAATTAAATATGTATACATTTTTGACTATTATTATTATTTTGTAACTTATTTTTTAATGATATTATGTTTTTTTTTAAAATAAATGCAATAAGTACAGAGATCAACTATTTCAAGTAACATAGGTACATTTTCATAAAAAATATTATAAAAAAAAGATTGGGCTAATAAATTAAAGTGTGTTAAATGTTATAAAATATTGTTTAACTATAGAGCTTTGCATTGAGTAAGTAATTAAGGTTAGAAATAACTTACACTGTTACTTGTTTAACTAAACATAAGTTCTCGTTTATTATTATTTCTTAAGTTATTAAGTTGTGATGAGCTTTGCAGCTTTAAGTAAGAGATCATAGAATAAGATAAAAGCTAAGCCAGACAGGTAGGCAATTTTACTTAAGTAAATGAAATTGAAAACGTGAGAGAAATAATAAATAAACATGGATTTAGCAGATTAAAAAAATACCTCTTAGATACCTGTATTGTTATTTGTACGCATATTTACTTTTTAATAAAAATGCAACATTTATTAATTGAAAAAAAAAATTAAATTCAGTTTTACAAGGGCGTAGTGACAATCATTATGTATCTTTTACTGACATAACTTAGACATACAATCAACCAAGACTTTTGATAAAAAAAATACAAGAAAACATAACACTTCGTCTTCAAAGTTGAGTGCAATGACCAGACACTTGATCAACATTTTATAACTGTTAAGAAAATCAAATACATAAGCATATAACTATTGAAACTAAGTAAATAGATAAGAGCAATAATGTTCTGGTAGGCCATTTATCATAGAATCGGGATGACAAATGGGTCGAACTATTGATCACCTTGTCGAGACCGAATGAACATAATATGAGTGAACGACTTAAGACCGGCTTTTAGTTCTTTTCTGATTCAATGATATTGTGATAGATATCGAATGTTACGTCACTGGTCGATTATTATAAATAGATATAGCTGTTTATTTGGCCAAAATTTAGTCCTAAAAGACAGACATTTAGGCTAGTTTATTTTATCATCATCGACACCAGAGACAGGCCTCTTCTTAAACATATTGAGTTATTTTGCCATTCATAATAATAGTAATTAACGGGGAATTTGTGTACCTAGTAAAATCTGAGAATGGTTCAGGAACCTTCAAAATGATTTCAAACCATTATTCTCTGAGATTTTTAACGTCTTAGCCTTTACTTAGGTATATCGTCCCCAACAATATTAGGTACCCCTACCAATCTCTTACTTCCGAAAACAAATAACTAGCAAGGGTACCTTGAATTTATGGGCTAATTTATCGAAAGGCCTGTACCGAAACCTAATTAATGTGCGCGCAAATTGTGTGTGAAATTGGAACGCACTCTAGAAACAAAGCGATCTGTCAAAGGCCTTTGATTGCTATCGACACCCGTTTAATAGGTCCCCTTTAATAATTACTATGACAAAATTGGTCGGGTATTAATAGGAATATACGTAAGAATTACTTACATATATGCATATTTAGCTATTCGGGGTTTCCTGGTATTGTAGCTGAATCTTGACTATATAGTCTGAAATCACCAACCCGCATTGAGCAAGCGTGGTGATTAACGCCCAATCCTTCTCCGTGTGAGAGGAGGCCTGTGCCCAGCAGTGGGACGATAAAAACGCTGTAACAGTAGCTGAATCCTATACAGACCTCAATTCTTATTACAATAGTGGAAAGTTAATGTTCGATTGGTAAAGTTTCACAGATTGAGGTAGGTTGACAAGTATCCTGCAAGTTTTTTATCAATTTACATTCTTAAAATTCCTGAATAAAAACATCGCTTTGTTATTCGCAGGGTTTAACGTAGCTAGGTATGAAACATTGTTTAAGTTGGCAATGAAACAATACCAAACATATTCATTCACATTTGTCATGTCAGAATTAAGAAGGATGGTAGGATTATTACAATATAATCTAAGACCAGTGATGTAACATTCAATCGTCATACAATGTTTGCCTAAGTAAATGCACATAATAGTCTGGCTCCCAGCCAAATACATTATCAAACAAAACATTTCATACAAAGCTCTCCTTAGTTCTGTAATCGTATATAAATATATTATTCTCTCTATCAAGTGTTGGTATACAAACGAACTTATTTCTACCCTCCACAGAATCGCTTACGTCTAAAGTTATTGAATACACATTGTTAGTTTTAACATCTAGGTTCAGTATTTGTATCTGTTTATTGTTCTCATTGGCAGTGTCTATCGCTAGTTCATTAGAATAATGATTATCATGTACGTCGGCGTATGTCTCGTTATCTGTCTCATTAATGGCTGCTATCATTTTCATACTATTACGTCTAGTGTTCTCCACGTTTATAATTTCACCTACTTTCATTTGTTGAACTTCTTCTTTGACTTTTTTACTTTCTCTGTTGACGAAAATTTTTTGGGAAGATGTCCTATTACTATATCTCCTCCAAAATGAGTCTGAAGTATTCTGACTACTGGAGAATCCTGTAGATGTTGTCGTGTTGAACGTGTCACGTCTTTGCATCGTTTCCCTCAATGTTCGACTACACCTCATCAACTTATTTATCTTTAACAGCTTGACAAATCCTTCCCTAAATTTGGACGACATCAAATTGTATAATATTGGATTTATCGCCGAATTTAAGTACAGCATTACTCTACAAAAATACAAAAGTATATAGTAACCATCTATACCTAATGACATTATTGTCTCTGGTGGGAATACGATGATCCATAGCGTGAGAGCTTTAAAGGGAAGAAGACAGAGGAAGAATGATAAGACAACTGTTCCAAGCATGAGGATGACCTGCTTTCTGTAACGTACAACATTGCCTGTATTATTAGTGTTCTTAGTATTCTGTGCTATAATGACGGGGTTTTCCATGAGGTTCTTGGCAATGACGCTGTAGAGGACTAGAAGCACGCCGAGAGGGACGATGAAGAAGACTGCGATGGTCAGGATGAAGAAAAGAGCTGACCAGAAGGTGTCGGCCTGCGTGAGGCAGACGGGGACCTGGGTGCCGTCCTCGTAATCTTCGTACGTGAAGGTAGCCACGGCGAGGATGGGGCTGTGGAGAAAAAAATATTGGTTATTAAAGTATAGTATCTCAGTAGGCTGGTTGACGCTTCTCGTGACCAAAAGTCTGGCTACTTCGGTCAAACGATTAGCATGGCGATCCAACAAGGTAATGTTGCCAGCGTCTTGGACACGTTGTATGCTTTTTGGTTTTTTTACAAGAAGAGTTTTTAATTAAAATGTTATTATTTGAAAATGTGGTTAATAAATACATAGTCATTACAAAGATACTGAATTGCGTTGAAGTTAAGTTTTCGAGCAAAGAAGGAAAGGTCAAGGAAAATACGTAACACTGATTAATTAACATCTAGTTTTCATTATGTGACCAACATGGCCTTTTCCGATAAGAACCGCAAGTTGCCGATAATTTAGTAGTATGTACATATACATATATATATATGTATGTATGTACTTAGCTATTATTGCATGTGGTCTGCGGTCAGCCCGATATTGTGGGGAAAGGGGATTTCTTTGTACTTACACAGAATTAAAGCTACTGAAAAAGGAGAGGCTAAGCGTACTATGAGAGTGGAAAATAATATACACAATTATAAATATCAACTGTTGAAGATATCAGTTACTGTATTGATGTTCTTGGTTCGTGCTTATATTTTACAGAAATAATAGAGAGCTGCTTTACGGCTAACTAGAACTGCCTTGAGGGCCAAATGTTTTAAAATTAAAAACTAGAAGTAATGCTGCTTTAAAAAGAAGCATTCTCTCACAAAGTCACATCCAGTATTGCAATAGATCTATGACTACACGAGGTTCGCAATTCCCATACCAATATACTCAGCACCCAATATATAGGTTCTACCTGACTGGTGGCACCATTCTAAATCTAAACTATACAACACTTACAAACATCATCATCCTCCGAGCCTTTTTTTCCAACTATTTTGGGGTCGGCTTCCAGTCTAACAGGATGTAGCTGAGTACCAGCGCTCTACAAGGAGCGACTGCCCTATCTGACCTCCTCAACCCAGTTACCCGGGCAACCCGATACCCCTTGTTTAGACTGGTGTCAGACTTACTGGCTTCTGACTACTCGTAACAGATGCCAAAGATGTTCAGATGCTCCTGAGCCTTATCCCATGTAAATAAGGTTGAAAATTCTGTGAAACTTTTTTCCTCGTCTTATTACATAACGCTGTAAAAATATTTCTTCGTAATGGAGCCTATTTATCTGTTTTCCTTGGTAAATTAAATTATTTCATTACAAGTGGTGGCGTCTGTGGGAATGGGGAAAAAAACTTTTAATTATGAAATGTCCGCTCATATTTTCTTTTTGTGTGAAGTGCCTGACTTAATTAAAACATCATGGTGGTTATTATATAAAGAATGTCATAGATATGAAGGAATGTTACATAAATAGCCGTCAGATATCCTAGGCGCCTATATATTCTTGAAATATAGGTGAATTATAATAGATGCTAATATTATAAAGCTGAAGGTTTTGTTTTATTTGCGGGGACGTGACAATCTTAGGAACTACAGAACCGATTTGAAAAATTGCTTCAGCCTGTCCATTTATCGGGGGAGGTATCATATATTCGCCCTCGTTTTCAGCCGTAATCTGTGGAAACTTCTTTCCGCTCCATGATAAAAAGTTGCCTAATATGTTATTCTGATATAGCTATATTATTGCGAAGATTACTCAAAATACCTGCATCCTTTTATACATCAGGAAGCAACAAACCAACATACACACACTCAAACTTTCGCCTTCATAATATTCACTAGATAACCCTTTAACCATCTTCAAGAGAGCATGAAGTTGACATTATTTTGAGGTACTCCACATAAATCTGCAGAAACGTGGAGTGCCTCAAATGTGGATGAACGTGAGTATCCTCCCTTGAACCCTATACAAACAGACATACAGTTAACTTGGTAAACAAATTGTATAATTCAGCGGCTGCCTTCATATTTAACGCTGTTAGGGTTGTCGCGGTATGTTATACAGGAATCAATTTTAAGGTGTGCACAAAAAAAAACTGGTGGTACAGAATCATTAACAGAACATATCTGCATCATCAGTAAAAAAAAAAATTGTCATTCTTTTATCCGCCCTAAAATCGGCAAAATATGGATACCAACTATTCTTACGCGCTTGGAGCAGCGCTCGCGTCAGTAAACCGGTTTCATGTTGCCGCCGTGCCTACTATGACGACTGTGCCCGTACAATCGGTTACAAAATAAACATCTTTCGATATTAATAACTTTTCTTTTTTGTACTAAAACACGATAAAATAAAAATATACGTATCTATAAAACTTATTTAACTATAAGTTGACTTTGCGCATTGGATAAAATTCATTCCTGAATGTTGGTTTAAAGTTATAGGTCGTCTCTTTTTCTAAGCTTCTTTGCTACGTTGTGATAAAATAAAGAAGTTTACTGTTTATGACAGATCCAAAAATTGCTCAACTAGTTTTTATAAATGTATAGAACAGGCATGAAAGAGGACCAGGTAAATATGTACCTATCTAAATAGCTGTTGCCCGCGGTTTTAAGTTTGATTTTCTTTAGAACTTTGATAATGGTAAGGCAAAAATCGATAATAGATTTGAAGCATGATGACTTGATGATTGGCTGAAAGTAATTGAGAATCTAATGAAACTTTTCAGTCGGTCTGAAACCTAACGGATACTATACTTTTCATAGTTATCTATGAAAAGATCAAATTACCAGCTGACAAAAATATGTGCTTACTGTCCATAGTTCCATATTGAGATTTTTTCATGTGACAACCCTATAGTCCTATTGTTTTGAACACAATGTGCAATAACTTAAAGTTCGCAATAACTTAACAGGCTTCTGATGGCGTCCATTGTCTGCTAAATCTTCCAGATAAGCTGTAACTTATAGCTTATGTAGCTTAGCTTGTGGTATGCATACTGATCAATATGATGTGTTACCTTTACGGACTTAAAAGCTTTGGTAAAGCTCCTTAATGTATGGTCTGAGTTTTTATCATATAACTTTGCTGCCCTAAAGTTAGCTTTTGCACTTTCTTAGCCTTCCGTATCATTATCATCATCATCTCAGCCATAGGACGTCCACTGCTGAACATAGGCCTCCCCTTAGATCTCCACAGATACCTGTTGGAGGCGACCTGCATCCAGCGTCTTCCGGCGACCTTTATAAGATCGTCTGTCCACCTTGTTGGTGGACGTCCTACGCTGCGCTTTCGTATATTAATACGTAATTATTAATTGCAAATTGCAACAAATTGCGTGGGAACATTTTAGAAATGTCCGTCTGATGTAATTATGCAAACTTTTTGCGCAAACACATGCTAGCAGTAGACTCGCGCCGATGGGATTTCTAGCTTTATTAGGTAGGTAGACGAAAATAAGAATATTCTGAACTTGTTGTAACTTGACCAGATCTTGGGATATCTAGGCCAGATCCTATGTTTTAGAAGTTGATAGTATGTAGGAAAAATTGACCATACCTTTTATTAATATAAAAAGAAATGAAATAAAAACCAGGTCTATACTTTGGCACTTAATATATTAATATCTCCTCTATTAACTAAAGTATTTTAATAAATAGGTACTTTTACAATATAACTTTTACAAACAAACATTAAAATGGTACACATTTTTATACATACATTTTGAACATATACTTAGAACTTAGAATTTAGCTAAACTATTATAAAACTGGCAGGCATGACAAGATTGGTTGGCTTATTATACGCTATAGCACTGACACAGTTTAAATATATTCTCTTGTAAACAGTTGTGAAGCTACGTACTAACATCGTACGTAACAATGTGACTCACACACGCCTATGCTCAATGCACGACACTATCAGTACTGACAGCATCGGGTAGCACCGATAAAAGCTCGTCGATACACATGCGTGTGTGAGTGACATTTTTACGAACGTTAGTAGGTAGCTTCACAACTGTACATCTTTAAACTGTGGTACCAAGCTGCAATATATTGAGATTTTTATGGCTACACTCGGGTGCAATAAACTGGGTCAGTTACAAATCAGGATAATCTTTTCAGTTTACTGTAGTGATAGTATATTGGTGTTGATAAACTTAAGTTTACATAATAAAACATTAGGGTAGTCAGAAGCCAGTAAGTCTGACACCAGCCTAACCAAGGGGTAATGGGTTGCCCGGGTAACTGGGTTGAGGGGGTCAGACAGCGCTGTCGCACTGGTGCTCAGCTACATCCGGTTAGACTGGCAGTCGACCCCAACATAGTTGGGAAAAAGGCTCGGAGGATGATGAGTATGAATAAAACATTAGGTTACATGAAGGTTTTTTATAACTAACCCAATTTTTTTGCCTTCCAATGTACCTAAGTATGTACGCAGCTTTAGAAAAATCTTATGGCATTTTATATATTGCAAAAGTATGTGCATTTATACAGACAAAGTCAAAGTATGAAATAAATAACAAGGATGAAATATCTACAGCACGGGCTCAGTAACAGAATTTAGAATTCATCGCTTTATTATTCTAAAAGCGCAAAATGTCTTATGTAAGTAATAATTTACAATGGTTCTTAAAATATCTTAAAAGCATTGTCATTTTAACACATACACCTGTGTCTTAGGAATATTTATTAGGTCTCAATATACTTTTTAAGGCGTATAAGGCTTATTTTATTACAAAATATAACCAATTTTTTCATCACACTTTCTTTAAAACCCCCTCATTATTTCGATTACTCTGAACGAGTTATAAGTATAATCGAATAATTTTAACAATATTTGTAGGGGAAAATTTAGTATTTGTATGAACAGAGAGCTATAGGATACAATACAAGTCTTATCAACATTCAGGCTTTGACAAATCAAATAGGAGGAAAAGTTACATACATTTGGCTAATCTTACAAATCATGGTAACATAATGCCCTTTAAAAATATCAGGATAAATTCCGCACATTTAAAGCCTAAAACTACAAAGAACAAAATTCTACTACCTACACAAAACTCTCTGGAAATTCATAATCAACACTTTTGGACTTCTGAAAAGCCACAACGCAATCCACTTTGACTTTTTGATAAGACACCTTCTTTTCGCAATCCATACTTCTTGCTTTGGCACTGTTGATCAACACACTCCGTCTCAAAGAGTGACTTCTTCCCGAATTGTCAACATCACTGTCTGACCTAATATTTTTACTATTGGAATGACCGATAAACTTGCTACTATCTATTGGATCAATTTTATGTTCTACGTCAACTACTTCGGTTATCTCAATGTTTCCTTCACTCCTCATCCTGTTTATAATCGGCTTTGTATTCGTGTTTGAGCAAACGGGAGCCGATTGCTGTCTGACAAATGTTTTGTTTGTAAATATTCTATCAAAAAGACCTTTCTCGATTTCTTCTTTACTCTCAGATTCTGTGTCAGTACGGTCGATACTGCTTCGCTGACTGAAAAGTTTCTTCAAACTGTTTGTCGTTCGTGTCAAACTGCTACTCGTTGTGGATCCATTTGTAATAGTCCTCTGAGCCCTTCTCGTCTTATCTTCTAACTTTCTTTTATAACACACGCATACTTTACAAAACCCGATACGAAATTTCGAAGACATCAAATTGTAAAGTATAGGATTGATCGCCGAATTTATGTAAAGCATGACCCTTGCGAAATAAAGTATGTTGTACCACTTTTCTGGGCTGACATCATCGTAGAATTCGGCGGGTGTGATGATGATCCATAGAGTTAAAGCCCTATAAGGCATGAGACATAAAAAGAAACATAACACAACAGTTCCAAGCATTAAAATAACTTGTTTCCTAGCTCTAGTGTTGTACGGATCAACAGTTTTGTTCATGACTACTTTAGAAGCGGCCGTGATGAGATTTTTGGCTATAACGCTGTATAATACTATGAGGATGATAAGAGGTAGAACGTAGAGAAGAATGATGATGGCGATGAAGAATGTGATCTGCCAGTAGGTGACGGCTTGAGTGAGGCACTGGGTGTAAGAGGAGCCGTCACCGCGAGTGATTGTGTGGTGCTCGGCGATGGCCAGGATTGGACTGGAAAGAAGAAAAATTAAGATCATGATATCTACTAAGCAAACAACAACACTACGGGTTAGCACGAACGACTTGCGAACACTTTACGCGAACTAAATAGTTTGAATAGGCTGTTATCGATTGGCTTTATGTATAAGAACTATTACTTTTTTATTTCAATTTAATAGGACCAAATAGAGCAATAGAAAAGGAGTCTCCAATATTTGAGTGCGTTCGTGCTAAACCCATAAAATGATTACGAAACAAAAGACAGTCTACTTAGAGAACAGAAAAACAAACAAATAATATGTGGAGTTCTAATTAATATGATATGTGTCTACCTCTAATATTTACTTATTGTGCAACCAACCTAAATACTAGCTTATAATACTCAGAAAATAATATTAAATCATGCAGACACTAATGATACATAATTTCCTGTATATCATTCAAATTCTTCATTAAAATTTTACACGTTGAATCAAATGGCACGTTTTATGTTATTATTATTAATTATAATTCTTAGTTGAGGTGTATAAATTTCTTTAACTGCCTTATTTATAGGCTTTTTGTTTAATCAAGCATTTAGAATATCAAATTAATCATTGGTTATCGTCTTGGTGACAACTAAATGTAGGTAAAGGTAGATATTATGCAATTTAATGCGCTATTATAATTTTAATGTCTTTATTTACAAAACTAGTGATTAAGTCACGGCAAAAACAAATGACAAAAGATATTTTAGTAGTACAAAATAGGGCTGTGGGATTGTTCGAAAGAGTTACCGCGACCCTGGTACATAAAGGGCTTAAGAAGGAACATGGTGGGTTTGAGTCAGTAAGAGTCTGACATTCCTTCACTCTGCTAACCCACAGCATTTAATGATTTCCCATAATAAAAAGTACATGTACAAACTGACTTAATTTTTTTGCCATGTATTTTATGCCAATTTTACAACCCAGTATGACTTTTAAAAAACATATAAAAGAAACGTAACATTTCCAAAGTTAGACAACGATAGAATACGTAACATTTTTTGTGACACCACCATTTACAGCTTTTCAAATTGTCAGTGACATAAATCACAAAACAAATTCTTCAAAAGCTCAAGCTCGTTATTCAAAATCATTAAATGGTTGACAGATGTCCTCATAACTGGGGTTTCCATATTATTGTTTTTTTTTATGTAACGGATACGGATATACTAATTCCAAGAGTAAACGCAAATTGCAGACTAAATAGTCGGCCGACAGTTGACATAATGTTTGGCAACTTTTAAAGAAATATTTGATTTAAAAAAAAAAATTGTACGACTGATTATGGCAGAGTATGGCTATAACTGAAAAGTTAAACCTTACAACATTTGTAACCATATCCACAAAATGAAATATGTTCTTCTTGCTTTCTTTCCAATCAAAGTTTTTAGTAGGCTTGATACCGACTAAATACCTAATCTTTGTAATGTGCTTACTACCATTCATCTTCATACTGATTTATGAGTCCAAACAAACTATCGGCCGACTAAAAGTTTGGAGTGTGCTCTACACGGTTGACAAATGGTCTTCATAACTGGGTTTTCTATTTTATTGTTTTTATGTAACGGAGATATACTGATTCTAAAGGTTTTAATATTTTTGGCGAATAGAAAGTGGGTCGCTCCCAATTTGGACAACGTTCTATTAGAGTGGTCACGTATTAGATATTGCTAACATCTTTTGGTACTATAATCGCCTACTCTTTGTCTTTATTTAGCAGGATTTTTTATATTGGTCTTTAATTGAGTTTTGTATGTATTTGTAATTTGTCACTTAGGTACGTGAATATTATGGTATTTGAAGAACCAGTTTTCAGAAACTATTAAGGCACGACCCATCGGGTTGTAGAAAAAAAATGCATTTATTACTATTGCATAACCTTAATTTAACTAAGTTTAATATTAATCATAAGTAGTATTATGGTATCTCCATTAAGAATACAATTTACATAAGAATATCCAATGAATATTATTTTTTGTTTATTTAGAAGTCAAAACTACCCATAAATAAGTTTTAATTTGCTATCCATCATAAACACGATTTCATTATTCATCATAAAAGATATAAAGATAAAAATCCTCTCACGTGCATAAAAATCTTAATAATATGAAAATAAAATATTATAGTGCGATATAAGCAGTTAGTAGCTACTGGAAAACATATTTAGTATACACTACGCCATGCAGTTTATTTATTCCAAATAAAATAGAAGGCACTAATTGCTTTTTACCTCACTTCACTCTGGTACAGACTTAGACATTATTTATTAGTAAAATAGTGATGAAGAGACCTTTTTAGGGGCTGTCTTTTGTAAAGATGACCTTCAAAAAGCGAATTATTGCTGCTAATTTCTAATCTACTTTGAATAAATGACTTTTTGTCTTTTTTATACTTTTATAATGTCTTTTAATGATTATATAGCTGCTGTGTGTAGGAACTATTTTATGCACTTAAACTTGTTCATGCCTTTGTCAGATAAAAATAGACTTTCGAACATCGAATTTTCGAAATATTCAGCTTAAAAATGGTAGTAAAGGTATATAGCTAATGTATAAGGGAAATGAGCTTTTTTATCAGTTCATAGCTAATGTAAAAGGGAAACTAGCTTATGTACCTATCACAGTTCTATTGCCCCCATTTACAGCAGTATTTAATAAAGAATTTTAATTTATTCACAGTCATTGTTCAATTTTCATTTGGAATGACAACTTGCAAAAAGCATTGTTAATATTTTAGTTCGTTTTTTGCAAAAGAAATGAGGACAGGTCTCTAAGGTCACGAACTTATCGCTTTTGAATGAACGCTGCTTGGTACAATAGGTTTGTTGCTTTAAGTTAATTGGCTTTTTAATTTATTGTTATTTTCCTATATTCCCAGAGATTGCTATGAGCTGCAGTCGAAAAGTTAGAAAAATAAATGACAACATGTATGTTAGATTACCTATTTTACCGCGGTTTCACCCGCGGTCCGTGGACACTACTGCCCATACCTAGATATATAAATATAGACTGTTTCCCGGAGATGGTCTAGCTTCCCAACAGTGTAAGAATTTTCCAAATCGATGCAGTAGTTTCGGAGCCTTTACAAACATACAATTATTCCTCATTGTTTTTCATATATTTTTGTCGTTGGTACAACAAACTTGTGTAAAACCTTTATTTTTTTTTTTTAATAGTGTTTCCCCTAAATACCAGTAAGTTGCATTTATTCTCGCAATGTATTCTAAATATGTTTTCCATATAAAAACGAACGAACATACAAATAAAGCACATACACACTAGCTGTCACAAACATTCATATTGTAAAGCGAAATAGTACGAACCTTGCTTCTTAAAGGGTTTTTAGTATTTTTATGCCGAAATATATGTTTATATTTATCACTGTTTCATGCGTGTAAATTAAACCTGAAATGGCAATAGCTTAGCATAATTTAAGTATGTTTGATTAATTTATTTGAATAGTATATTTATAAAAGTAAGTACATATTAGAATGTTAACAGGTCTCCATGAAAGAGTTTCTTTTTTTCTTCATTTTCGATACAAGAGCTTAAGAAAAATACATTTCTTTTTTTAATACACACCTACATTACAATCAATAGTTTAGTTGATACTAAAAAAAAAGTCGACCGTTCCTAATAACGGCAGTAAAAAAATAAATAATTATATTTTCTTATCACATTTTGATATTTGGTAGTGTACTAAAAAGCTTCTTACTGGCCTTGAGTAAAATATCCGTAAGTCAGATAACTTAAGCCGCATCGAGAACTTCCTCGTATTTTGGAAGTCGGTTAAAAAGTTTGCAGAAAGTTGAATTGCAATTAAACTTAGCCAATTTAACAAGAATTCCTCGAGGAAAGGTGGTAAATATCTTGTGAGTTTGTTTCCTGTATTTTAAGTTTATTAGGCTTATTTTATGTTATACGACTTTCTCCTTTTACACCGTTAAGTAACTAGAGGGAATTCAAGTTATAAATAAGATACCTACAGAATAACAAAATCATCAAAAAGATCTCATAAAAGAAAAAGATAATATCATCTGCCTAGCTTTTTCTCTACTTTGTTGGAGTCGGTTTCCAGTCTGGCCCGATACAGTTACTACCGGTGTTACATGGAGCGATTGAATATCTGACCCCCATAATACAGTTACGAAGGCAACACCATATTCCTTGGTGAAATAAGACTGGTAGACAGACTTTATGGTTTCTAACTGCCCGTAACGACTGTCAAAGGTACAAAAAGTGATCTCCCATGAATAGTATTATAACTAAAATTAACAACAGTATGTATAGTAATACCAACCAATTTGTAACTAAAATTAACTTCAGTGCAATTATTGTAATAATTTGTTACCATCGAATGCCAATAAATGTGCAAATGATAAAAGATAGTGGGTATTTGCATATTATCGCAAACATTAAAAGGTATGGAGCACTTTAAAGTTTCTAAAGTCGAAGACCTGTATAGGTATCTAATCTTAATTAGTATTTGGCAAAAGTTTAACAGTAACTTTGTGATAATTATTGAAAACTGTACTCAGAAATAAAGACCCTTTTAGCATACATAAAAGCCACTTGAGGTACCTATTCGGTGCCGAGGCTGCGGGATTGTTCGAATGAGCTACCGCGGCCCTGGTACATAAAGGGCTTAAGAAGGAACATGGTGGGTATAGTCAGTGAGAGTCTGACACTCCCTCACGCTGCACCCACAGCAGGAAGGGTCATTTGATGATGTCCCACCTCAAAAAGGTACTACCTACTCGATATTAAATAACAGATAATAAGAGAAACTTAAAGGTAAAAAAGTTCTAATACCTATAAGTTCTTAGAAAGTATTGAAAAATGCCAATACGAACTTAAATATTTGTACTAAGAAAATATTCTGAGTAACAATAGCGGAATTTCAAATTAAGAACAGCGCCATTCATTCACCGGGAAGCATGCACAAACAATTGAACTGAACGAACGACAGTCGGCCAATATGGCGGCTGCAAGAAGGATTTATTGCAAAACGCCATCTATTATTTAAACTCGGAACCAATAAAGAGGACAGCATCTCGTGTAGAACTCCAATAAGCTGTGGTATTAAAAATTCTTTAGAATAATGTACTAGAAGTCTCCTTGTACGGAATCTTTGTGAAAAGGATATTGTGTGCTCTTAGCAAATGTCACGGTATGCTTAGAAAGTTTTTAGAGTTGGTATTTTGCAATGAGGTCAGTTTATAATAACTAAACCACTTTTGACTTTATGCATTACGAAAATATAGGTGAACCTATTTTTTATACCTAATCATTTACCTATTACATTTTGTGCTATGAAATTGCATGTTTTGTCTTTTTGTCGAAAATACTTGTTATGCATCTTATTCCCTACGTTCAAAACTTTCTAATAAACCAACACGTCATTTAAAAAACTACAACACCACCATAAAAAAAAATGATCAAAACTTTCCAACACAATTATGAACAATTTAGTGTTCATAGCACAAAATGGCGGACTAGTTTTACGGGCTGCCAGCCAATAAAATGCAAAGCGTAGAAACTTGCAAGTAACGTTATGTCAGTCCAGCTAGTTTATGTCTCCGCGTTATATGTGGCCAGTGTTCTGCTATGAAACTATAAACTTAAACAATATGTAAGGACAGAACTCGTTAAAGTGTTTGAAATTAGAAAAATATGGGTTGGCTACAGAATAGGTTTAAAAGTACCTACTTTACTCTATTCTAGTTTATCTGTTGATTTTTGTTTAAAAAAAATTTAAGTATGTATAATTTGAAGATTGATGTTATTTTGATTATTTAGAGTTTTAAAGAAGCATAGAAAAAAATGATCGAAAAATAGTGCGATCCCAATTCACTCTCTTACAACTAGATACAGACAAATTCCCATTTAACCCATTTAAGTATTCAATAATTCCAAAAACGGCCACTAAGCCACGGCCAAAAACTACCATCTTAAAATCTAAAAATATACCGAGCATATCAAAGATCCTAAAATCATCTTACTCAAAGGACCTATCAAAGATACAAATACCTAGAAAACATTTATTTACAAAACCAACCACAGACCCACTTTTCTCCTATTTTCAAGGAAATAAAGTAAAAGTAATAAGCCTCTTTTCTAACACGTCAAACCATAAAACGTAGAGTAACACATTTTAGCGCCAACTCAAAGGGGACCAAATAAGTTTCCTCTCTTTGAGATAGAATTAGTGTCACAAATTGAGTTTGTGAGGTCATAGGCGTTAGTATAGATAAACAACAGTGTTACTGGTAATATTAGGTATTTTTCTTGTGTATTTGAGATCGTTTTTCGATGTTTTGTACTCCGGGTCGAAGGGCCAGATTTAATGTGGGTCCCAATAGTTTATTTGATAACTGATTGTACCTATAGTGCATACCTAACTGATAAACTGATCTTTGACTTATATTAAAATTTGTCAAGAAATATACATTATGCTCCATGAATAAATGATAAATGAGCTAACCTTCATGTCCTACTAATATTATAAATGCAAAGTTTGTGTGGATGTATTGATGTTTGTTCGTCTTAAACGCAAAAACTACTGAATGCATTTTTATATAACTTGATAATATATAAGCTTATTATCTATAATTACCTAATTCAACTCAATGTAGGTATTTACATTGAAACACACATAACCTAATCTAAAAGGCAACGTAACAAAACTCCATTTGGCATTGCAAGTGGAAATAGCAAGTTCACAAGTTGCATTACTGCGCGAATAGGAACGACATTATATTGGACGCTGGCCGTCTGCTCGCTAGGAAATAATCAAGTCATATTGGAGCTTTTCTTATTCTTTGTAATGTAGTTTTGTGAACAGTATGGGCTTTTGTATGTATTAGGTTCTAAGTTATAATAGTAAATAGATATTTATGTATTACTTGTAAATAGGATGACATTTTGGATTTAGCTGACAGAAAGCAATCTATTTCTTTGCATGTCACAAAAAATATAGTGTAACCGTCGTACCACAAAAACTTTTAAACGTCTGTTGAACGCTTGTCTAGAAAATGATAGATTGTGTTGAAACAAGGTCCGCTTTGCAGACACACTTTTTTTAGACAAGTGTTCAAGTTTTTGTAGTAAGGCTGTGCTGTTCAAGCGATGTTTTATTCTTAAGATTTTTCATTATGAATTCCAATATTCGTTAAACACTAAAATAAAAATAAATTTTAACCCTTACAAAATCTACAGCAGTTTTTTTACAATACCCAATATAGCTTAAACTGATATAGGTTAGGTTACAAGGTTATATAGGTTAGGTAGGATATAGGTTAGGTTACCCTTCACACCACAGTAAAACAACAACGTTATTCACACAAATAAAGCAAACATAACAAAGTGACTTGTTTGTGAAACTTCGACAAAACCTCTTCAGAATCATAAAATAATTTAGTCCCTTTGTATTTACTGTTAAAAGCGTAGGTGTCGGGATCTTGGTCCTAAGTCTAGCACACTGCAAACTTTTAGTCGGCCGATAGTTTTCATCATAGATCAGTATCAAGATGAATGGAGTGATGATGATGATGTCCTCCTAGCCGATATCGGCTACGGCGGCTGTTCTCACATAAGGAGGTTAGCCAACTACGCAGGACATAATATTATATTGCACAAACATTTTCGCAGACACAGGTGCACTCACTATTCCATCACTCCCATAGCGTGAGGGGACGGCAATCCGACACGATCGAAGAGAGATCACAAGCCGGACCGATATTAACGTGCTCTCCGATGCACGGGTGTATCAATCACCAAGTTCCGGGCTCCGGGCTACTTTGTGAAAGTTTCTAAAACCCACAAAGTGATTTCGGCCCGTCCCGGGAATCGAATCCGAGACCTCTTGCTCAGCAGCCGCGTCTGCGGCAGCTAGACCAACGAGGCAGTTGATCAAGACGAATGGCAGTACACACATTACAAAGATCGGGTATTTAACCGGTATCAGACCAAGATTTTCTTTGAAATATTGCCCAACATCAGGTCAACTGTCGGTCGACTGTTTAGTCTGCAGTGTGCTACTAGTGATACTCCTAGTTCGATGCTCAACTACCATAAAGAATAAATTATCATACTAACAAAACTTGTTCTTGAAAATAATTGTGATATCAATTTCTTAGTTTTGTTAGAAAATTGCGTTGTTTGTTGACAACGTGAATAGTTGCGATTTATATAAAGGGTTTTAGTATCTTTTCATAAGTGATAGCTTTGAATTATAAGCATTTGAAACTCAACAACATAAGAAAAGTAGTGTCTTGTTACTGTACCCGCACACTGCATATTAAACAGTCGATCCGATGGATGGCAAATATTTTTTTAAAGAATACTTGATTCGAATCAAAGTTTCTATTCGGTCTGATAAATACTTGACTTACTACCATTCATCTCACTTTATACGTACTACCATACATCGTCATACTGATGTATGAGCCCAAACTAACTATAACCAACAAAAATTTTGCAATGTGCTCTTAAAGTGACAGAAATAATTTTGGGTTCTCAACTACGGGAATACTTGACTTACGGACAGAGAATAAACAAACCAAATCCCGTCTTAAACAGTATCCTTGGCATATTGTAGGGTACGTAATAATTGTCCCTTGGGACCGAGGAAATGAAATCAACTGAGAAGTTTTTGGAAGCCCTTTGAAGGAAAAGGGTGTCAAAAGATAAATAACAACTAATCAGAAAAGGTCAGATATGTAACCTTGAAAGAAATGTCTTCACGACTATTGCTCTTATAACCTACTTATAGTTTTTCCAAATATTTACACTGATAACGTTTTGCCACTTCTTAAAAAAAAACATATAGGTAAGTAGCAACCCGGTAGGGTCGTCTCTCTTTTGTTTTTGACATTCAAAAAGTGCATACGAACGATAAATTCGAAAATGTCATAAAATATCTATACGTATATTTTACAATTCCCAAGTTAACAATACCGATTGTTAACCATTGAAAGATAGCCTTAAGCTGCAAGTATCAATAGAAATTTTAGAACCCATACGGATTTTATTGAATTCCAATACGAGCAGTGCAAGTAAGAGCATCCGAGGAGTATAAACGAAGAATATGAAATGAACACATCAATAAAACGCCAAGAAACTGCTGAATATGTGAATTTTTGCATTTATTGAGAAAGTTTTGGAAGCAAATAGACCGAGATGCGGAATTAAGGAGCACTAAAATGATATCCGGTGCATCGAAGCTTGCTGTTAACTAAATCCCTATCCATATCAAAAGAAAAAAATATTCTCCTTTCTTATTTACTTCTCTTTTGCAAGGAGGTCTTGGAACTCCTGTGTAAAGTGTTAAAACATCTTATTTTGTACTCATATTCTTTGCAAAATAAAAGGATTTGATTTAAAGAGAAAAGGTGAGAATCTTTCCGAGGTGCACATATTATAGTTAAAGATTTTTTATATCAAGTGACATATCATTATAGGTCAAGACCCTTCAACGTAACTGCAACAGGTTAGAAAGAATTTCTTGGTGTTCCAAAAAGTAACAATGCTTACTTAATAATAGAAAACATTAAGTAGGTACAATGTGAAAGAACACGTAATCACCATCAAAGGGCCGACTGATCAAGATTAATGGTAGAACACGGATCTAAACGGATTTAGAAAAATAGAAAATATTAGCTTTTCATTCACATGCCAATAACTCTTCACAATGATTGACACATGAATTATGTTTTTTATCGAAGTACAAAATCCCATTTTTCGATGATATATCAGTTCCTAAATCCACAAAAACGGATCTTCGGAACATGATAAATTGTAGCACTGGAACCATCGGAACGGTATCCGTTTTCAAACCAATTATAACAATCATTTTTAGGGCTTAGCTTCAAGCAAAACCAACACCCATAGTCCATTTTGGGCGTTTAGTTAATATAGCATTGTTATAAGCTCACTTTCAGCGTTTTCGCGCTGATTTTTAGCACACACGTACACTTAGCACTTTGTTTCGTTAATCACAGAAACACCAAGCTTTTGATGCAAAAAATAACACAGTTTTATGGAATTTTAGAAATTGGTTTCACGTTTTGGTGGTCACCAATGTGTATTGATACAAGGCGTCACGTAACTTATGAATATTATAGCTTAGGTATAGTTAGGAGATGTGTGGGCAGAGATGGTATACGACCTAGGACTAATATGGTCTTTACTTTCGTAATCTTATATAAAATATATATTAAAAAAAAAAAACAAAAAAAATTCGCCGACATGACAACCAAAATACGTTTTGCATCTAATGTTAAAATATCATCGATAAGGCCCAATCCAAATAAACTAAATATTAGTTGTGCAAATTACCCTTAACCCATTTGGATCTCAACAACCAATCAATTTGAGAAATCCTCCAAGTACCAAAATCTTTTCCCAAAGCTGTGCCTCTACTCATCATTGATCCTCAAAGTACCATCCCCACCCACGTGCCACTACAAATTACCTGGTGAACAGTGCCGCGAAGAACCAGACCAGCGCGCAAATGAGGGTTGCTCTCGTCTTCGTGCAGACGTATCCAGCTCGCAAGGGTTCGCAGATCGCGTAGTAGCGCTCGAAGCTGATGGCAAGGATCGTGAGCACTGATGCGTGGGTCACTGTCAGCTCCACGAAGGGTACTGCCAGACCTGGGAACAAAGGTTGGTTGAAATTGGGGGGTAATTTTTGGTCGTTTGGTAATATGGTGGTGGCACTAGTGTTGATAATAGGTACAGTAATTTGCGGGTTTACAAAAAAGGTAGGATTTTATATTTCGAATTTAAGGATTTCCCTTTTGACACATAAAACCAGAAATCCAAAAATTAAATTTAGTAATCGCCCTTGCGACTATAAAGGTGTTCGTTGCAAATGAAAACTTAGCGAAGTTTTATGCATATAGGTAGGTTATATCTATAAGTTTTCGAACTACTTATGCATAAATCATAAGTATCTACACTAAACTACAGATTTTTTAGGTCCACCAAACCTTTGAAGATGGGGTAGTTCTTACAATAATATTTTGTATTTCCTTACAAACCTGACCTTTAGTTCAAATAATAAATAAACAGATCATAAATATTCCAGAACGGGTAATGAGTCCTACAATTTTAGGCACAGTAATTACAATCCCCTTTTAAAATATTACTATAGTAACTTAAGAATAAATTCCTTAGGATTTATTTATCCTCTTCCACCACTTACCATCTAGTGCAAATTCGTGTTTTCGGGATCTTTTTTGTCTTAAAAACGGCTATTGAGAATACTTTCGCAAAAAACTCGTACATTTTTGTATTTGAAAGATTCAAGAGATTTTTTTACCCTAATTTTGGCAGAAATGATTACAGGCTATGGCTGTTTACTATAGCCATTTCTATTCTTAACATTTTTGATCAGATTTCGTCCGGATTCCGGCTGTGTTATGTCTCGTTACATAATGATTTTAGCTTGTCAATATTTGAACTAGCTTCCGCCAGTGGTTTACTCTTGTTCCGTGGGAATTACTCTACGAAACCGGAAAAAAAAGATCTTCCTCGATAAATGGGCTTTGTAACACTGAAAGTTTTTTTCAGTCCCGTAGTTCCATAGATTGGCGTGTTCAAACAAATTGACAAGTACAGTGATCCACATCAATACATTCCCTTCTTAAACTTCGTCAAAATGTTATCACGTTTATGCAAGTTGATTTTATAATAAGTACCAAAATAGCTCCCCTAATAACTTTAGAGCTAGACTATCGCAATATGTTGCACAAAACAAGATGAATGAGGTTACTATATAATACAATAAATTATAAATGCAACACAGACCGCAGCTAGATGCAACTTAGCGCTATGTTTCTTGATTAGGTGCTCACCCACGCACTTCTAAAAGTCAGAACCTCTGGGATATGAAACTAAAGAGCAAAAGTTACATTATGAAGGCGAGACTTTACCGGTGTGCACTGTGACGCACACAAATGGTTTTTTCGGTCGATTTGCGAAATAGTAACAAAATACGTGTGAACATTTCTAGAATGTACGCGAAATTGCAACCTTTGTGCTCGATCATATGGCAAGTGGACTGCCGATCCTAACCCTACCTATATACCTTAACATTATATTATATGTCACCGTAATAGTTTACAATAGTACCTTCTACTCAAAATGATGTTTAAAGGGTACATAAGAACAAAATTGTTAGAAAATTGCTCTTAACAACTGATAGAATTGCCATAATTGGCTCTTAAGCAAATAGTTCTGGTCGAACACGAATTGTTTTCATAAGAATCTTTAAGGGTTTGGGCACAGATAAACCTACTACTATGAAGATTATGTCATGCTCCAAAAATTTTTTGGAGCATACCTTTGGATAACACCTTTTCATGGACTAAAAAATCATGATTATCACAAAAGTTCTCGTTCTAGAAAAACGGCCCAGAGTTCGATAGAAACAAATTCGGCAGACCATAAAATCGAGTAAGACTTCCTTGCAAATCGAAACAAAACTACTATTTCATTATGATATATCATCTATACTCTATACTGTTAAAACTTGGCGTTTAACGGCCCCTAGACGCGGCGCCAAAGGACCTCGTAAAAAAGAATTGTTGGTTTTGGTCCAGCAACGGAGTAAGGAATGATGAGCGGAGATGCCATAATGCAGGTAGGTCATGCGCCTTCTTCTAGGTCAAATTCGTAGTGCGGGCATGCCCAAAACGACCAATTACGAGTGTAGTAACAAGGCGTTCGGGTTATTTAAGACATCTGTCAACAATTTTTGGTATTACAAAAAAAAATGGTCAAGTCCAAAGGGCGAACACAGTAACGTTCCTCGTCCTCCGCTCACAAGCATTTTGGTGCGCTACTTTCTTAGGCGATTTTCCGTTATGGCACCTCCGCTAGTCATTTTGTTCTCCATGGGTCCAGCCAGGAGTTTGGCCGAATATTGGCACAAATTAAAATCTGTGGCTTTTAGTTTAGGTGTGATTTTATGGCGATTTATAGGCAGTTTCGAAGCCAATACTGTGATATATTGTACACTTAGGTATTGTTAAATTAAGCTATAAATAGCACCTATGGGTAAGGCGTGGAAAAGAATAAAGAATTATGTTTGCCTGAGGTCGTCGTAAAAGGTGACCAGAGTACAAATCTTTTAGTTTGTTTAATACATACTTCGCTTTTCATATGTAGCCTAATCAAAAATGGGACTTAAGATCTTTTCAATTTACTTTTGGAAACTAAATATGTGTAAATCGTCGTCATTATAAAAGTAGGTACTCCGGTACTGAACGCATGCCTCCTCGTTGATAGATTAGTGCCACAAATCCTGTTGAAATCTACAACAACATATATAGGTCGCTTTTAGTATCTCATACAGAACCATGTTATGTAATCTAAAAAAAATCATTTAAGTATGTGTGATGGAGTAGGTACGTACCTTGCCTTGCTCCACTTAGAGCACATAGGACGCCGCATAGGATGCCCTAAGTGAAATACCTAAGCCATTTGGAAGAGTTCATCACACTCTGAAATAAACAATTGAATAGCTAATAATATTTCGCTTTTGTTTCAATAATTTCCAGTGCGTAGGCTTGCTTTTGTTCTAATATATTTAATAGGTACATTCCAAGAAAACCTTGTTGCTAAGTCACATGATAAAAATACCAGGAAAATAGATTTTAAGTGACCCAAAACGTAGATAGGGCCCAATAAATCGTGCCCGCATTACGGCTAATAGTTTTTACATTATCCACTAAATATAGGCTTTTCGGTTCACCGTGATTTATTGCTTACAGATAAATGTGTGTTTTTTTGTCTGTTTAATTTTCCTATTTCCCTAAAAGCCGTTTTATTTGACAATGGTATTGAAATTGGTTTGGTATTTTGTAAAGGGTTTAAATAATTGGTATTCTGGTTTACTTACATTGTTAATTTAGTTTCAGAAGTTAATAATAAACAACGTAGTTATATTTTTTACCAGTATAGCCAAGGGCCAGGGCCCAGAGGCAAGTTGCTCGGATAACTAGGTTTAGGAGGTCAGGTTAAATAATTTACAGAGTCTAAAGATCTAGTTATACTGAGAATTTGTACTAATTGTAATTCAACTCTTCCAGTTTAGCTATTAAGTATATTATTATTCAAGATGTTCACACGCAGTGCAGATCAAAGGAATCAAAATTCACTAGCCCTACTCTTTGGATTAAATATATCTAACCTGTCTTTGTAACACATGCGTGGCCCGTGGGTACACCTTCTTACCATTTAACAAGAAACACCCAAATTCGTCCTGTCAAGAAGTCAACAAACGTATTAAAGACATACATTTAAGTACTAATTAACATAATTATACACCGCTTACGTCACACGATACTAAAACGTAAGGACGGTAAAGATTAAATATCCAATAACAGAAGATACCGAATACTTTAAAAATTCGATATTCTAAACCTTCGAAGGGCTTCGACCCACAGAGTTAGGCTAAAATTAGATAGGGGCAGTTGCTACTTGGGTAGAATATAGGCACTATTTACGTAAGTATAAGATTTTAAGGCACTACGTAAGTATACAATTTTGATAGGTAGATTAGATTGAATAATAAATTATAATACTACTTCAATTGATCGTTTCACTATTGTGTAGATCCTGGGTTCAAATTGATGTAGGACGGTATTTTCAAATTATTTAATTCCATTTGCTCAGTTCTTATTCAAGCGTTAAGCATAAATTCTCATGTACACATAAAAACTTGAAGGATTATTTCTTTTCTGACTATCAAATTCTAGCATTAAGTCTTACCTATAGGCGAAGAATGCTTCAATGGCAACCCCATTATACATATATGGGGATTATTAGCATTATAATTATCGGCACGAATCATGAGCGCTGACCTTCACCTACGCAGAAGTAATTTATTGGGTCCCTTTGGTGGTATGAAGTGAGGCGCGGGGGCGGGCTAACGGTGGTTGGCCCGCAGTGCATCGCGTCATAGTCACTCGGGATTGGTTCTTTGCTAATAAATCACTTCTGCGCAGATGAAGGTCAGCGCTCAAGATTCGTGCCGATAACTTTACCTACTCTTATATGTCTATGCTATAGGTACGTAAGTATACGTCGCTTGTCATCAAATTGTTGCAAGTTGCAATTGAATGCAGTTACTGTCCTGAGTAGAAACTGTATATAGCGTCCCGATATTGACAAATACTACGGAAGCTTCGAGTTCTGTTGAAAGCCGTACATTGATTTGACTTGCAGGAAACAGGTATTGAGTTACCCGGTGCTAGTTAAGTTAGTATTATCTATACTTAGATCGCTATAAATTATTTTTATTTTGTAAATCTTTAAAAAACCACGGGAGTGAGTCCCAGATTTTTGGTAGGTGAACGTTGGGCCCAAGCCAACACGTTGAAGCCTTTTTGAGATTTTAATGAAATGGTGATACACAATTATTTATATTATTATTTATTTTAATAGGTAAGTTAAATATATTTTAATTGTCTCTAGCATACCTATTAGGTAAGAGAAATCCTATTTTGACATTTATTTAGGCAGAAAGATGGCAACATCGTTGAACTTTCATAAAGAACTCAAATGGAAAACAGAATTTTCCTATGATTAGAAAAATATTTTAGTAGACAAAACTACTAAGTGTACGCTATGAAAATAAAATTGTTCAGCAAGGCTTACAAAACTGTCGTATTCGCAGAAACTTAAACCTGTAAGTGGGTTAGATTAACAAGATAAAATTTCCATTCCAAATACTTCAGCTGAATTTAAACAGCAGTTATATGAAGCTTTTATCTTAATACATACTCAGAATTTAAGATATGGGACATAGGTAAAACTATACTTTATTTTACAATACACATAGCATATTTTCAGGCAAGTTAAAGAAACTCGCGACTGAAAAAATATATCAATATATAAAAATAAGAAAAAATATTCATCACTCCATCTCTGTCTTAAACTGAAAACTTCCTTGAGGTACATTTTGAAAACAGGCTGGCAACAGCAACTGCCGACCGCATTTGCAGCGACTGCATGACATCGGTCGATGTCTGAGGATAACTGCACGTGCTACTACCGCTTTGATCCTAAACGGTTTCATGTAAATTTATCATCCGGCTGTCATTGAACATCCTTGGCAGTCGTTACGGGTAGTCAGAAGCCAGTAAGTCTGACACCAGTCTAACCAAGGGGTATTGGGTTGCCCGGGTAACTGGGTTGAGGGGGTCAGATAGGGCAGTCGCCTTGTAAAGCATTGGTACTCAGCTACATCCGGTTAGACTGGAAGCCGACCCCAACGTAGTTTGGGAAAAAGGCTCGGAGGATGGTTTCATGTTTTATACAGAGCAGTTATGCACATGCCGCCGGTTAATGCAGTCGCGGCAACCGTGGTCGGCAGTTGCATTTGGCAGCTAGCATTCAAAACGTACCTACCTAAACTACAATCTGTCATAAAGCTGTTCACACACATTATGATCCAACAACAGTCTAAATACAGCCTTTTGGCGTCCGCACTGCAGTGTGCTCTACGCTTTATCATAAATTAGGCGCAGATATGCTAATAGGCATAGAAGCCGTTTTTGCGGTTAGATTTGGCAAGCGCAATTGAAATTTTGGCAGAGTGAAAGCTTGTGCATAATTTTAAAAACATAACTTCTTTTGGCAGTCGAGTAAAGTACATAAGAAGTGAAATTTTCTACTAAATCACTGAGTCCTAGGCACACATTTTACAAAAAATGCACACATCAAAAAATGTTTTAATCGTATATATTCTTAGTTAAGCCTTTTACGCTGAAGTAGACAACATATTTACAGAATTAGGTAAACCTTTTATTCTGTATTGAAGAAAATGGCAATGTAAATTATAATTGTACATTAGGTAGATACAGATAAAACGCTTTGCCAAATCCATATTTCCTAAGACAATACAATTTTAAATTCAACGTGGACTTGTATGCTCTCTGTAGATGGTATAAAGTTAAGTTGCCAAAATGTAGACTTGGCTTAAAGGTATGCTGAATAAGGTGAGGTTCACGACTGGTGAAATTTTTGGCTCTCACAATCGGTTAGTGATTTTTAGCCTAACGCGAAAGAAGTTTTACCCAAGTTCGGGAGAACTACCCTACTTACCAAAATCGGTTAAAAGTAACCTATGGTTCTTCATTTCAATCATTTCCGTAGTTTTGGCGTGAAAGTGCGACATTGAGTAAAATTCTCATTTATAAGATTAGTAAGGGTTTAGTCAAGATTCACCAAAAAAGTAACCGTCTTACCACAAAAACTTTTTAACGTTAGTTTAAGACTTGTCAAAAAAAAAGACAAATTATGACGTTGACATATGGTTCATTTTGGAGCCACATTATTTTTAGACAAGTGTTAAACTGACGTTGAAAAGTTTTTGTGGTAACACGGATAAAGTTTTTCGGAAGGCACGTTGGCACATATAATAGTTTACCCAAACCTTAGTACTAATAAAAAAATATGCGAACAACTTGTTGGTCTATCCAAGTCATTGACTTAACGATTATGCTCTTGAAATCGCTCTCATTACTTCCACTTAACACCTGAAGATCTATACTTAGCTACACTAAGCGGTCACTTAATAAAACTCTCGTAAAAGAAAGCTCTTCGTTTCAGAGAACATTTGTTTTAATTCGGCCAAGAACGTAGGGTTTGTGCACACTTTCATACAAAAAAATTGTGCTGTGTTTTACTACGATAAACTCTCTAAACGCTATGAGCCTACTGACTGTTTTCCAGGTCCTCGGATTTTTTTTTATCAGAAAAGACCAATAAGTTCTAGTTAGTGAGATTTTCTGTATTTTTACTTCAGACTATTTAAAACTGTCACTCAGTGGTGTCTAGGATGAAACCAAGAGACTTTCGTAAGCAATTGATTGATTGACTGTCAATTGATTGTAAATCTACGAATATCATAAATCCAAAAGTTTGTATGTATGTTCAGATGTTTTTTCAGTCTTCCGCACAGGTTTTCGCATTTAAGTAATTTAATTCACTTAAAATATGCGACTTTTACCAGCCAGACAAGTCTAATATTGAATGCACGATACTACACTTCTTGGCGAGTATTTTCTCACGTTTTTAATATAAGTAGGTGTCGAACCAAACTACAATAAAATATTGCTTCCACGTGATATATTCTTGAACTGTTCAGATATCTGGATAAGACGTTATGTCTTAACATACTCCAATAACTTTGGAAACTTTCTAATATTTTGTTCTTAGAATTGCTTTAGTTTAGAATCAAGTTTTTGTTAAGTTACGTAAAGTTTAGTTCTTAAGGAAAATAAAATGATGTTGCTATTATATTTGCTCATTATACCTACATAGGTAGTCAAAATGTGATTACTTGTATTCATTCGTTCAGTTTACAACAATATATTGGCGAACATACATATAGAATACCCTGATTAGATAGAAAATAATTAGGATGATGACTTATATTTAATTTTCACCACCACCCTAAGGTAGAATGGTAGAGTATGCCTAAGGCATTAAGTTCACTGTTGTACATTGTGCAAAAAGTATAAATACATAAACGATTTTTATCAAGCCATGTAAAGTAATTTACTCTGCGCCACTTGATTACTACAGGTGTACAAATATATTTATTTAAAGTAGTTCAAGTACTTTCGTGCCTCCTACATTACAGTACTTAATCTACGCTCACATAGTTTTGTTTGTTTAATGAAAATGAGCACGAAAACAGTATAAAAACTATATTATCACGAGGTAAAGTTGACTCAATAATTACGTTACTGCGTGTTTGAACCATATTATTGGTATTTTTCACCACATAAAGACTGGGAAATACAATGCTTTATTTTATGTTCAACACAAAATTTAGGTACCTACTACAGGTATTAAAACTTATACCTAAAATGTTGGGGTCATCAAGTACCTACCTAATATGTGTATGTGTAAAGTTTTATCTAAACACATCAAACCTATTCTTCAGATAAAAGTTATCTGTTGGTTGGTTGAAAAATCGGCCTTTATTATTATACATTGTATTTGTTTTATTTTGCTGAAAATGGTCAAGATTTCAAAAAGAAAAGTACAATATTCGAGTAAAATAGAGGTACACTCAATAGCATATCGAACACAGAACCCGATAAAAAATCGCACGATTAAAAGTCGCACGTGTAATCTCCGCCGAACATTTACTTTATTGCACTTAATTAGGGCATTTCGCGGTTTCGGCTTCCGAACTCAATAGCAAAGGAATCTCAACCTTGTGGTTTACAAAATAAGGTTGAATTTCGTGGTAATATAGTTTTTGTATTGGTCGTTTGATACAAAGCCAGCATGTGCTGTGAATGGTCACCTATTTAGTGGGTATTGGTACGTTACAAGAGAACAGCGGTTATTGTATTGTTACGAACAGTTTTATTAAAATAAAATAACTGACAACTGCCCATTTTCAGCAGAAATAGAGGTGAGAAAAGTGGAGAAAATATACTTTTACGTATCTGTTTTGTAAAAGGGACGAGTCGAATATTGAAAAACCCAGGCAATACCTGTACTAATACTATATACACTTACTTATATATAAAGTTCAAGTGTATATTTGACTGAACGAGCTGATCTCGACATATTCGAAAAATTATTTCAGTTTTAGATAGCACAATTTTGAGAAAGGCTATAGTCACATTTTTGCCAGGGGTTTAGGCAGAGTAGCTCCCGGGGAACATGGGTGAAACCACTGGTGGACGTTGATTGTAATTTTATACAATTAACGTCCTACAAATACAAGTCCTTTTTTATCTACCACTGTCTTATCCATTAGGTAAAATAGTTATATTTTTTATTTCTATTATTCTCAACCTTTCCTTGTAGTAAGTTAAAAATACATTCCGTTACACGTACGAATGACCTTTTGATCCGCAGTCATTGTTCCGTCTGGCTAATTTTAGCAGACAATCGACGTATAACATGTGTGTGTAGCTATTTTTAAATAATTGAGAAATCAGTGTTCTACTAAAAATAGTTTTCAATTGTTTTCAGTCATTTGTTTCAGTTGTATTAAGGTCTCTGCACACAGCGGGCGCGGCGCGGCGGGACGGGACGGCGACGCGACACTGAGCAGTTGTAATGTACTAGATATTACGGACAACACCACACAGAGCCGTCCCGCTCGACGCGACGCGACGCGTAATATCCAGTACATTACAACTAGAAAGAAATTCAGTATTTTAATGTTTAGGTAGCCCATTTACCTTCGAAGAAGGTTATAGGCTACTTTTTATCCGAGGTATCCAGGAGCGGAATCTAGTTTAAAAAATATTTTGGATTTTATCAGTTCAAATTATAAGCATCAAAGAGAAAAGATTACTTTCAAGAATACGCAAAAATCTTTCCTTGCCGTCTAACGTTTTTTTTTTACGGATCGAATATCCAATAAATATCTTCGCAAATTGATTCGCTCCGCTACTTTATTATGGCTAATTAATTTAAATTAAATTGCGGATCAAAAGGACTGGTTTTAAAGCTGGTCTAAAGCTTTTTTATTATCTGCTTTTATAATAATGACAGTACACTTGAGACCAGCTAACTTGGGTTAGATGAAAATACATCATCTGCCTAGCATTTCTCCCAACTATGTTGGGCTGGGCTTAAAGTCTAATAAGATGCAGCTTGAATGCTATATGACTATGCTTGAATATAGTGCAAAATATGGGTATTGTTATTTTTTAAACGGATGTATTTACAATTAAAAAAACAACTGACCCCGATTCGATTGCTTTCAAGTGTAGTCTTTTAATAATACCAATCAAAACTTGTATCCAAAATAATTATTTTCGTAATAATACCTACCTCATCGCTTATTATTTATTTATTAAAATTTTTATGATTTATTATATCGAGCTTCTGATAACTTAAGAGGTTGATTGAACAAATATTATTACTTTTATTTACTCATATGATGATAACCTCGATGGTGAAGTGCCTTTTCACATATATAAAATCAATAGCTTTTAGTATTAGCTTTGCATTCATGGTTGACCTTAATCCTTGCTAATGTTATAAATGCGAAAGTGACTCCGTATGTCTGTTTGGGTTTCACGTCAAAGCTACTGACCCATTTAAAAGAAAATAAAACAATATTAAAAACCTTTCTGGTACATAGGTATATGATACTGAATAAGCTGACATTGAAACAAAACACTTATTTTATTGTAATTGAAAAACATTTAAACTGAAAATATTGCAACTTTAAGTATACATGTATTATAATATTCAGATCCTACAAAAACACACCAAATCCATTTAGCAAACGACTTTTACGCTTAAAATGTACACATTTAGGGCCTAAAAGCGCTTGATGATACTTTACAGTTATTTCTCAAAATTAAAAAGAACGTTCCCAAATTACTCTGCCTCGCTATTTCATATTTGTGTAAGAAGACTTCAAAATAACGCGATTTAAGTGAGCGGCATTACTAAGCACGCGTTTAAAGGGAATATACTCTTAAAACACAATTAAAGTTAAGTTTTAGGGTTCCGTAGAGAATGAAATAGAACCTGATGTATTTTGATATCCACTTTTGATATCACTTTTTTGAAGGCGCCTGAAAATTAACACTTTTACCTAACTTTTACCTATCATTTTTACCTAAATTATATTTTTAAAATTAAAAGAAAAGTGATATGAAGTTGGGAAGAAATAATAAATTATTCTACAGATTATTAGAGCTATGAAAAAACAAGGATGTTAGTAGTTAAAGATTAGTTACGTCATTTTAATACAGCATACAAAATCGCCAAATAATATACGGAATCCACAGTACTTGACTGCAACTCGCACTTCTCAAGATTTTTTATAATATCCCATTAACAAGGGTGGTCGGATTGGCAGTCAAACTTGTAAAATATACCCGTCGGTATCTTAACGAACTTTAATGAGCATACCAAGAAATAAAGATTGAGTTTTAATGTTAAAATAATAATATTAAGAGCAACTGACTTTATCTTGTAACCATGGCAACCGGCAATCAATTGCTGATAAAATCTTAGCTTTACGAGCTACTAATTAAACTGCTTATTTAAATAAAGACTTTATGAAGAATTAAGTGTATTATTTTATGTTCTAAGAAACGTTAAAATTATGACTTGATATTAAATGAAATGTGGAATAACTCGGCATGCAATTAAAGAACGATTTTGGGAGCACTAATACTAATAAGCAACCAGTATTTTATTGACACTTGAATTTCATAAAGTCTACTTAATCCAAAACTCAAAACTTATTTATTTTTAAGGCCAATTTGTTTGTTCAATTTTACGGCAGTAGAAGTGTGATAATAAGGTTCAACATAATTATTAATCTTATCAATAAATAGAAGCTACGAACAAATCTATATTGTACATGTTTGCAAGTCCAAAGTATTTCGGTCTCATAATGTTTATTTAATGGCCCATGACTGAGAGGATTGTCAGTGTCTGCTTACTTATGTTGACGAGATCTGAATACATACGAGTATATGTATTTGTTGTATGGATATTCTAAAGGAACATTTTGTATAATAAGAGGAGTATACGTATATAGCGGGCTTTTTAAATGGATAGTCAGTAAAAAGATGATAAAGAGTAAAAATAATTAGAATATTTTTTTTGTAGTTAAATAAATACCTAAAAACTAAATCTAAAGAAAAACATTACCAGGAAACCATGTCTTTTAAAGACTAATTGCCAATCCGTCTTATCTTCCGATTGACGCTAATTCCTTCTCTTTATGAGAGGAGGCCTGTGCCCTGCAGTGGGACGATAAAAAGGCTGATTATGATGCTGTCATAAAATGAAGGTCATCATGGATACAGAAAATATAATAGAACCACGCGGACGCTGCCAATAGTACTAATATACGTGGAAAACATACAAACAACTATTTTTATTTGAATAGCTGATACCAATACTGAGCCATTTGTAAAGACATACATTCAATATAACGCGACGGACGATCTGTTTGCACTTTAGTGGCAAATGTATCAGTTACAGTCCGCCGGGAACTTTATGTCGGGGCATTTGAAATTGTACCGTGGATAGTTATAGGAAATGTATCTTTTATTTTCAGTCAAATATGTACCCACACTATATTTACAACCTATAGGAATATTAGGAATGTAATAGGTTTCTAATGAGGATGTCTTTTTAAGTTATTATTGCACCTGCCATGCTATCTCTGCATCACCCTAAGGTTGACTAGTGAGAATGCCTATGGCATTAAGTCCGCCTTTGTAATTTTAGGATTGCATAAAGTTACATAAATAAATAAATAAATTAAACGCTGAAGTTATATCTGTGAGGTTAGTGTAGGTATTTTATCTTGTCATGTCGTCAAATCCTGAAAAATATTTATTGATATACCTTTTTATTGCTGTTAGTGAATAAACCTCTAAAAAAGTTTTGTGGAGAACCTTATTTGCAATGTCTTAGTATTTACCAATATGATAAACTTATATGACATCACACAAGTTTTTTCAATACTTTGCGCACCCGCTTAAAAAGCATATAGTAGCCTTCCTCGATAAGTGGGCTATCTAATACTGAAATATTTTTTCCAAATTGAATCAGTCAGTAGTTCTTGGTATTAGCGTGGTCAAGTAAACAAAACAAACTCTTCATAAAATAAGTATAGATACGCACAAAAAAATAACCTTTGAAATCTAGTTTTTCTCTTCATCACTTTTATTTTCTCTGAAGTATTTTTTAGCATTATGTCTTAGTTCAACTGTGGGTACTAGCGAGCGCTCATTAGTGGCTTAAAAACTGCTTGCACTTCCCCCATTCATGAAAAAAACACGTTTCATATTCTACAAACTTGTCGTTTTTCTTCGAGTGCGAAAGTGCAGTTCATTCATTCATTCATTCAGCATTTCATTCAGTATTATCCACCATTCATTCTCGTTCGAACTGCTCATGAATAATATTTTGTATGTCATGCACGAGTTTCATATCTTGTGATGTGATCTTCGACTCAGTATGTGTGCTTTTAATATAGTTTTTCAGCCCTTTCAAGAGTTGACAAGCAGTGTTTGGTTTAGCATACCTATTGATTGTGTACTTATTTAATATTATAACGTTGAAGGGTTTTATTTCGATCCGATAATCGTAGCATCTAAGAACTGGTCCGATTTAGATATTCTTTCAGTGTTTAGCCCATTTATCAAGGAAAGCTATGTAGGCGACTTTTTACCCAGATGCGCGAACGGGACGCGGGTGAAACTGATGACCGAAGATAGTGGTGTAAGCCAAAGGTTAAAATGAAGAATAGGTCATATTTTCCTAAAATATGACCTATTCATTCATATAGGATGACTAAGTACCGATACCTACTATAAAAAAAGACCACTAACGTTGCCATATAAGTTGTATTATTTAGTAGGTAATAATAATTATTATCTACTTACATAACTCCTTCCCAAGCACCCAAGTCTCCGGCTTCGAGTTGACCTCCACGAGCACAGTCGGCGTACAAACCAACAGGACCATTAAATCCGCAATGCTCAAGTTCACCAGAAAAATATTCGTCGAGTTCCTCATATCCTTAGTCTTTAGTATCACTATTGGAACCATCACATTCCCTATCACACCAAGACACATTATCACTATACAGAAAGTCATAGAAGTCGCTTTTATGTAATACGGAATTTCTGCGTACTCCGTAAAATTGTCGTTCGACATCGCGTATGTCGCATTGGAGAAGTTCGTCTTCCCAAAGCCTTGATGGTCGTATTCTTCACCAGTTTCGAAGGTGCAGTTATGTGTTGCATTTTTGTAGTTATATGTTATGTTTCTACAGTCGTATTGTAGTGTGTTCACATGTGTCACTGTGTGTGTGTAGTTGGTTGTTGAAATCATGTGGTCAATTCATATTTTCACATTGTTTTGGTTTTGTTTTTACGTTTGCGGCATTGCTCGGCGTTATCTGTAACAAGAGAAAGGTCATATTATTGATTGAATTACACCTTTAGTAAAAAAATCATCAAATATCAATTATTGGTAGATACAGGTATTAATAATGGAATTAAAAGTGAATTAAAAAAATACAGAATTAAAAGTGGTTCTCTCAAAAAGTTAGAGTGCTTCGTCATTAAAACCCTATGTTTTTGGATTACCTACTCTTGGTTGACAGTAAATAACGTGGTAGGAAAATTTACACTCCGATTCCGTTCGCTTTATGGGTAAGGACCAATTAGGCTAGAATGGAGACCGAATTTACACAAATATTTTAGGTATACCATTTAACAAATAAATGGTTTGCGAAAATCAAAACTAACTTTATCAATAAATTATCTTTAAACCGAATGGAGAAGTTTCAATTAATATTTACAATACTTCAACTAAAACGTTGCTCAAAGGAAAACTGTTGGTTTCCTTTGTTTTGTAAATTATTTAATATCAAAAAGCACATTAAAGAGTTTGTATTTGTACAAACTTTCATTTCCTTCTCGTTTTTGTTCGCTTATTTGTTATTCATTTGTAAGGACTGTTTTAAAGAAGATAACAATGGCAAGTTTCAGTTCAGCTACTGTCGACAAGCGGATTAATAAAAAAGGCTAAAACTTCTTATCTCTTGTGTGAATGAATATTTAACATAAAAACTTCCGTGTGTGAGAGGCCAAGTAAAGCCACGGCGTTCCCATATGCTGCTCAGTAGCAGTCGTTGTAACAATTCCACGTAAGAGGCCGTCAGGTGGATTTGAGGAAACTCTGACACTCGAGCTTGTTAGGTGATCAAAACCTGCAGCTTACTCGATGAGAAGAAAATATACAAACTTATATAACTACACACTACATATAAATTTACATAACTATGTAAATTAACCAGTGTAAATGTATTTCCTGCACTAAACCACATACTTTTACTTTTAAGTAGATACGGGTATGTAACTACATGCAACCTGAAAATTACGCCAAAATTCCGCCCAAAACAAAATAACTCAAGTTAAACGTTGAAATAACAAAATTCTACAGTAAATTAGAAAGCAAATTACTTTAGGTAACCCTAAAGCGGAGGGTGTTATCATACAAATTAGTTGGAAAATTTAACACATTACGATGGTGAAATTCATCTTGGTAATCACCAGCCTTGACGGTAATCTGTCAAAAGGAAGTATTTACAGTTGTTTATAATTTATATTGCAGTTGGCTAAAATTTTTGGGTAGCTGTTAATGCAAAAATGTTGAGGAAGCTCCAAAATAAAAATGTTTAGCTTTGGGTTTTCTTCCGGAGAAAATCTATGTAAGTAATTAAAAATGTATCAATATATCCCTTAGTCTCGCCATAACTCGTGAATGGCTGAACCGTTTATGCTGAAAGTAAGAGGGGAGGTAGCTTAGACCCTGAAAAGGACCTAGGATAATTTTTGTCACCATCCGGCTATGGAAAGCAGTTATCTATGGACGCAGATGAAACCGCGAGTGGGCTAGTTTAAAATTAAAATTGATGAGAAGAATGCTCATCTATTTGTTCATAAAAAATATAAATTTGGTTTGAAACGCGAACAAATGAGCAAAGGGCTAAAGGAATAAAACGATAAATCATAGAACTTAGGGGTCAGAAACTTTATACAGCTGACAACAGTCTAATCACCACGCATTGAAACTTCTTGCTCAGTATAATTTGTTAGACTATGTCACACGTACCGAATCACTCATGGAATTTCACAAGCCTTTACTTCTTAGAGCATTTAACTTGCTGGACATGCCATTGCTGATATTTTCCCTCTGTCGATCGTACCAGAGCGCCTTTCATAGTCGTTTCATGTACGCGTCAGGTTTATGCGTGTTTTTGTCAATTTTGTCGTGTCCGTAAAGACGATGATGCGTCAAAGGTTGTTATTTGTTTAGACTTATTTTAGGCTCTTACGAAACTTCAATAGTTAGTTGAATGGTTCCAAGGAGTGGGTCTTACGGAGAAGAACCGCCAAGAAACTCCGTAGACTATAGGACTCCAGATTTGCGCTCATGACGTCTCCGGTTGGTTCAATACTCTACGCTTAACATAGGAACTTACATAATTTGGGTACCCTTGAATTGCGTGTGAACTGAAACTGACATTATGGTAAGTTTAGGTCGCAGAGTTGGGTATAAACGATCTAGTGTATGAGTGTTAGGGTCTTCGAGGTCTCAATGGAAAACTATGTCATCATCTTCGAAGGATATTCTCGCCTCTGATGGGATCGGTTTTTGTAGTCCTTGCAAACAAAGACTGGGTGTAGGTAGGTAGGTACGTCTACAATTAAAACAAATAATGCTATCGAAAGTGTAAAAATGTTATTACCTAAGTAATTTTAAAGTTTTGCCGTAACGACGAAAGTTATTTGGGGTCGGTTTCATATGATTTTCGCTTTCGTTTCTCTTTCAGCCGTCATACTAACATCTATTCCCTTCTCAGTCACATACCGTGAAAACGATGTAAACAAGTATAATTTTTAATAAACGTAGGATCTTCTTGTTTCTCACAAAATATAATACAACACAGATATCAATTTTCCCTCGCGTTTCCGAGATTCAACGATTTAAAGGACCGAAATACGCCTATCTTCGTTCAGTAATCTAACCAAGCTCATTAGAACCAAATTATCTACTACTAAATCCGAGTACACACTCACTGAGGCATAGTGACACTTCCTCACATCTTCATAAACAGATCTTACTGATAAGTACAGTAACCATTTATATTTAAGACGGATATACAGATGAACGGTCCTGAACGCCTCTGAGTTTCAAAGCTGTGTTTTGGTTTCAAAGAGATAATATCATTGGGTGCTGATTACACATCCTCACACTTCGTAGAAGTATCATATACTAGGATTTACTTGCGATTTCTCGCGTCATATGTCCTGGACGAAATAAGTCAAAGGTTAATGTTTTTATTTCAATAGCTGTTCTTACCATGAATGGATATAATATAGTCGTCACCCGGGGACAGTCTCTCTTTCCAACAGTGAAAAAACTTTTCAAATTGTTTCAGCAGTAGTTTCGACATTAGGGTGTTACAAATAAAATTGATCTACTTAATTATTTATTATTTGTCTTTGCAGGCTCGTCAACAATGTTCCAATATTTTATAAATATTTAGCAAACACGATAATCATAGGTAATATATTTTGTATACTCATAACCTGAAAAAATATCTCTTACCAAATACATTGTTGACATGAAATATTTTTATACCCCACCAAAAATAACAGTTATGATTTTATAGCCCCTCTTTTACTCTATTGCGCAGAAAAAAAGCTATTGAAACTTTCCCAGTAAAACGTTCAGGGCAAGTGTGCGTGTAGACCAATGTAAGAAGATTCTTATCCGTGTGTCTAACGTCCCGGATATCCGGACAATTAGCATCTGACGATATGTAGGTCCGGGATAATAGTTCCCGGGGTGGGGTATGGGGTATATCTTGATGTCCGTGAACGTTTTGAGGGGTAAATCGAGAGAGTCGGGGAGATAAAAGATTTGTCATGATATTGTATGGAGATCCGGTTTTCATTGAGTGTTGGTCGTTTGAAAGTGATTCATTAATTGTTATTACTTTTATGTACGACTTCATCATCAGTTTCAGTTTTCTACTCGTTTCCGTGCCTATAAAATATAAGTATGTACCGAACATTTTTAGGATCGGAGATTCTTTGATATTAAAAATTCTTTTACGCGGTTGAATTGAGATAGTCATTCTTTTGGGAAAATCGGCAAATAAAATGACAGATACTTTTTAAAAATTAATGTTGCTTTGATGTTTTGCTACTGAACGATATCTGATTTCCAAAATGCATTGACCCTGACATCGTTTAAGCTTTCAATAAACTTAAAGAACAGTTAAATTAGCTACTTTTTAACAATACGAAAAACAAAATATCAACAAAATTCCCACAAAAACAACATACTTATTTACAGTACAAAATTAATATACCTTTGTCCACGCCTCTTCCCATACCGTTTCACCGGGTTAAGTAAATATACAAGTTCAGAATATACGGACGAAAATATATTCAACGAGAATCGCTACCGGGGCGGGTGATATTGTGACAGGAATCCTATCTGTTACCTGAAGTGCTGTAGGGTTTACTGTCAATATTTAGATAAGGAAGATTTACTTTGTGAGGAAAAGATCGGTATCTACGCAACAATATTTTTTAAGCCGACTTCAAAAAAAAAGTTTGACCTATGTATGTATCTTTATACAAATCTAAAAATAAAATACTATATACAAAATATATATTAACATAAAAGAACATCGATCAGGCGTCGAAGTATTCCTCCGCATCACTGTCCACTGTTGTATGTATGTTTTTGGGTATATTATGAAGTCAGTTTTATTTATTGTAAAAACATTTTTAAAGGTAATTAATAATTATTTATGAGATACCTATTGTAGTAATCCAGGTAATGTTATCCACATTATTATGACCATTTTGCTATAGTTATAAAGAGAATAAATAGACAGAGCCATGGTCATATGTTTTTCGATAATGATAAAAGCAATCATCGAAAAACAAATTCCATGAAGTCTCTAATTCAATATATGACGTCAGACATTTTAAACTATCTATGAATATTACTCAAATATTATTCCAAAGTTTAAATGCCAATTCTAATTTTAACCCTTCAAATGATATTCACGGATGTCTTATTTTAGATTGAATTTAAAAAGTAAATACCACAGACACACAGTAGTCTAAAATTGGATAGAATTTCCAAAAATACTATAATTGTTCGTGTAGAAACAAAAGTAATAAAGTAATTTCAGTTAAAATTGAGCTTGTTATTAACTATTCTGTCAGACGCGTTGGTAAAACCTCAAGGAATTTATTTATAAGGCTTGTGTTGTAGAGAGAGCGAATAGCGAGTGCATTTTGTTTTGAACTAATAGCGAAGTTTTGTGGCTAGTATCTATACTAATACTAGCTTCGGTTTCACAGGCATGCCGTGGGCAACTATGCCCTGTATTAAAAGTAGCCTACAGCCTTTTCTCGATAAATGGGTTGTCTAACACTGAAATAATTTTTAAAATCGGTTCATTAGTTCCTTAAAAAATATTTCAGTGTTACGTAGTCTATTTACCGAAGAAGGGTATAGGTTACTTTTTAAACCAGTTGCGTGAAGTAGTTTTTCAGACAGCTGTGTAAAAATGCTGGCAGAAGCTAGTAAAATATATTTTTTTCAGAAGCCACTTAATTTTACAGACATTATTTTTATTCACAATTGCCAAAATATCTTTACCCATTGGTAGCGGAACTTCTAAACGTTTAAAATATGAGTATAACGTAGTTTCCCAAACTTGCTCAAAGCACCCAAAGGCCAATCCAAAATAAAACAAATGAAAACTAAAATGGTTTTCACCCCACGCAGAACCGATCGCTTCTCATTACCCCGCGAGCAGTCTGACAGGTTCCTAAGTTAAAGTCTCTCTCAGACGTCTGAATGCGTAGGCGAAGTCTAGACAAGGTTCAGCCTTACCCAATTGAAATTGTCTAGTCTGAATTTAAGAAGCTGCGGTTTAAATTGGTTAATTGAAAGCAGTAAGGGTTAAGAGTTTATTGAGTTAAGTCGTAAAGTAGGATATTTTTAGAAAATATATACCTATATTTATTATATTTTGAAAAGAGTTCTAATAACTTTTAACGAGCTATAACTTTTTTGGCAGGAATAAAATAGCAGCACAGGAAAGTGGCTTTGGGGCTACAGAAATAAATAAAAAAATGGTAGCTCCTATACGATCGAGAAAAAATTACCACAAATTGATTATGTACGTTTTGTATTTTAGAATACAAACTTTTGGAGGAATGAAAACCAAACCATTTTTCGTTCTATTATTTATTTCATTATTTTTTCACAAGCTTTGAAAAAGTGTCATATTTTTTACAGTTAGACTAAATAGGTACCTATATAAACATTAACACTCGACTTCAGGCTGCATTAAAAACTTATTCTTGTTTACGGACTTTCACTAACAAAAATCTACAGCTACACATATTCATACACAACATACCCCGGTTTTCTCAACCCTCGTGCCTCAATGACCGGTCGGCCATATTAGCCGGTTGATCGAGTGATCCACTGCCCAAGGGAGACTGGTTAGTTGCATCATTTACTTATATTTATTAGTTTGCCACCACATTCACGAGGGATTGGATTTTCTTACCCTTTATGTACCTACTTATGTATGTAAGTATGTATGTATGTGTTTAGTTGGGGAGAATTGGGTGACCTACTTGTTTTTGGTGATTAAAAGTTGGGGGTATGTTAAATGCAATAGTTGCTCCTCCCAAATGCTGAAACATTTCTTAGGTAAGTTGAAAGTCTTCTGCTGGGGGAAACGGTGTGACAGTGATAAAATTATGCTTGACCAAATCTTGTAATTCAGTGACGTTACAGTAGTCTAGCAGGCGAGATTTAGTAAGAGAATGTGCCAGATTCTATAAGGATATAATACTGAGTGATAGTTGCAAAGATAAAGTGCGTTAGTTTAATATTTTTACAGAAGTTGTGAAAAAGTCTGTCCTGAAATTTTAAGTCCATACGTACATAATATTTTACCTGTAAATATCTATATTGATTGACATACTTTTCAATTTCGATAGTAAAAAGCTAGTAGGTACTAAAAGTGTCGAAAAGTCTATAATTTTTTCAAAGAACATTAATTACTTTAGACACTACGCAAAAATAATAAGACACTTCAAAAGTTTCCAGAAACTAATTCAAAAGCTTGTCTTAACACCGATAAAGATACGCTCTTAGTTAAAAACTTCGCAAAGCCTAAACTTCATCTATATCAATTCTTTCATAAGGAAAGTAACAATTTAATCTTGCTCAGAACTTTGTGAAAGAACTTTCTTTCTAAAAGAATCTTCATTATCAGTAAGTCAATTAATAAGAAGTTCAAAAAAGAGTTGGTGATAATCTGCTTTTGTGGAGAGATAAGTGAAAAATATTGCAACTCTGTGATAATGTTTTGTAATTATCATGCAATGTTGGTAAAAATGGATGGTTAACTTAAAGGAACTGGGCTAGTATGGCTATATCAGACCCATAGGTGGTGCTCTATTTTCACCCTTTAAATATACATTTACCTCTGTATTACACTACCAATTGAACATTTCTGTCACCTTAAAAATGGGATAAAATCACAAAACCCAGTTCGCATTGCGGATAGACAAATATATAATGAGGAGACTATTTAAAAGTCATAATTTATTCAAGTCACGAAACCCAAAAATATTCTGCTCTTAGTTTTCTTAGGCCTCCGGTGAATGACCCTTTCTTGGCAGTTGGGTAAAAAGAGGCAAGAATTACGTTAAAAATTAACCTATTCTATGAAATCAATCTTCATCGTCATCATCTCAGCCATAGGACCTCCACTGCTGAACATAGGCCTCCCCCTTAGATCACCACAGATACCTGTTGGAGGCGACCTGCATCCAGCGTCTTCCGGCGACTTTTATAAGGTCTTCTGTCCACCTTGTTGGTGGACAATTATGAAATCAATACTTCAATAATACTCATTAATTAAGCTCAGGCAGCCTAGAATGTCAAATGGCATGCCCATTATAAATCAAGCTATGCTAATATTGAACGGTACACAAAGCTTACTAGGCTAACTCTGTTTTCTTGTAAACAGGAATAAATTAGCCTTAAATATATCTTACTGTTGACTCCCAGGAATGGAGCGATTGAGTAAAATTTATGGCCGAAATCAAATAACAAACAAAATGCTTTCTTTAGATACTTCTGTTGCTATACAAGGTTGATATATTGATAAATATCTTATGACCTTTTGGGCTTCTATTAGAAATAAGAAAATATGAAAAACCCTTATAAGAAAGTACCTATAGTTTTAATACATGCAATGTATGTATAAGCTTTATCTACTTTTTAAATTCTTAATAAAATAACTGATTTCCAATCGCGGTTTCAATCACCTGGCAAGTACCTACCTACACATCCGAATAAAAAAAGCCTATAAATTCCCCTATCTACGCATTTTGCATTTCAATATTTTCAATAGTAATTCCTCAGTAAACTAACAAATTATTCAGCTGTGTAGGTACAGATTCATGAACGAACACAATTTCCTGCAACGTTGCAATCATTTGAAATACGCCGACAAAAGAAACCCATTACACAAACACAGTAACTTAAACTCGCACCCAAGTTAAAATGCAATTATTTAACAGTTGAACTAACAAGATAAACTCTAACTTAAACTTTCTGCAAGTTGAAACACTAGATTGGAACAGGAAGAACTTTAAAAGTGCAAAGCCTAATTCAATTCTAGTGAACTATTTTCATTCATTTTGAATCTTATACGAATTAAGATCGTAGTAGTTAGGACATCTTGTATAGGTCTCAAAATCTTGTTTATCGGTTCTTCTAGTCTTTCGGCCAGTTTTTTCATCAAAAGTAAAAGCCAAAGTAATGTCAAAAGTAAAAGTAACGGTCAAATTCGTTTTTTCTTTTACTTTTGATGAAGAAATTGGCTGTTATTACTAGGTACATAATATGTATTATAAAGAGGGAGTATTTTTGTATGTTTGATTGTACGCATCCTAAAGGCTCCGAAACTACTGAACCGATTTGAAAAATTATTTCACTGTTTGAAAACTACACTCTTCCTGAGTAACCTAACAAATAAATAAATAAACATAGGCATATTTTAATCCCAACGGACGTGGGTAAAAAAGCGGCGGGAAATTTTCTACTAATTAAAATATTAAAAAATCCCATAAACATTTAATAGGTAACTAAAAAAATGTTTATCGGATCTTCCATTATAAAAATAATGACTAAAAATTAAACTATAAAATAACTTTCAATAATATTCTAAGATATAAAGAAAAAAATATATGCAAAAATCTGCACTGCAAAACCATTTAAATCCTAATTCGATTCAACTTCATTCTTAATTCAAAAATTTAATTTCTCTCTTCTATAAAGGAGGTCACATAAATCCTCTTTTTTCCGACTTTTGTCTCACAATGCTACGGATTCCGTCTTTAAAATATTCTAGTTTTATGCAATTATGGCGTGAAATGTGGTTGAATGAATTCATCATCATACTTTTTCAAATTTATTTTAATGTTTACAAATTGAAAGAACATGTAATGACGTTATGAAATTTTGATGGCTTTTTGATATTAAAATTAATGCCTTTTAAAAAAATTAAAGCGTTTGCCTTCTCATGTCAAATCTTCCCAAAGAGTGATGTATTTTTTTTCTTTGTGTGATACTTACCTACATTCTGTATTAAACCATCCGTAATTTATTGTAGGAATTTAAAGTGACGGATTATAATTAGAGGCTGAAGGAAATTTCCGTAGAGGCTGTAAACTTTTTACGACCTAACAAAATATTAATTTGTCGGGAGGTGTTAAGGAAACGTAATTTGCAACATGGCTGCCTGTTATGGTAGATGAGTTTAAATCTTTGGGTTTATGCGTCATATGTACATGTTGTCAGGTCGACAACCTTAGCAGTTCCTAGATCCAGTTACAAGTAAAAATAGAGGTACAACGATCATATTTTCTTCGAAAGTTAGGACGGCATTTTCCTTTCTTATCACACACTTTACTAAGAGAATTCATGGAAAATCCTTACTCTTTAATGAGTATCTTCTAACAATGAGTTTTCGTGGAAATATAAATCCCTACTCTTCAAATGCTCTCCCAATGCAGGAACTTTCAAAAGACCAAATAGGTAGACGATAATCATATAAAAGAGGTTGCCTGCACTTCACCAGACCTCTGCACCAACTATGTATCTAATTTGTTGCAGTATCGGATAATCCTGATGAGATTCCCTTCTAACGGGTTCCGAGGAATTTTAGCTTCGAAAACGTTAATAGGTTTAGTTTGAAAACGGGTATTTTAGGAAATGGAGTTATGGCTAAATGTCACATAGGTAGGAGGGTAATATTGAAATGAAGCTTGGTAACTTTTAACTGTGACTTTACTAATATTTATTTAAAGACTAATTATTTTCCGTGCCTGTATAAAAAATACCTATATAACAACTTTACAAAAGAAATATGGCATATAAAGGTATATTTCTGCTAAGCTCCATTAAAATCGGTTACTTACTTAAGTAGGTAGTACGTCATTTTTGCATGAAAGGGCAACAAACATCTACACATCATTCCTAACCTAAAATAATGTCGAAACATACACCTATTTATGGACTCAAAATGATTGAAAAATTATGCTCTTCACATTTGCTATAACCTAAAACCTACATATTCATGGAAATTACATTTCCTCTCGCGGGAAAAGTTTTGCGTCATACGCCACCGCAACACTTCAATAATTAATTTATCTCATTTGACATTTAAGACTTATCACCAATTTTGACATTGACACTTATGTAGGTAAATGTCACCTGTCAATATCCGGGTTAGTCTAATATCAAAATAGAATTGATTTAGCCGAATTATGTATCTACTGAAAATAAACCAATAGGTACCTACTAACCTTTACTACCCCCGCAAAATAGTAATTAAACAAATATCAAAGATAATTTTGACAAAGACAAATATTATTGAAATCTAATTCGAACTGGTATTAACTTCGGTTTTCGGTAATATTTGGTTTTTGGTATTCGTTAGTATATAATTTTCCTGATATTATAAAGCTGAAAAGTTTGTTTATTTAAACGCGCTTCTCTTAGAAACTACTTAGTTGTCCGATTTGAAAAAATATTTTGTTTTTAGATTGCCTACTTATCGAGGAAGATTATAGGCTACTTTTTCTCCGAGTGTGTGAAATAGTTCCTACTTTACGCGGATAAATGTATTTTTTTTAATGACAGTTTTTTTGCGAAGTTTTCTTTTCAATTTCTAAGTTAATTCTTGTGGGTCTTAATAATTTACAGTAAACAGCAGTCTGCTAAAGTTAATAACTTAACAGTGTAAATTATTTCATACCAGAGAGTGAAGTGTAATATTTCTTACACAACTGCTCGGTGCGACTGCAAATGTAGTTTAATTATTATGAAGTATGGTTCTGACGCGTCGAGTAGTAAGCAAGTCGTTTACACGTCACTATTTTAATTTAGTTTTGGGAAATCTTGGGAAATGTGGTAATCCTGATATTATATTTCGGGTTTGAAGTCAATTTGCATGAATTTAACTGTCATGAACTCGCACGAGTGTAATTATAAAGTAGGCGAATCGACCCCTTTAAAAATGTGTATTCGCCCACACAATGTTTTTAAAAAATGGTTAAGATATTTAAATTGATAAAACAGGAGGTCCAAGAGTTGATGAAAACAACATGCCACATCCAAAACTATAAGTTTTTCTTCATGGCTTCTGTTTATTTCATCGAGTTGACTGTTACTCACTCGTTAATTAATTTAAATGATTATGCCTTCGTTGCAATCCACATAGTTTCACGACACCTAAGTAACAACACAAATAACTTACATACCATACACAGTATATTAATACTATATGTACATAACATACATAGGTAAAATTAACACCTATTTATATGAGAGCAGTACAGTATATTTGATTAAAAACTCTATATTTTAACTATTGGTTCGAAATGCATGATTTTATTGTCGTATTTAATAACCTTATCTTTGGGGATGGTTATTGACTCTTCAACCTTTTTGGACTATGTTTTGTTGAGCTCGTCTATAATCCGCTAAATTGAAAAGGCTGTAAATAACTTTGAGCTACATTTCTGACTTAGCTAGTCTATACCTACTAGACACAAAATTTTCAGGCTTTTTTTATCGTCCCAATGCTGGGCACAGGCCTCCTTTCACACGAAAAAGGATTTCTAACTTCAACAAACAAAAAATGTTAACCAATTTTAGAACACCCTCCCATAAGGATAGTAAACAAAACGATTGATACTCCCCCTTAAAACCAGATCCTTTTAAGTCTATGGCGCGGAACTGACAGAGGGTTTCCCAAACTGCTGTCTGTGCGTGCCTTTATCAAAATATACGAGGAACCAACTAACTAGGAAATACAACTACTTACTTACATTTTATTATGAGAAAAAGACTCAGACATCAGTGCTTGTTATTTTAGACAAGATCTTTAGAGTAGGATTGTATAGTATGATACGTCTAGATGAAATTGTACCGAAATGGTTCGCGCACATAATTTTGTACGTTAACAAAAATTGTGTAGCTATAACTACTTAGGTATTGTCGGGGCGAGACCACTGTGAGCATTTGCTTGCGCACAAAGGCTGCAGATATTTTGGTTTATTGTGGTTATATAATACCGATACCGATAATTTGTGGTTTGCTACTGCGAGTAGTCCGGAAAAATATTTCATGAATTCGGTATCATCTCTGTGACTTTTTTAGGAATCTAATCTAGGTGTCCAATAATTTGCTTTTAAAAAAGTTTAGGAAAACTAAAGGTAGCAACGTAATTAATGGGCAACCATCACAACAAAATGAGGTCTCCAAGTAATTTTAATACATAGGTACGTTATTTTGTTGTAAATATATTTTACATCAGTTATATAAAACGCTTACTACCTACTTACTTACTTATACAACCGGCTATCTAAACTTAAATAGCATCATTACAACAACGATTTATCAAACAGTAGACGATCACGTTAATATATTTACTTGAGAGTTGCTATCCCATTCTTGTCCTAACTACACTCTAGGGAGGTGACCGGTTGTGTCTATTTGTAGGGAAAACAAGGCTTTTAAATTAAGTTTAATTTTTGGAAGATTTTAAAATAAGCATACTGAATAGTCATACCTAATAATTATTTTATAGGAAAATTTTGTGTTTCATTGTACACGCCACTTACGAACTACTAAACAAAAGAAATATTTCAGTGTTAGATAGCCCATCTATCGAGGAAGGCTACTTTTTATCCGGGTTCGTGCAAACAATTCTACGGGATGTGAGAACTTGAAAGCATTAGGTATTGATGTCCTCCTAGCCGATTATCGGCTATGACGGCTGTTCTCATGTAAGGAGATTAGCCAACAGCGCAGAACATATTATAGTGCACAAGCATTTGCGCAGACACAGGTGCACTCACTATTCCTTCACTCTCATAGCCCGATGGAACGGCAATCCCGATTAGGTATTATAAGAGCAGGATCAAATAATAGACGATCACGTTAATATATTTACTTGAGAGTTGCTATCCCATTCTTGTCCTAACTACACTCTAGGGAGGTGACCGGTTGTGTCTATTTGTAGGGAAAACAAGGCTTTTACATTTAGTTGCTCCTGTTTATAGTTTATGTAGGTGTTTTGGAAGATGTTAATTTAAGCATAGTGAATACTTAATTATGATAAATTCATTTGTGGGGAAGTCGTCAATCATTTTAAAACCTACATAATCACTACATAGTATCAAACAAAGCGCTTTCTCTGTTCCTACATCCCTCCCTATGTATCGTGCGAATCCGGGGCGGGTCGCTAGTATGATATAAATACTATGTAGGTTATATTATATAAAAGTTTGTTTGGACTAGCACACTAATTTCATTGTTATGAGAGCCTGTTTATCGAGAAAGGCTATAAGCTACAGGCTACCTTTTATCCGATTGTGGGAATTACATCCACGGGACCATAAAGTAAATAACCACTAGAGAGCGCACTCGCCAATTTCTTCTAAGAACACGACTCACCACTGCGGGCGGGGGGACGCGGCATAATCCGCGGCTACTATTGGTCAGTTCACGGTCGCTACTAAAGGATCGTACTGATCGTAGCCTTATAGTACGCGCAAAAGCACTAACTTTTGGCGAGCGTCGGGGCACTGTATGCGCAGTCAAGTGGTTTTATAGTCTTTGCACGGGACGCTTGCGAAACCTTTAACGGAAGCAAATTATTCATTATACAATCACTAGTAAACTAGATAACAGTTGATCCAGGCCACTTCGCCCCCCCTCCCTCTTACTCATACTCCCCCTCCAGTAGGCAGACATCTCCGTCATGTAACACTCGGCAAACGTTGTCCGCCTCACTGAGAAACTACCTTCCTTTACAACTTACGGTGTACACTTGAGGACGTGAAAACTGACACCTATAAATATTTGTTTTTAATATATTTTGTGTGAGATGTATGAATTGTACAATTAGAATTTCCAAATGCAGACATGTATTGCTGGGGAGTATGTTGCACCACTTCTTCCCAACAAAAACAGATAGGGAGTGGTGATGCTGTTTTGCAGCCAAGTTTTGATAAATTATTTTGAGTTTGAAGATATATGTTTTTTCTTATTGTTCAATTATGTTTATTTATAATTCTATGTAAGTATTTGAAATATTGCCACGTAGGCGTATGAAATAATAATAAAACCAATAAACGTTAATTCGTCCTAATTAGTCACAAATTAATTCAAAGGGAAGTTATTTTAGGTAGACTGCTTACAATAAACTTGAAAATTAACATAAAGAGCAGATTATTACTGCTATATTTAGCACAATTTCCTACTTATTATCTCTTCAAAGAAACAATAACTGACAAAATGGTTTTCTTATTAACCAGATCAAATTAAGTATTGCTTTATAAATTAACTATAATAAGGTATTTCTATTTATAACTAGCGCAAACTAAGTAAGAGTCGATTGGCGTGGTGGGTCTCATCATCTGCCTAACCTTTAACCAACTATGTTCGGGTCGGCTTCCAGTTGACCAGTGTTTTACAAGGCACGACTCTCTATTTGCCCTCCTCAATCCAGTTACCCGGGCAACCCAATATTCCTCGGTAAAATTGGTTGTCGGACTTTGTGGCTTCTGATAACCTGTAACAACTTCTAAAGATGTTCAAATGACAGCCGGGACATCTTTATTATAATACTCGAATTATTCGAATCCCTCGCCACTCACAATTTCCTAAAACATCCAAAAATAAACGTTTCAATATCATAATACAGGATTATAAACTCCAAATTCAATTATGTTTGTAATAACAAGATCTGTATCAGTATATTTTGCCGGCTCCAAGTTTGTACAATAAATGAATACTTTCCCCGGGGTAAAGTTATCTGACGCCCACAAGCGGCCATTTTGAAAAATCTACTAAATTAAGAGTGTTGACGCCTATTTTTATTAAGATTATTCTCGGAATAAGTGTATCGTGTTTCTTGTTTTTCTTTTTTATTAAGTTTTCGGCGGATATTATATTTTTTTTGGATTACCTATTTTTCTATTTGAATTTTATTGAACAGGCCGGTAGGTAGGTCCTGGCTGTCATTATACATCTTTGGCAGTCGTTACAGGTAGTCAGGAGCCACAGTCTGACAACCAGTCTTGCCTAAAGGGTTGCCCGGGTAACTGGGTTGAGGAGATCAGATAGGGCAGTCGCTCCTTGTAAAGCACTGGTACTCAGCTGCATCCTGTTAGACTGGAAGTCGATCTCAACATAGTTTGGAAAAGGCTAGGCTAGGCTAGGCTAGGTTAGGCAGGTGACATAAAGAAAGTTATGTTTTGTCTTGCTACTTCACTTTATTTATCCATACAAAGGCTTAACCGTAGTCTTACAACCCTCTTGACATAAGAAATTGTATCGTGGATATATCCCAAATATAGAAACATTACACATAAATATAAAATACGGCGTCTTTAAAGAACGGAAGAAAACATTTTTTCTAACATGAAAAACCTTTCATAAATATAAAAATAGCTAAATGTACGCCTTATATTCACCTGTCATCACACCACGCGTCCGTGAAACTGAAAACAAATGTACGAACCTAAGTATGTGAATAAATGATTACAAACAACCGGCCAAGAGCGAGTCGGATTCGTGCACAAAGAGTTCCGTACAAAAATTACATTTATTGTGTGGGAGACCCCTGGAATACTTATTTGGTTTATTATAATTTTTAGTATATGTAATTATAGCGGCAAAATTAGTATGTCATTTGTGAAAATTTCAGCTGTCTAGCTACCACGGTTCATGAAATACAGCCTGTTGACATACGGACAGATGGACAGCGAAGTCTCAGTAATAGACCCGTTTTATCTTATGGGTGCGGAACCCTAATAAATAAGTACACGTAAATAACAGTAAAAAGTCAAAGAAAGCAATAAATAACTCAGAACAAAGATAATTTGCTCACGAGACATTCAATTTAACGTTCTCATATCTAATAGAGTGCTAAATATTGAAATGTTGTAGTGTTTCATACATTATTTACGACTATGTTCTAGCCGTGATGTCGCGGCAAAAATACAGTCTTGATTTTTAGGGTTCCGTAGCCAAAAGGCAAAAACGGAACCCTTATAGTTTCGTCATGTCCGTCTGTCCGTCTGTCCGTCTGTCCGTCTGTCACAGCCGATTTACTCGGAAACTATAAGTACTACAGTGATGAAATTTGATGGGAATATGTGTTGTATGAACCGCTACAAAAATATGACACTAAATAGTAAAAAAAAGAATTGGGGGTGGGGCCCCCCATACATGTAACTGAGGGATGAAATTTTTTTTTTCGATGTACATACCCGTGTGGGGTATCAATGGAAAGGTCTTTTAAAATGATATAAAGTTTTCTAAAAAACATTTTTCTTAAAGTGAACGGTTTTTGAGATATCAGCTCTCAAAGTCGTAAAAGTATGTCCCTCTATTTTTTATAACTACGGGGTATAAAATTCTAAAAAAAATAGAGGTGATGCATGCTAATTAACTCTTTCAACGATTTTTGGTTTCATCAAAGTATCTCTTATAGTTTTTGAGATAGGTTGATTTAACTGTAATTTACGGAACCCTTCGTGCACGAGTCCGACTCGCACTTGGCCGGTTTTTGTAGATTTTCTTTTATTTTATTTTTTATTTGTGATTGTAAGGATGAATGTATTTTGTTCAAGTGTAAACAATTACTTAGGTTTTAGACATGATTTATACAAGTTTTTTTTATACTGTATTTTCAACAATATGCTTATTGTAAAGGCTCCTAGCCCCAAATAGACAATTCTAAAGAATTGATTGTAGGTTTCAAACGGCCAATATAAAACACTTTGAGAAGTCAACTCTTGGTATTTAATTAATATTTTTTTATATTTAATTAATACTTTTTTATTAGAACGGATTTACCAAACAACACCACTCCAAAAATACACTCCAATCCAAATAAAAGGAGCATCTCAATTCATTAACGTTCGCAATAAAACAATGACAAGTAAATTAATTTACGGCAAGCGATTAAGCTGGATATTTTTACGATGTACAAGCACTTTATCACATACTGTCAGACTTTGTTTAGCTTTTATATTTTTCCTAGAAGTATTTTATATCGCCTCGTTAAGTACCGCTCATTAAATTTCTGTAGTTCAGATGATTCAACTATAAAGACAAATTACTACTTTGTTGCTATCAAGTGATTTATCTAGAAGTGTGTCATAAAATTCTACAGTGGACCAGAACAGAATAAAAATACAGTGGAGATAAATTGCTTGTAGGTACTTTGTAATGTCACTTACGTACTTTGTAAACCTCAATTTTAAAGAGTACAACTATGACTTTGGAAATAAATCTCTAATTATGACAGCGTTTTCAACGGCTGTCATTATGGGAGGTCAGAAGCCAGTAAGTCTGACAAACTGTCTTACCTAGGAGTCTTTACTGGGTTGAGGAGGTCGGAGACGCAGTCGCTCCTTGTAAAACACACTGGTACTCCACTTTACCCGATTAAACTGGAATCCGACGCCAACTTAGTTGGGGAAAGGCTAGGCAATGATGATGGCAACGTTTTCTCATCTTTATCAAATCCTATTTTTAATTTCAATACACATTCTATCAAGATACTTCTTGCCCCATAAATACGTTACACAACCCTATCACCACACAATAAATACCACCCAAAAATACACAAATATAATCAAAATACAAGCTGTCCCTTTTTCGTGGGCTTTCCGTGTAACAGAGCGGACACAGTAACGCACTTAGCTAGAACGTAACAAGCCAATGTGTACAGTGTACCAACTGCGACAATATTCTGTACACTTACTAAATGATTTATTTACTTGCTTGCTGGGTCAGTTTTTTTGCACTCATGTGTGTGTATATTAGATGAATGGAGGAAATTGGTGTGTGAAAATATTTTGGCAAAATTATAATGTTACTGATAACGGTTTTGGGTAATTTCGTGGGTGAGGACTACTTCGAGCAAATGGATAAAAGTAGCGTCTTTATTAATCCAGAGTATAGCTTCCTACATACCAAATTTTATTAAAATTGGTTCAGTCGTTTGTGCTTGATACAAAGTCACCTAATATTAAACGTATTTTATTTAGTACCCATTTAGTAACTACATACCTACATACATATCTGCCTAGTATATGTGGTAGTGTTTATAAAAAAAAATAAAGTGTGCCTAATTAAATCCCAAAGAATTACAAAACAAACATTTTCTAACAAAAGATAATTCAAAATCACCAATAACATTTATCTCTTCTACAACAATTTACAATGAAGTTCCAAGATTTATTTGCAAGCCAGTTTCCATGCGAAATAATTTCAGCTAATTCTAGGAAGACACCGTATAAATTGTGCTGAAACTAGTGCGTGAATGATTAGCACTAAATCTAGATGAAACGGTTATTTCAGGGACTTTTGCTTTGATTTTCTTTATTTTAGTATCAGTGTGTTGACTATGTGCTAGAACTTCAAATAATGGTCAGTAATATCGACTATTGGGGTATTGGGTTGCCCGGGTAACTAACTGGGTTGAGGAAGTCAGATATGCAGTCGCTTCTTGTAAAGCACTGGTACTCAGCTGAATCCGGTTAGACTGGAAGCCGACCCCAACATGGTTGGTAAAAAGACTCGGAGGATCATTTCTCTTCTTAAACTATGTGGAAGAACGTAAAATATAATGGTCAGTAACATCGACTGCTGTAGATTCAATTCCTGTTCAGAACAAGGAAAATTAATGTGATGAATGATTGTAAACGCACCCAGAATACAGGAAAAAGGAAACTAAAACTTGTAGCTAAAATTCATATAAATATCATATAGAAGTAGACTGAAGAAAATAATTTTGAAATAGCCTTTCCGCAAATTCAGAATTGGAATTACCGCTGTGGATACTATATACAATACAATGTTGTAATATATACAATGTTTGTTACATAATTGATAGAAAATGGTTGTAGGACTGGATTTGTATCTGAAGTTTAATGAAGTTTACTAATCCAACAACTAGAACTTAATCTCGATTAAACTTTGATCAACAATCTATAGCCTACAGCGTCCAAGATAACCGCAATTACATATTACGTAAGCAAATGTTATACAGACTCTGTCCTCTTGAAATGTTATGTACATAGTAGATTCTAGGAAAGTTCTTGATATGTGGCACCAAAATCTATAGTTAACTGATTCCTCAAATAATTCCTAAAAATCTAATCCCAAAGAAAACTCAAACACATTTTTTCCCACATTGCAAAAAGTCTTCAATACCCGTAAAAAAAATAAAGAGAACTTAGTCATAGTACTTTAAAAATACGTACTTCTAAAAATACCAATAACATTGACAGCATTCTATTTCTAAAAACAAATGCCGCCAATTCATAACAAAACAATGTCGATAAATTCCAAAACTCCATAAACACGGAACGACACCGAACCCAACTTTATGGACCGTGGACATTCTGATTGATGTTTTGGCAAAAAAATGGCGGACACACAAATTGATCTTTTAAACGAGTTCAAAACTTGGCTGACATTTGTAAAAGTGACACGGTGATTAGAAAAAATGACAGGTGACAAAACAGAAATAATCTTTAGTTTGACAGTAAAGGGGATCTTTTTGGAAGTCGGTGGATTTTGCCAAATGTCTCGATTATAAAGAGATGGTTGACAGCATAAAAATTTGGAGGGTTTTGACATTTTTAATTATGATGAAGCTTATGTTTCGTCTGTCGTTTTGCAGACACATACAATCTTATAACAGTTACCTCGATTACAAGAGACATTAAATAAGATATAGGTACATACCTACGTAAGTATACAGATACCTAGTTGAAAAAATACGCAACGGCAATAAGGAACTTATTTATTACGTACGAAAATGACAATAAAAAAAAACAATACATAAAGCAAATCAACAAACATTTAGCAATAAACAGTAATGTACCTATGTATGTTTCTGTTTAAAAAAATCTTACCAAAAACTTTTGAATGGAGTTCCCATAAAAATATGTATAATATTCATTGGACATGTAAATATTATCAAAAAGGTTGGACATCACAAAACCGGGTTAGAATAGGAGAAGGAATATGGAAATATAATTTACTCTGAAGCTTAAACCAACACGTTTCCAAGAGGATAAAATTATTATGTAAGTAGGGGTATTTCGAGAAATTCTCCCTCGTTTTGCGTAAGAACTTGGAATCTAATTAAAACCTTTATGGTGTTTGCGTGAAACATAATTTTAAATGTGGAATTCTGGCGCTAACGGACGGTTATTGCTGATTAGTTTTATTACGCATGTTTGCTTGAGTTTTATTATAAATACAACCTTTGCTTGACTGAATGTCTACGAAAGTTATCTAAACTAATATACTAAAGAGGAAACCTGCATTTGTTTGTTTGTACCCAAAGGCTCCGAAACTACTGATACTTTTTGAAAAATTCTTTCACAGTTGGAAGGCTACACTCTCCCCGAGTAATATAGGCTATATTTTATCCCGGTACGGGCTGTAGTTGCTGAAATCGAGTGGAAAACAGCTAGTTAACCGCAATAAAAACGTAGAGAAAAAATATATTGAAACTTTCAGTGACTTTTACGGCGTTTGCAAATAAATCAACGGTTGAATTTCAACTAACCTATGTTTGTAACTGCTTAGAAAAAGACAGAATACTTTTTTTCAAATACGATTTTGACAGCGATATACATTTTCAATTTACTGATAGTGGACGTCAAAAAGACTACACTTCATTTCAGACATTGTAATATTCATCATTTTACGAGAACCTAGTGCTAAATGTAACAACTCTATTTCATGTATGTGACAGACAGACAGACATGTAGTTGACAAGCGGAAACGAGCTGAAAACTAGTATCTAGGTGAAATGTAGTTTGTAAATTTTGGCATACATAATAATGTTTTCATCATTTGCCTAGCCTTTTTCTCGACTATGTTGGGGTCGGCTTACAGTCCTACTGGAGGCATTTGAGTTCCAGTGTTTTACAAGGAGTGACTGCCTATGTGGCGTGTTCAACCCAGTTACCCGGGCAACCAGATACTTCTTAATTAGGACTGCTTCTGAGACTGTACCTTCTGACTGCCAAAGATGTACAAATGGTCTACATAACTCATCACTTATCCTATACTAAACCATTTGTAACCGAATTCAAAAGAGGAGGTTTTCAGTTTTACCTTTAAGTATGTATGTTATTAATCATGAGGGAAACTGAGATTTATATAAAAAAAACTGATTTATAAGAAATTCAGCGATCAGAAACTCTCTGATATTTGCAAAAAAATAGGTTATTTAGGTATGTTTATGGTTTATGGAGCAATCAATCGCATGCCCCACATATTTCTTACCCTAGCTTTGGGAGAAATCCTCTATCAAGACAAGTAAACATGAAATACCACAAGCTCGTGTAACCTAGGATATCTCTGATTACAATGACAACAGCAAACAACCCAGCTGCTGTACCAACAAGAACGTCTAACGGAAACTTATACAGCCTTATTAAGATCTAGGTACAGTCGGATTCGGCTGTCTTAGGTCATTTTTGCCGAATTTATAATTGATTGACATTATCTATAGGTTGCATAATTTTGGATTTTTGTACAATAATACCTTAAAACAGATTTTGTAAGTTTGTTTTTTGCTTGAAGGAGCTAATCTCTAACTTCTAGATCAAGTTGAAAAATTCTGTACTTAGGTCGTTTATTGAGTAAGGCTATAAGTAGGCTATATTTATACGGGTGCGTGAGGTAATTTCCACGGGACGTAGGTGAACCTGCTGGAGGAAATCATTGTGGAAATCGCTCAATAATACATCAATCCGATTTTCTTTAGACTAATAATTTTACAGGATAAATGCACCAATATTTCAGATTTTCAGACTACAGATCAGCTATCTTATACTGAAAATACTAGACACAGAAATAGATTTACTGTCACATTTGCTGCTGCAACTACCATCAAACTGTATGGGTATAATCATCTACAGAAATGTCACTGGTAAGTACTATCGCGAACAATCGTCTAGTAAGACAACACACAATTCAAATGATGTTTAATATTTATAGCATTTGTGGTGTTTTTAATGGACTGTGACGTACAGGTAGGTGCAAAAGTTTTAAGTCAGCTTATATAAATATGCAAGTGATTACGTTGCAATGATCTTTATGGTAACAGAGATTGTTTCTCAAAACGGTTATCATTAATGGAACACATAAAATGGTGGTACTGAGTATTAGGTCCGTTAATAACTGAAATTGTATATTTAAGGAAATAAATATGTAGAGAACCCACGTGCACGAAAGGAATGCAAATTATTACATGTAAGATGAAGACCAAACGCCAACTGTATGAACACAAAAAATATCCCCAAAATTATGCAAAAACTCACTAACGTACAAATTAATGAATATAATCTCGTCAAGTATCGCGCGGCTTAGATAATGATCACTAACTTTGTTGAAGGAGACGCTTACAAACTGAGCTGAGAGCAATTTTTCTTAACAATCTTAAAAAACTTGCGAAGGATCAACAAGATAAGCTTTTTGCTTTCGTCTTGTTTTTCTCGCTAAGTTATTACGCTAAGTTTCTGTTCCTATAAAAACATTATTTTTTTACAAACAACTAGCTGTTTCTCACTATTTTACCAAAGGTGCTATTTCCTGTATCATCTCCATCTGCCTAGCCTTTTCCCAACTATGTTAGGGTCGGCTTCCAGTCTAACCAGATGCAGCTGAGTACCAGTGTTCAACAAGGAGCAACTGCCCATCTGACCTTCTCAACAAAATAGTGGTTCTATTTTTACTATTTTGCAAGGTCCTGTAGCTGAATAAAACATTCCCTAGAAGTGCCATGATCAGTTTCCGATACGTACCTGAAAAGTTCTTACCGTGGATGACCTGAGTTTCAATGGTCCTATTTCATGTACCCGGATAAAAAGTAGCCTTTTTTATGTACAGATTCCCATACCTATACACCTGAAGTTCTTACCATAAAGATTATTTTTAATCGTTGAAGTCGTTTTGCTATACAAACGAAAAAAATGTAAGATTATTCAGTTTCTTATCAACAATAAATGTTTTTCTGGTGGACGAAATTCCTTAAAAATAAAAATTCTTTGGAATAAAGAACAAATGATTTATTACAGTAACAACTGTCATAACAAACATAAGAAAAGCCATTTACGTCAAAAAACGCTCACAAAGTACTTATCGAAAACCATAAAATACTTTTCTTTATAACCTACATGCTGTCAGCATTATTGTATACTTAAAACAAAAAAATAAACGACGTATAAGAATTTTCCCTTGATCTTTACAGAAAAGTTTCTCAATTATATTCGGGTGCTAATGAATATAAAACGAAAGGAAATAAGCTTGTCAATAGATGTAAATGAGGGTACATAACATATTTATGATATCATGTGCTGAATAAATTATACTTTTAAACATATTTTTATGAGATTCTAGCCGTTTTCAAAAGGTTGCACCCACGTCGGGGAAAGAGTATAGCTTTTCTAGCAGTAAAATATTATTTCTACTGATTCAGTAGTTTCGAAGCCTTTTTGAAACAAAAAAAATATTCCTTTTTATCATATTAGTATAGATTTGTATGATTTTCCCATAAACCGTTTATTATGGCAATATTTATTTTATACACGGCATCGTCAAAAACTGACTACATAAAAAGGAAAGAACATGCTAACAAAATAATTTCCACCCAGTAACACCGAGGAATTTCATTACAAAATTTAAACGATCCATTCTAATTTTGAACAGCGAAAAAAAAAACACACAAAAGAAAAAAAAAACAACAAAAAAAACCTCATTTCGCGAGATCTAAAAGATCATTATCAAGTATCTTCGGAAGAAACTTCTGAACGTTTATTTCGCGTTAAAAGTCACATTACAATTACCAAAGAGTATTTTATTCGGTCGTATTGTTTTTCTGGATAACCATCGACCGCGACTGTACTTGAGTCAGACTGGCAATCGGCCAATGCTTTGATGTCGCCGAATCGCTAATCTAGCCAAAAATGAGGCCTACCGTGTGTATAGCAATTGTTTTTGTATGTGACAGTGGATTGAAATCGGTTTAAAAAGTATTAATGGTATCTAAAAATTATATTCTTCATATTTTTAACACGCTTTTATTAGGTCGACCTGTATGTTACTGTGTAATGGAATCCAAGGTAAGTAATTTAACCATCTTCCAAGGATGCTGAATGTAGTTCTGACGACAATACAATAATATGGTATTGTCGAACTGTTCTGATGATGGAGCCGGAAGATATGAACTGAAATTTCATGATGGAACATTGTATTATAGCGGTGTTTGGACTTGCCACAAAAAAAGTCTTTTAATGATTTTTACATGCATTTATAAAGCGTGTTTTTTCGAGTTTTTTTTTATTAATTAATTTATTTATTTAGCAGTAGATTGAAATAGATTTAAGCAAAACATTAATGGAAAGTACCGATCAGAAATATATTCTTAATATTTTTTCGTAATGTTGCCAAAATGACTTAAAAATTTTCCTGTACTGTTGTGAAGTTTCTAATTAATGGTGGGCTGGGAAATCATCAATATGAATTTTAAACATTTATACATAGATTGTGTTGGCACGTAGTTTTTTAACATATGTGAAGTGGTGAAGGGCGATCGTTTTGGAAACTGTCAGGCTGTCAGTCCTGTAAGCGAATATTTTCAGCGACATTTATGTAAATTAGTTTAGATTTTTTGCGTGTCTTTCTGTCAAACAACATCTACCTACATATTTACGTAGGTATGATCTAAAATTAATAACCTGCTCTTAGGAATAGATCTTCAGAAAAATACAATCCACAACCAATAGGTACCTATTAACAGGTTCTAAGTTAATATTTCTTATAATCTATCAACAGCAAACTAAGCTAACCAAACAGCTATTGGATGAAAAACACTTTTTTCTTTGCAACTATTCAGTATTCTGCACTAACGCGAATAAAGTCTAGATCTGAATAAAATTCCTTTAATATCAGTCTATCGAGACACATCAAAGCCCCATTGAGCGTAACTTCAACATTTTATTTTACAAAGTATTGGAACTCTTTTTATATAAACTCATTTTGCAATACAAAGACAAGCAAAAAGTTTTCTTTTATAGAACTAAAATCGGTTTAAAGGCTATTGAGTCGCTTTTAAAAATAGAAAACTGGAAAGTTAGCACGCGTTTTGTTTTTTAGCTGCAGCTGTCACAAAAAACAGTTTACTTTTCTAGGACTGTTTTTATTTCACGAAATGACTAAACAACACAAAATAAATAAGAAATACAAGAAACCTTAATTTTTCTCGCTAGACAAAAGTGTGTAAAAAATATCGCGTAATAAATCGACTTTTGAACACAAACGTAACACGTTTTTCAAGTCTTCCTAAACTTGTAGATACTTACCAAACTGATCCAAAATATATAATAATAATCGCTTAAGATCATTTAATAACTACACAACACAATCAAAAAAGTAAAAGTAGGTACATAAATCAAGGAAAAATCACACAAACCCCGAAACATTTGGACGGAACAAAAATCAGTACAGCAAAAGTACCTACTACAGATCGTAAAACTAGCTCGTTTGTCACATCGCTTTAGTAGTCAATACCTCGTAACATTTCACCAAATAGGCTATACCACTTAGCGTAATGTTGAGGGCATGATAAATGCCTAGCGCATTTTTACTTTTCATCATCAGCCTATCGCAGTCCACTGCTGGACATAGGCCTCTCCAAGTGCACGCCACTGAGATCGATTTTCGGCTACTCGCATCCAGCTCCTGCCAGCCGTCTTGCGCAAGTCATCACTCCACCGTGCCTGAGGACGTCCTACACTACGCTTGCCGAGGCGTGGTCTCCACTCTAGAACTCGTTTACCCCAACGGTTATCGGTTCTTCGGCTAATATGGCCAGCCCACTGCCACTTCAGCTTGCTGATTCGGTAGGCTATGTCGATGACCTTGGTTCTCTGACGGATTACCTCATTTCTGATGCGATCCCTCAGAGAAATGCCAAGCATAGCCCTTTCCATAGCCCGCTGAGCGACTTTAAACTTGTGGACCAGCCGTACCGTCAGTGTCCACGTTTCGGCTCCGTAAGTCATGACAGGTAGGACGCACTGATTGAAGACTTTCGTCTTTAGGCACTGTGGGATCGACGATGTTAGGACTCGACGACGTAGCTTCCCAAATGCAGCCCAACCCAACTGAATTCTCCCATTCACCTCGTCCTCAAAGTTGTTTCTACCTAACTGCAATGTCTGCCCGAGGTATACATATTTCCGAACAACTTCGAGAACGGCGCCGTGTATCGCAATCGGTTCCGGTAGAACATGTTCATTGAACATGACCTTGGTTTTGTCCAAGTTCATCCGTAGGCCGATGCGTAGAGAAGATTCAGCCAGGTCGTTCAGCATTTGTTGTAGGTCCTGCAGCGTTTCTGCCATGATGACGATATCGTCAGCAAATCGCAAGTGAGAGATGTGTTCGCCATTGATGTTGATGCCACGTCCTTTCCAGTTCAGCGTCTTGAACATATCCTCCATTGCATTAGTGAACAGTTTCGGGGAAATAACATCCCCTTGTCTCACTCCTCGATGCAACGGTATGGGCCTTGTTTGCTGATTTTGTACTTGACGGACATTGTAGCGGCTTCGTAGAGACATCTCATCACTTGGATGTATCGCCAATCTACTTGACAACGCTGCAGGGACTCCAGAACAGACCAGATTTCAACCGAGTCAAAGGCCTTCTCATAGTCCACAAATGCTAGACACAGGGGCTGATTATACTCTTCGGTCTTCTGTATAATCTGCCGCACTGTGTGGATGTGGTCTATGGTGCCGTATCCGCTCGAAACCCAGCCTGCTCCGGTGGTTGGAATTCGTCGAGTCTTCGCGCAAGTCGGTTCGTGATCACTCTTGAGAACAGCTTATATACGTGGCTTAGGAGGGAAATGGGTCGATAGTTCTTCAGCTGGGTTTTGTCTCCCTTTGAAGAACAGGACGACAACACTCCTACCCACGCCTCTGGAGTTCTCCCTTCAAACAGGACGGCATTAAAAGCTTCTGAGCTCCCCAGTACGGGCTTTCCTCCTGCTTTTAATAGCTCTGTTGTAATGCCATCCTCGCCAGGGGCTTTTCCATTTTTGAGCTGTCTCAGAGCGATCTCGATTTCGCCACTGCTGACTTCTGGCAGGTCTTCGGTGAAATGGCGCGTTAATGTGGCTCTAGAATCCTCATTTCCGGGATCAGGTCGAGATGCATGCGATGCGTATAACCGGCCATAGAAATTTTCCACTTCCGAAAGGACTGCCGGCACCGAAGAAACGACTTCTCCACTTGTTGTGGTCAGCTTCGTCAAGTGGCTTCTTCCAAGAGATTGTACAAACACCTTTGACCCCCGATTCAGCTCAATTGCTCTTTCAATGTCAAGAGTATTGGAGCACCGGAGGTCGCGTCGTACGTGCTTGTTGATCTCTTGGTTTAGAGCTGCTTAGCTGACGAAGTGACAGGCGGGTTTTCACGTCGTCTCTTCATAAGCCCTAATGTCTCTTCCGAAAGCTTTGATTTCTTGCCCTTACGCTGCATGTTACAGAATCTCGAACCTTCCTCCTGAGGATCCGAACCACATATTCGTGGTTCTGGTTAACGTCTGTTGTGGTTTCACGGCGGCAAATCGGTTCTCCAAATTTGACTGGAACGTTTCAGATCCTGTCATGGTTTGGAGCAGTGTTGGTCGAGCCTGGCCTTCATCAGACGGAAACGTTCAGCCTTGAAGTTAATATTCAGAGAGCCTCGGACAAGTCGGTGATCGCTACCGGTATTAAACCTATTGATCACGGAGACGTCTCTGAATATGTGCTTCTTGTTCGTCATGATGAAGTCAATCTCATTTTTAGTCATAGTGTCGGGCTTTGCCACGTCCATTCCTTTGGGGCTGCTTTTGGAAAAAAGAGTTCATCAAAAAGAGCCCCTCACGTTCGAGGAAGTTGACGAGCATTTGCCCCCTATGATTCCTGCTTCCAAATCCATGGGATCCTACTGCCGATTCGCCGCAAATCTGTACTCCCACTTTAGCGTTAAAGTCCCCCATGACAACGGTGTAATGGGTCTTTGTAGTGAAGTGGAGGGCCCTTGATATATCATCAAACATATCCTCCACTTCATCGTCTGAATGTGTCGAGGTCGGTGCGTACACTTGCACTACCTTGAGGCTATACCTGTCGGTGAGCTTTAAGATAAGGTACGCTACCCTGTTCGACACACTAGACACCTCCACAACGTTATCAGCTAGGGACTTATTAACCAGAAACCCAACGCCACCTTGGGATTGTTGGTCTCCCTCTCGGAAGTACATTAGGTGACCTGATTCGAGGGTTATGGTGTCCTCCCCCTCTCTTCGAACTTCACATAACCCTAATATGTGCCACCTAATCTTCCCAAGTTCCACCTCGAGTTGCGCCAGATGCGAGTCAAGCCGTAGCGTGCGGCCATTGTACGTCGCAAGAGTCAGTTGTGTTTTGCACATTTTTACTTTTAAATAGTTATTATTAGCTTTACTTTAAAATAAGATTAAAACAACAGGAAAACAAGGTAACCAAAAAATCGTAACATTCTTTGCTACATGCATTTTTTAAAACATGTAATACGGTTTTCGAGCCTTTCTTAACTTAAATATGATTTTTAGACACTTATACAACCATGTGTAATTAAATTTCAGTTTGTGGCAGTAATTATTACCTAAAAAATAAATGGCAGAAAACATATCTATGAAAAAAATCCGTATAAAATATCCCCCAAAACATTTTGACAAATAAATGAGTAAATCCGTACAGCCAAAGTACCATAGATCGTAAAACTACCTCGTTTGTCACATCGCTTTAGTACGTAAGGCTGCCTTTTAAGTTCTGTCGTTTGCTAACTTCCCGCGATTATTAAAAATATATGTATATGCCACTTTCATCTTCTTGATTTTAGAATTCGAAAACAAAAAAATGTTTTTAAATTGGTCGAATAGTTTTATTGTATTGTCCATTCAAACGTGGCAGGTCGGTTGTAAAAATGGAAATATCTAAGGAAAATTTGCGACCGATAATTTTCTAGAACTTTAAAAGGGGGTTGTCGCGACTTTAGTGCTTTGAAGAGATTAGTTCTGTATTTAGTGATGTAGCACCATGCCTTAGAACCGTAGAACGCTTATATTTAGGATTTCAACGTGGCCACTCTAGCCTCAGTGACAAGCTACGTGAAGGTCGTCCAAAAAACGCCATAACGGAAGATAATATCGACGCCGTGCGGCCGCTAATTCTCGCAGACCAATATGTAACATACTGTGAAATAGGGGCATCCGTGAGCATTTCAGGGACCACTATCCAAAAAATTCTGCACGAAGAACTTGGCGTAAAAAAGTTGATGTCTCGTTGGATACCCCATTTGCTTAGCGACGACCAACGAACAGCCCGTGTAAGTTGGTGTCGCAAAACTCCGCAGCGATTTAACCGAGGAGAGTCAAAGCATGTCTATGATATAGTCTGGGGTGACGAGTCTTGGATATATGCTTGCGATCCATATTCCAAGCAGCAGTCACCAGTCTGGGTCTTCCAAGACAAGCCAAAACCGACCGGAGTCGTTCGTTCAAGAATCACTTAAAAAAAAAATGGTTGCCTCGTTTGTGGCAAAGGGTGGCCACCTCGCCACTATTGTACTAGAATATTGCAAAACGGTTGCCGCTGACTAGTATACCACTATTTGTTTGCCACAATTCATCACCGAATTTAGAAAAAATAATTCAAGACGTCGAATGATGCTGCACCATGACAGTGTAAGTTCGCTCACCGCCCGCCAAACAAATACGTTTTTGAATTCCCAAAATGTTGAAATTTTGGATCATCCACCTGTACTGCGATTCTATAAAACTCGATCAACAACTCGCATTTCACTTCGATTCGTAATGTCATTTCATACTTTAGGGGAGGTAGGGGAGGGATGGGCACTTTTTCACAATTTATTGCATAAAAAAACAGATTTTACAGATCATTATCAACTTTTATTGTCATTTCTTATATTCGGCTAGATATAATGAAAGAGCTTTCCTAAAAATTACACTCAGTTTCAACATTACGAGATATTTAAACGGTTTTATTTAGCTCACCCCATTTGTTTTATTATTTATTCTTGGATCAAATTTAGTAATTCAAATTTCACCCTCTTCCTGTCAACCGATTGGTCTGAAATTTTGTATACACCTTTAATTAAATCCAATATGGCCGCCGGCACAAAATGGCACAGCCCCCTCAATATGGGTATCAAATGAAAGGGCTACACAAGTAGAATACTGTCAGCAACCAGCGGGCCCAACAGGGCCAAGGCCTGCCTGCACGTCGATTCTATAAAATTCGAACAACAACTCGCATTTCACTTCGCTATTCACTCTCACTTCGCATTCGATTCAGAACGACCTTGATTTTGCATTCTGTAAACATCACCTAATCACTTGCGAAGTGAAATGAGCTCGACATCGACCAATGCTGTGCTAGTGACTTCCCCACTCGACAAAATGTCAACCGAGATTAATCAGTTTTAATTTTATCAGTTTTGACACAGAATTTTAGCTAAATATGATGTTTTAGTTATAATTTGTTATTGTAAGGAATTTGAGGCAGCTTTTAAGTATAAAATAAACAGAAATCTCTAAATTCGTGCTGTGAATATAATCTATGCTTACCCTACGAAAAAAAATACTGACAGCGCCAATTTGCCTTTCTTGCTGATTTTGAGGAAACCTTATATATTTTTTACTACGGCCGGATTGTTCAGAGCTTCCACTACTTCATTTATGCAACGAGATGCAGACGGTTGCGATAAATAAGTTCTGATGCCCTCTTTAATAACCTTCTGGTAACTGCCACTAGCCAAGAATGATAAAGTACATAGTATCTGTGAAACAATAAATCAATAAAAAATGTAATACCTACTTTATCTGATTTAGTGAAAACAAAATTGAGACCAATTTGGTTATTTTCATGCTTAAGAGAATACCAATATTATAACTGAAGTACAGAGTCTTTTGAAAACATATCAGCTATGGGAAACCACATAAAGGGAATACTCCTTATTAAGAACTAAGTGTTTTTCTTATTATTGTGTGCTTGATTACAATTTTTCAACTATAAACTGTGTCAATACTTACTTTTACACGAGTTGTAAGTCCTTTGCCTCGACGTTTTGTGGGCTTTATCAGGGGCAGTAAATCAGACTCCAGTTGGTCAATTAGCTCCTTTGACAATCTATATATGCTCACATAGTCATCATCGCGAGTTAATAAAGATAAACTACGAATTCTAGCAGATTGTTGACGCTTTTCTAAATTATCTAAAGCATGAGCTTCTTCTAATAAAGATTTAAGCAAAAACATTCTAGCCATCGTTAAAGGTAGGCATTTAATCACTTTTAAACACTTAGAACTTTATTTAAACACTATTTTAAATATAATAGTCTCTAGATCAAGTTGGCAACGGTACCTGAAACAAGATTCTATAAAGGATTTTTCGCGCAGATTTATAACCTCACAAATTTTCACTGACGAAGAAGAGCAAAAATTTACAAATTATACATTACATGGTATGTCCAAGCCTCCCTACCATAGGAGAATTGACACTTTGACTTAGTTTATGAAAAAAAATCGGTAAAAACTTTAAGTTAAACGGTTTTATCTTATGTGCACTGAAAACTAGAAAATAAAAATTGTGACTTACCTGTCAACCTACGTAGGTGGTCCCGGTCATATTAGACTAAAATAAAAACGTGGGGCCCATTAACTATTGCTGTAGTACTCTCTTCTAAAGGTATAATAGGTGTGGATTGCATCGACTTACTATAATTGTAACTGGAGATTTTGACAATCAATAATTAATAATAGAAAATAAACATACCTTTCATTAGTTTTCTCTTTATAACGATCCGAAACCGCAACAAAATATTTAAGTACTTTTACGAGTGTTTGTTCTTGACAACTCACAGAAATGACAGATATCTATATCTATGGATGAACACCGTTACCAGTCGGTAACGTAAACTACCCAATAAAAAAAACAAAACTATGATCAGAAATCAGAATAAAAGGACCCCTTTTATTCTGATTTGATCATGTCTCCCAACTGCCCATCTCTCCCTACCTCCCCTATAGATAGACAGATTTTGACAGATCTGTCAAAATCTCGACTTTGATTTAGTTCAACTTGTCAACACGCTCGATAGTGTAGCGCTAGTAGTTTGACAATGTCAATCACGAAACTTTAAAGGTTCCGTGGGTCGCGATTGTCGCAGCCGCGCGCGACAAAGTCAACCTATGAAAATGTATGGCACCGCTGCCGAGGGCCGCGACAGTCGCGCGCGGACGACGAATTTCGTGAGCCGCTCGCGGCCGTACTCTTCTCAACATGGTCTAGCGCTTAATAACATCTATAGAATTTTAGTAAAACCAGAATTAAATTGTTGACAATGCCGCGAGCAGCTTACGAAATTCGTCGGCCGCGCGCGACTGTCATGGGCCTCGGCAACGGTGCCATACATTTTCATAGGTTGACTATTGTCGCGTCCACGGAATTCTACCTTTAGATCGAAGTCGAAGTGAGAGTGATGTCGAAGTGAGTTGTGATATTTTATAGAATCGACATGCTGATAGCCCTTATTTAAGATTCTAACTATTTTATTACATTCCCTAATATTAAGCAAATTCTTCGTGGTCTACCTTTCAGCACACCTGAAGAAGCTGTTGACGCTTGCAAATAGGCCATTTTGACTAGCCCCACTTTGGAATGGAATAAATATTTCAAAAACTGCTTTGAACGTATGCAAAAGTACATTAAATATCCCTAAGTATTCTTAAAAAAACAATAAACAGTAATAACCTATTGGATTGTCTATACTTATTTCAAACGACACAACTTAAAAGGCAGCCCTCGTAGTCAATACCTCGTAACATTTCACCGAATAGGCTATACCACTTAGCGTAATGCTGAGGGCATGATAAATGGCCCAAGTTGGGGATCTTCCACAATATCTGTGTGTATGTGAAACACGATTTTATCAGTACTAGATCTATTGCTTTTCGAGGGTTAGTTTGGTAAGGGTGTATAGTGATAAAAGAAGCGGCAGCGGATAGCGAGCAATGTTCTCGGTGCAGACTACTTCTTAAAAAATTATCAACCCTAAAAGGTTGAACACCATTCATATGTCTTCGTAGGAATTCGCCCTATGTTATTTTATAATCCACTTTACACAAATCCAAAGCTTAATTTTTAATAAAGGAATTGTTCAGGAACTTATTAATACCTCTTTTACAAAAAAATATAGTAGGTAGATGCTTAAACACTCAAAGATACCTATTTCATTACCAAGTTAAAATTAAATAAACGCACGCATAAAACAAAATTTCATTACAGACACACAAACATCGGTGAAGGTAAATAAAAGCTTAGAATAAATCTCACAATATACTGACAACCAACAACAAAAAACTATATTCGCAACCGCTTCGCGTATCCACAAAACACCCACCTTTACCAAGTCCTCGAACCATTCAGATATAGTTACAAGTTGGTACAGAGTACCGATCACGGATGAAGAACAGATAGCGGAGATGCCATAGAGAAGGTAAGTCGGGTACCTTCTTGTCAGTGGTCAGTTTCTACAACTAACGAGGCGTTCGAGTGCCTTGTCAAATCAAAACCAATCTGCCAAAGATTTAAGATTGGTCTTGATTGATTGGTGATTTTAGAATAGCTATAGAAGGCGTATAAGAGCCGAGCTAGTAACGTTCCTCGTTCCCCGAACACCCGCACTTTGGCGCTTTGCTTGCAAAACTCAAAACTTATTTATTTTTGCGAATATGTATGTGTGCATGTGGATCTTATATTATTTAACAAAAGGAGCATTGACCATATCCTACCAGATATTGCGGTATGACATCTCCGCTAGTCATTTTGTTCTCCATGGCACCGACCATTGAACCTACAGACCTGCTTATCCTCATTTGCATCAGTTTCGTGAACAAACGCTAGTAAATCGCGAAATACTTTATGTGCAACTTTCTAACTTCTGACGTTTGCATTTTTTAAGTTAAACCTCTGTTTTAGATTTAGGTTACTTGATTATTTTTAGGTTATTTTTACATTTGAAAGAGTTGAAATTAAATGAATATTAAAATTATGCTGCTAGAGTTTTTAACTGTTACTCAGTTTTCAAAAGATACCTAAGTTTGTAAAATACAGAGAAATGTGAAGAATAATTTATAGTATCACTAGCTTTTGCCCGCAACTTCGTTCGCGTGGAATAGTGACTACCAGCAGATTTTTGATTTGACCAATAGATGGCGCTATATGTCCGGAATAATTTTATTTTTATTTTTTTTTGTAATAAAAACTATCCTATGTCCTTTCCCAAGTTTCAAACTATGTCTGTACCAAATTTCACACAAATCGGTTCAGTAGTTTAGGCGTGAAGAAAAGACAGACAGACAGACAGAAAGACAGACAGACAGACAGACAGACAGAGTTACTTTCGCATTTATAATATTATAGTTTGGAAGTTTGGATTACGAAGCTGAAAATGAGCCTGATCAAATTATCGGACGACTAAAAACTTGCAGTCTGTTGACTTCTTGCAGTATTACATAGCTAAAATCCCTTTCCATACATGAAAAATATCTTTCTTATTTTAAGGCGAATTGAAAAACCTCATAAATTCTACAAATTTTAACATAGAAGTATGTCAGACGATCATCATTGCTTATCAGACGTACAAGTTTACGAGGCTTTCAAAGGCAGTCACCAGTAACATCTTAGACAGAATCTGAACTGCCCATAGCACTTTACTGTCGTATTTAACGATGAATATAAACAATAGGAGTTAAAGTAAAAACGAAATGTAGGTACAGACTTTTATATTTTTCTAATGTTAAGCCTCCTTGCTTTTTGTACTTAGGTGCCTTGTTTGCTTATTTAAAATCAATATGACATTTTTTGTTCTTTAAGTTTTTACGAAAAAAGTTTGGCCGAATAGATTATTAACAAATTTCCTGAGGAGCAAAATAAAACTCTGAAGAGGGATGTCGCCTTCAGCTTGTATATTTCAAGACGTGAAATAAGTCTCAAAAACACCTAGTTAAAATATATACTTACATAGACCTAGGTATGTATAAACTCTTCATTTGTTTGAACGCAGTAATCACAAAAACTATTGGCCTTACTACAAAAACTTAAACCCCTGTTTTTACACTTGTCTAAAAAAATTTTGGCTGCAAAATGAACCATATGTCAACTTCATAATTTGACATTTTTTTAGACAAGGCATGAACTGACGTTTAAAAGTTTTTGTGGTAAGACGGTATCAGTTTAGTCTGAATCTACTGATATAAATGAAAACACAATCATTTAGAAAGTTTATAAACTATGTAGCCATATACATTGACCCTTAACCTCATGTATGTCGCTAATTATAAAACAATAGAAAATCAATTGTGTCTCGCGTATATCTGCAAAATAAATAGAAACAAAAGAATTCATAATGGAACGACATGTGTAAAGTTGGGTCCTTTTACTATGTCTGGTTGAAACTAAAGACAGGTGAAGTCATAGGGCAAGACTAGTCTGTGTAATATAATTGTGAGATTCCTATCTCTTGCAAACTGAGTTTAATCCGATTCTCTTCAATCTGGATTGTCTTATCCAGGGAAAAGGTCACTCGGTTGTGAAAAATGATGCCAATAAAATGGTTTTAAGAAAGAGATGTTTCGTTATCCCATTTACTAAATATGCCGTGTAGCGACGGCTTAAGAATACATATGTCGCTACCCCTTCTTCCAGTGGGTGTCGTAGAAGTCGACTAATGGAGACAATTGCACCGAACACCAGTGCGAGAGAAGGAAAACTCGAAAAAAACCCTCTATCAACCCGTCTGGCCAGCGTGATAGCAGTAGGCTAAATACCTCCATGAGCAGCACAAAAAAGCCACGGCCCCTAGTTCCCGGCAGTCCCGCTATTCCCGGTCACGGTGGCGACCGTGGTTACGGCGGGGCAGGGGGTGCGAAGAATCTCCGGGTTACGGGAGGCCACCAAACAAAACTGACTCTGGCGACGTACAACGGCCGCACGCTACGGCTTGACTCGCATCTGGCGCAACTCGAGGTGGAACTTGGGAAGATTAGGTGGCACATATTAGGGTTATGTGAAGTTCGAAGAGAGGGGGAGGACACCATAACCCTCGAATCAGGTCACCTAATGTACTTCCGAGAGGGAGACCAACAATCCCAAGGTGGCGTTGGGTTTCTGGTTAATAAGTCCCTAGCTGATAACGTTGTGGAGGTGTCTAGTGTGTCGAACAGGGTAGCGTACCTTATCATAAAGCTCACCGACAGGTATAGCCTCAAGGTAGTGCAAGTGTACGCACCGACCTCGACACATTCAGACGATGAAGTGGAGGATATGTTTGATGATATATCAAGGGCCCTCCACTTCACTACAAAGACCCATTACACCGTTGTCATGGGGGACTTTAACGCTAAAGTGGGAGTACAGACTTGCGGCGAATCGGCAGTAGGATCCCATGGATTTGGAAGCAGGAATCATAGGGGGCAAATGCTCGTCAACTTCCTCGAACGCGAGGGGCTCTTTTTGATGAACTCCTTTCTCAAAAAGCAGCCCCCCAGAAGTGGACGTGGCAAAGCCCCGACACTATGACTAAAATGAGATTGACTTCATCATGACGAACAAGAAGCACATATTCAGAGACGTCTCCGTGATCAATAGGTTTAATACCGGTAGCGATCACCGACTTGTCCGAGGCTCTCTGAATATTAACTTCAAGGCTGAACGTTTCCGTCTGATGAAGGCCAGGCTCCGACCAACACTGCTCCAAACCATGACAGGATCCGAAACGTTCCAGTCAAATTTGGAGAACCGATTTGCCGCCGTGGAAACCACAACAGACGTTAACCAGAACCACGAATATGTGGTTCGGATCCTCAGGGAGGAAGGTTCGAGATTCTGTAACATGCAGCGTAAGGGCAAGAAATCAAAGCTTTCGGAAGAGACTACGGCTTATGAAGAAACGACGTGAAAACCCGCCTGTCACTTCGTCAGCTAAGCGGGCTCTAAACCAAGAGATCAACAAGCACGTACGACGCGACCTCCGGTACTCCAATACTCTTGCCATTGAAAGAGCAATTGAGCTGAATCGGGGGTCAAAGGTGTTCGTACAATCTCTTGGAAGAAGCCACTTGACGAAGCTGACCACAACAAGTGGAGAAGTCGTTTCTTCGGTGCCGGCAGTCCTTTCGGAAGTGGAAAATTTCTATGGCCGGTTATACGCATCGCATGCATCTCGACCTGATCCCGGAAATGAGGATTCTAGAGCCACATTAACACGCCATTTCACCGAAGACTGCCAGAAGTCAGCAGTGGCGAGATCGAGATCGCTCTGAGACAGCTCAAAAATGGAAAAGCCCCTGGCGAGGATGGCATTACAACAGAGCTTTTAAAAGCAGGAGGTAAGCCCGTACTGGGGGAGCTCCAGAAGCTTTTTAATGCCGTCCTGTTTGAAGGGAGAACTCCAGAGGCGTGGAGTAGGAGTGTTGTCGTCCTGTTCTTCAAAAAGGGAGACAAAACCCAGTTGAAGAACTATCGACCCATTTCCTCCTAAGCCACGTCTATAAGCTGTTCTCAAGAGTGATCACGAACCGACTTGCGCGAAGACTCGACGAATTCCAACCACCGGAGCAGGCTGGGTTTCGAGCGGATACGGCACCATAGACCACATCCACACAGTGCGGCAGATTATACAGAAGACCGAAAGAGTATAATCAGCCCCTGTGTCTAGCATTTGTGGACTATGAGAAGGCCTTTGACTCGGTTGAAATCTGGTCTGTTCTGGAGTCCCTGCAGCGTTGTCAAGTAGATTGGCGATACATTCAAGTGATGAGATGTCTCTACGAAGCCGCTACAATGTCCGTCCAAGTACAGAATCAGCAAACAAGGCCCATACCGTTGCATCGAGGAGTGAGACAAGGGATGTTATTTCCGAAACTGTTCACTAATGCAATGGAGGATATGTTCAAGACGCTGAACTGGAAAGGACGCGGCATCAACATCAATGGCGAACACATCTCTCATTTGATTTGCTGACGATATCGTCATCATGGCGGAAACGCTGCAGGACCTACAACAGATGCTTAACGACCTGGCTGAAATTTCTACGCATCGGCCTACGGATGAACTTGGACAAAACCAAGGTCATGTTCAATGAACATGTTCTACCGGAACCGATTGCGATACACGGCGCCGTTCTCGAAGTTGTTCGGAAATATGTATACCTCGGGCAGACATTGCAGTTAGGTAGAAACAACTTTGAGGACGAGGTGAATAGGAGAATTCAGTTGGGTTGGCTGCATTTGGGAAGCTACGTCGAGTCCTAACATCGTCGATTCCACAGTGCCTAAAGACAAAAGTCTTCAATCAGTGCGTCCTACCTGTCATGACTTACGGAGCCGAAACGTGGACACTGACGGTACGGCTGGTCCACAAGTTTAAAGTCGCTCAGCGGGCTATGGAAAGAGCTATGCTCGGCGTTTCTCTGAGGGATCGCATCAGAAATGAGGTAATCCGTCAGAGAACCAAGGTCATCGACATAGCCTACCGAATCAGCAAGCTGAAGTGGCAGTGGGCTGGCCATATTAGCCGAAGAACCGATAACCGTTGGGGTAAACGAGTTCTAGAGTGGAGACCGCGCCTCGGCAAACGTAGTGTAGGACGTCCTCAGGCACGGTGGAGTGATGACTTGCGCAAGACGGCTGGCAGGAGCTGGATGCGAGAAGCCGAAAATCGATCTCAGTGGCGTGCACTTGGAGAGGCCTATGTCCAGCAGTGGACTGCGATAGGCTGATGATGTATGATGATGATGTATGTTTACTAAATAAATATCTTTAACAAAATATTATTGTGTGTTAGTAAAGATGCCTCCAGCCACAAGTTTTAAATATCAAAGGCAATAAATAGTGATTTTAATGTCATACTTTTCAGATTTTAAATTAATGTCTGCTTGCAATAGATACAATAAATAACTGTTAACTACATATTGTATTTTATAACTCATAACTTCCTCATCGCTTAGTAGATGTTTTACTGCTATAAGAACTTCTTTCCAACCAAAAGTAACTATATAAAAAACACCTTGGTGAACGACATCAATGATAGCGGCTCTAAAAACCATAAGATCACATTTTTATGGTTTTATGGCATCTAATTAAATACCAAAACAGTATTCGAACCGGATTGCCAAATCTTGATTACTTAATCCTTTACCAAAAAACCTTCGCTTGCACCAAATAAAGCACATCCAAATATGTCAAGCATTTCGCTAAAGATGACACAAATGTACAGTAGACTGCACATCAGTGGTACCTGTCATGCACCTTAACTCAATAGTAATAAGCACGATTTTCCTATAAAACTGTTACCAATGACCTGAAGTTGACTGTACGTCATGCGAAACCATGACCCTTTTCTGAACAGTCGGGCAAAACATTTGAATCCTGTTGACCTAGTGATGGTAATAGAAATAAAGATAAAGCCATAGATTATGGATCTGTTTACGTCACTACATTTGAGAATGTTGTAAAGGCTTGGACACAGTATAGTAAGTTCTACGTTATTATACAATACGAGAAATATGGAAATATTTCTAAACTGTGGCAAATCATCAGATGTCCTTTCTCACTGTATGTACAGCGAAATAGAGTGTCAGACTTATAAGAAAACCCACCATGTTCTTTCTGGAGCCCTTTGCGTACCAGAGGCGCCGTAATTCACGCGAATCATCCAACAGCTTAGCAAATGGGGCTAGAAAATTTGGTTTACAAAAATATGGATATTGTCAATTCCCATGCAACGAACACCACCATGTTTCAAGAAGTTCACATAAAAGGTATTAAACAGGTGGATGATAGAGGCCCTGAATAAAATATAAGCCCTAATATTATAATGTCAAAACAGGTAATACCAATCTATTCTGTTTATGTATTTTTTTCACAAACCGCGTGCAAGTGTTCACACCCTAACTCACAGTAATGGAATGACACTAAAGTAGATAATGCACTGTTGGTGGATCACTTTACAAGCTCGCTTGTTGAGTGGCCTCTGAACTGATACTGTTTATCTGCCTGAGTGCTTGTATTGGCTGGAGGTTGTTTTAGATTTTTTTGTATATAATAATAACGTCCAGATAAAGGCCATGGCGGTTCTTTTTAAGGCATTCTGCTTCTGCATAAGCATTTGCGCAGAGAAGTGCACTCTCTATTCCTTCACTCTCATTACCCGATGGGACAATTCGACACGATTGGCGAGAGATAAAACGCAGGACCGACAGTTATGTGCTCTCCGATATACGAGTGTATCAATCACCAACTTCCAGAGACTTGGCAATGGAGTTATTTTATGTAAAGTTATAATTTGAGATGACATCAAATAGAGCAGAATGAAATAAGAAGATATGTATGCTGAGCCCACCAAATAATATTTTGGACAAGGGCAGAAGCTATATGCCAATCTAAATTAAATTAAGATAAACAACACAAGACAATTAGAACACAAAAGTCAATGACCAACAAAAGCTTCAATTAACATAAAAATAAAACTAAAACAAAACTAACAACTAGATAAAACAGTACTTCAGGCAGTCTAACCACTGTATAAAAGCATTTTCCTACATTATACCAGTAGACATTTTATGAGCCATAACGATAGACCAATCTTTGTGGAGTAAAATTTTCAGCCTACTAACATTTTACAGTCCGTAAAGAAAGTAGGCGGATCACACAGTGCCACGCACATTTGTTCGCGAACATATTTCGGCTCCAGCCCACTGCTCCCTGATCTTCTGTTCGCGTACAGTTGCAGTTTAGGCAAGATTTTCGTAGGTAATAGGTACGCGTAATTTGTTACTGTTTGCTAAAGCAATAAGTAGTCACAGTGTCGGGTAGATTCTCTCTTATTTACTACCTATGGAGTTCCCAAATTGTGTTAAAACTTTTGGAATGGAACTATGGAACAAATTTTGCACAATATTTAGTTATCATATAATAGGTATTACACAATTTGAAGGTCTAGGGGCCGCGTCAGGCAATACAGCACACAGCATCAATTCTCATTTTGTACCGCGGCAGTGTGAGACACTCGCAGGCTCACAGGCTGTATTTAGGAACACATTAAGTAAATGTTGTGTAAAGACAACACATAAACATGTTCTAACATTAGGAGAGAACGCGTAAATATGTCGTCGTATCTCAGCGAGCTATTAAGTTCAATTGACGGACAAATTTTACGGGATTAATATGTGGTTTTGGTGGAAGGACACTAAAAAAGAATAGAGGGGGAAGTCCACGGAAGACAAAATAATCAGGGAAGTCTTTTTGTTTGGTGTTAGCAAAACAAATTAATCGTTGGGGGTTGCGGCTTCGATTCCAGCATAGATGTGATTTAGCCTTGGCATTCCTACGTATAATGTCTACAAAACATAGTTGGGAAAAAGGCTTGGGAGATGATGAATATCTACAAAACATAGGTCCATTTATCAATTGTCCAGTTCTTATAGTACAAGCTTTGCTTTAGCCTAAGTTCACCGTCAACATTTTTGTGTTTTCATAAAACGACGTTCAATTTTAAATCAAACAGTTTTAAGAAAAACTATCATTTAAGTAGTCGGAAAACTTTGTTCCTTATTATGTTACTAGATGTTGTCATGTAATTTCTATCCCTTAGCTAAATATGCATAACAGACTGTAAGAATAGACATCTTATCCGTTTTTCAGTCAAAGAAGACGACTAATGGATGATCCATTAGTATATCAGCCGGCATCCGCTCTTACGCGATAATATCGCAAAGATTAGTTACAAGGACTCTCTTACTACATTAAAGTGCTGTACCTAATCTATTTAAAGAGGTCGGTTAATAGAAATAAATAATGGGATGTGCTTTAGTTGTCTTAAAGAATCGATAGAGTACCTAATAATTCATGTAGATATCCTCGATTAAATTGAATTTCTTGTCTATTTCATTTTCTTTTTCTTTTGCGGTTTGTTCAAAAAGTATTATATCCTGTTGAAGTAAGTCCAAAATCCGCAAAGGTACACCTTGGAATAAAAGCGAATGCGGTAGCAAATAACGAAGAAACATTTATGAAACTACAACATTTTTAGGCTTGACAGTAAAAAAAACAGACAACATTTAAATTAGGAATGTCCCTCTCTTAGAATTCTTTTTACAGCACTTCTATTTTAGCGTATTTTCCACAACGCTCTATTTGTTACAAATATGGTTTCAAAAATGATGTTAAAAAACCGATCGAGTCAGTCGAGAGTCAGTGTTTAACAAAATGATCGCGAAAATGCGTCACAACGGAAAACCATCATGACCATAATGTTAAACATATCCTTTATTTACATATCAAGAGCTAATGCTTTGCTATCAGTTGCATTTCTTATCATTTGTCTTGTAACAACCAGTTTAACGTGTTTTTAACTACCGTACATTTGCTTCAGAACTGATAAAGGGAAGGAAGTTGAGATATCCAGGTATGTTTATTTATTTTTTGTCATACGAAGGTATACATATTGTACCTAGTTGATAATTTCGGTGAAAAAATATTGAAATCATTGATTGCAATACGAAATGTAAATTTCTTTAGTGTTCATAAGAATATGAAAATACTTTAAATTAATGAATAAAAAATCCGCATCGACTATTAAAATCTCAGTCATTTATTCAAACTTAACTGCAAAACAGCACTTTTTGAACGTTAAGATTCACAAAAAGGCAGCCCTTAAAACGCCCACCCTTCACCACTTGCTATATGTTTTTGCCGGGAAGAAGAAGTGGCGCAACAAACTCCCCAGCAACACATATCTGTCTGTAGGTTAGAAGAACCATATTCATAAACACATCACAGAAAACGCATCGTTCTAAACTCAAGTATCAAAAACCCGCCAAATATAATATTCTACATTGTCTATGTAGATCAGATTTAATAAAAGGCAAAGGCGTTTGACCATACTGCTTAGATCTTTTTCCAGTGCATCGGAACGAGGTTATAATAAAATTGTCCGATGTCCGGGGAAATCTGCAACTTAATTGCTAGCCCGGGGCAGTCTGTGCTCTCCGGGATTCATATTACGGGATTATTAAAAACCGGAGATATTAGTAGAATGTTTTATGAGTTTTATGGCTTGAAATGATAGGTTTTCTCGTGTCAATGAATTTTAGTTCTGAGCTGTAGCAATAAATTGAAAATAAATTATATACAATACTACTGAAAAAAATAAGTTCGTTGCCACTACAACTAAAAATCACCAGTGACATAAAAAAGTTTTCAAACCTTCTTGGAACGATAAAAAACTCTTTTGAATTTAGAAATCGTCTTCGCTTCCATAATCAACAGAACTTGGAACTTCACCACTTAAAGCCATTCCCGTAAAAAAACATCGGCTTAAATCAAAGCCATCCTTCACTTAATTAAGTAATTAAAACTTACACAATAAAAATATATTTCCATAAATACTGGCACGACCATTATTTCAAGCAAATACTTATTGGAACTTCTTGATTTACAGTCAATAAAAAACAGAACTTTATTTAACTTGGACAATTAAAGGAAACCGGACGGTGACAGAAAATGAATGATTAGTTTATTTTGACCCATTTTTACTGCGATCATTTTTACACTCAATTATTTTCCGAACTTATTTATAGGCTTAGCTAGTTCGTTAGCGGTATTTCAGGCTTTTTTTATCGTACTAGATTCTAGTACGAACGACGCAAAACGATTAGTTCTTCTAGTAACTAGAAGAACTAATCGTTTTGCACTTATCCAAAGGAATGTAGTACCTACACAGGAAACTTTTTGTTTATTTAGCTCCGAAACTACAGAAACTATTTTCAAAAATATTTTACTGTTGGAAAACTTCACTACTCCCTAGTAAGATAAGCTATATTTTATACTAGTATTTTATATAAATAAGGGAAGTTCTCCCAGACGTGTGAAACAATGGAAAAATCAGTTTTTCCATTGTTTTAAATCCATATTTTAACGGATCCCTTGTAAATAAATCCCTTCTACATCCGATCAAGAGTAAACATAACCAAAAATATACGACGAACATTCTCCCAGTAAACATTGCCAAACAATACTCTACATATTTACTACCAGAGTATCGTTTGTCCGTACATACGTACAGTCAACTTCAGGTCAGTGGTAACAGTTTTATAGGAAAATCGTACTTATTACTATTGGGTTAAGGTGCATGACAGTTACCACTGATGTGCAGTCTACTGTACATTTCACAAATCCTTCAGTTACAGCCGGGAACACGATCACACTAGTTTGCGCTGAATTTTACTAGCTACACATATTCTGCATATTAAAGTGATATTACATTTGTTAGAATTCCGTTCCCTTGAGGACAGGAATTATGAACTGTGTTTAATAGAGGGAGTTATGATGTCCTGGTTGTAAATGTACTAAGGAGTTAGTTTAAATGTTTGGTGCAAAGGTGTGTAAAAACTGTGATATGGATGTGGATGAGATTTAGTGAATGGATAGTTCTTAGGTTGGGTTTCATTTTAATAAAAGCGATTCTTTGGTTAAATCAGTCAGACATTACTGTTATTTGATAAATGATACGCCCTTTTGGAATGGGCAACTAGAATCAAACTTAGTTACATTATTTGACATTCATAAGAGCGTGTAAAGGCCTAAAAGAAATAAATGATTTGACTTTGACTAACTGCTTCTTAATAGATACATATCTACATATTATATGCAAACCTTCATAATGAATTACTCTATCTATTGATGAAACTACATAAAAATCAATGCAATAGCTTTAGACTTTGTTTTAAAACATACAGATATGTTAACCATGAGGAAAACTTTACCAATAAAATTCATATGCTAATATTGATCGGAATTTTACCATAACGCACATAAGGTCAAAGTTTATAAACGAATAAAGTTTTAACTCTAATTTATTATGCAGCAAACTGTTGCTCTTGCAAAACTTATGACTTTAATAAATTGGATAATTTATTGCCAATATTAATAACTTAATATGTAATTTGATACACACATTCCATATTTTAGACGATCTCTTAAAATATACATGATACTTTTGGAAGAAACAAGAAGATTTTTGTTCAAATAACATTGAATTTTACGATGTGATATAGTTTTACTAAAACTACGTTTTTTGGTCTAGATAAATCGGTAACTAAATATCCTTAACCCCTTGTAAACTGCTTTGACAAAGGAAGGTTACAAGACACCGCAAAGTCTAAGAATAAAAAAAAGTTTGTAATAAAATAAACTACAAGGTTTTATAGTTTTAGCACAATTTATATTCAAAGACGACAATCTTTTATTAAATACTAGCTTCTGCCCGCGACTTCGTACGCGGATCCTGTCCCTTATGCCAGCGACTACGTTGTCAGCAAAATCAAAGATCTGAATAGTCGCAATAGACGTGACCATAGGGATAAAAGTAGTGATTCTAATTAGTCTGCATTTAAGTTGTGTGTGGCAAAAATATAACACGTATTATTACGTAAAAAACATTAAATAGATGACAAAGTCGTGGTGACTTAGTGGAATTCGTGGTGGTTTAGTGGGAAGAGAACCAATCTCTCAAGTATGAGCGTGCGTCTTTGATTCCAGTCTGGCAAGTGCCTGCCAATGCAACTTTTCTAAGTTCGTATGTACTTTCTACGTATATTTTGGATACCAATGACCGTTTTTGAGGGATGTTAAACTGTAGGTTCCGACTGTCATTGAAACATTTTGGCAGTCGTTATAGCAGAAGCCAGTAAGTCTTACCTGGAGGAGTGTTGAGCGGGTAACCGGGTTGTGGAGGTCAGATAGGCAGTCGCTCCTGTAAAACACTGGTACTCAGTTGCATCGTGACTGGAAGTCAACCCTAACATAATTGGGACAAAGGCTCTTGAGATAATAACGACAATAATAATGAGATATAGGCACCGCAGGACATCTGAGGCTGATGATGGGGAGTAGCGACCCCGCGGGGCTATATATACTGAGTTCTCCAGGGAGTGTATACTGTCCCCCATCTCCGGCCGGTCGGACTGAACCATGACGGGGGTAGGTCTCACGCCTCTGGCTTGGCTTGGCCGTCCAGAGTGGAGTCGCTAGAGCAGGATTAGTAGCCCTGCTCGGAGGGTAGGTGCCTCATGGTAAGCACAGGGAGCGCGTAATCTGCGTTTAAAGTCCGCCGAGGTATCCTCACCCTTCAGCCCCTCATGTCCCTGTTGTCCTCTTGTTCCTATTCAGTGACTGGTTCCCGGGGGCCCAGTAAGTGAGGTGGCGAGTCTCCACCTGCCGTTTTTACATGTACCTAATACATTGTCATCCACTAACATCCCATCACAATAGCCCAAGTAGTTTTCCTCCATAGTTAGCAATAGTCTAGCACAGAACCGGGGATTGTCTTTTTTTTAACGACGTCCACCGGGGATTGTCCTTGGGTTCATAGTGCATTTCTATAGTGTATAAAGGGATAATCGTCGGTTTTGTGTCACCATTTCATTAAAGTTGTCTCAAAAGAGCTTCAGCGTGTTGGCTTCGGCCCCACGTTTGCCCAAAAATTCGGAACTCTGTAGTCCCGAGGTCTGGAAGAGACATACAAAATAATAATGAGATATAACGGAACAAAGTTAGAGAGTGGGGGCCCGTGACGCCACGTCTAGATATGTAAAAGGATGATGGGCAATTTTATATGAACCCTGGCCTGATAACCAATAAAGTTCTAATGTATATTAGATTATTGCTTACACCATACAGTTACTGAAATAAAACAGTTCATGTCAAGAATCGACCGGAAATAAGTACAGTCGGGCACAAAGGAGTTATACTTTTTGCACCATTTTTTTTTGTTAAAATACAATCCATAGTAGAAAAATTCATCGCATGGTGTATTTTCGTCAACTAATTACTTATTTAAATAAGCCTAGGGTAGACTATCAATTTAAAACGGTCTTAACTAGGCATAATTGTTTTAATAGCAAAACAAAACATAAAAACTTTTACTTCTACCACCGTATATTATTTCCATTATTGGAGATAGCATTTCCTCTTTCTGCGGCACCAGGATATTCGGCCCTGGGTTGTCGAATTATTAGAAAAGTAGCGACCCACCCCAGCTTCGCACGGGAAAACAGTATTTCGTCACTATTTAACGGATGTTATTACACATACAAACCTTCTTCTTCAATCACTCTATCTTTGAATATAATAATATATTAAAAAACCGCATCAAAATCCGTTGGGCAGTTTGGAAGAGTTAAGTTCTCAAAGTGACATAGGGATAAAAGGACTGAAAAAGCGACTTTGTCTTATACTATCTATGTAGCGATGCACAAACCACAGGGTTATATTTCAAAGCAAGATGTATTATCCTGGCCATTAGATGATGTTTGTGCAAGTACTCACGACAAGTATTTGCATTAAATGGGCTACGAACTGACTGATTTGAAAAATCTTTCAGTGGTGGAAAAGCTACGTTATCTTTATCTTTATCTTTATCTTATATATAAAAATAAATTGATGTTCGTTAGTCTCACTAAAACTCGAGAATGGCTGGACCGATTTGGCTTTTTTTGGTTTTAAAATGTTTGTAGAGTTCCAGGGAAGGTTTAAACGATACGAAGTTCGCGGGATCAGCTAGTTTATAATAAGAAGATAGGTATACCTATACGTGCCAAAGTGGTTTAATTCCATAGGCTGTCCTATGCTATCAAGTGTCATATATTCGTTCTCCGGTGGTTTACAAGGTTGTGCCCATAACAAAAAATGAAGCTTAGGGTCTAAGCTTTCATTTGATATGCGAATGGTTTTTACCCGACTGCCAAAGAAGGAGGGTAATGTTTTTCGAGTGTATGTAAGTATGTAAGTATGTAAGTATGTATGTATGTCTGTTCCTTTGTGACCTCCTGTAGCCTAAACGGCTTGATGGATTTTGAAGTATGAGGTATCGTTAGATTTGTCTTGATTACGGAGTGTCATAGGATACATTTTATCCAAAGTCCACGGGATATTTTTTCTAAATTTCCCTTTAAAAATATGTATGCGGTATCATTAGATTCATTTCAATCACGGGAGTAATTAATATAGGATACGTTTTTCTCAAAATTCCACGGGAACATGTTAATTCTGCGTCAACGCAAAGCAACTCATGCGTTAGCAAGCAAAAAGCGATTCTTTTGGCGATACAATCACGTCGTCTTGATCAAATGCATGAACGTCGTCTTGATCGTCTTGAACGTCGCATTGGCGGTAAATTTATGTTGCGGAGTAACATCACTCGTAATCTAAAGCCAAATGTCGTCGAAATAATTTAAAATGGTACTTACATATACATAGTCTTCTACATCTACAACATTTTTTAAATAAAAAACAGCTAAAAGTTATAAATAAAAGAATTATTATTAAAAAACAAAATACCCGACTGCACACTAAAAGAGTAAAACAAGCCCCACAATAATATTGATCAATACAACTTTACTGAATATAATTTATAAATATTGATGGAAAGCATCGCAGGCGGGGACCACCTTGACCGCCACCAACGAAAATTCTGCTAAATGGTGCACAACCCAAATGACTATAAATGAGCCTCTGTTGGTCCCCGCCTGCGATGCTTTCCATCAATATTTATAAATTATATTCAGTAAAGTTGTATTGATCAATATTATTGTGGGGCTTGTTTTACTCTTTTTTTAGTGTGCAGTCGGGTATTTTTTATTGGATATACCGGCCAATTTTACCCATCATCCTTTGTACTAAGCAGTGCTTAACACGAAATTCAAGTGTTGTTGTATCTTCGTTATTATTTGTTTGTGAGAGAGAGAAAAGAAAAATGCGTGTCCATTATTTTAGGGTTATCTAAACTAAAAGACGGACTAATTACTTTTTTTGATTCACCATACCTATTTCATAACATTCATTTCTATACATTTCAAGTGTAGTATTGCTCTTGAAGTTCCACATCAGGTGTTCCAGATCTTCGATGTTTATACGTCAATACAGAGTGCTTATCAGATTGAACCACTTTTGCTAAAACGTCATATCTTCATATGCTTCATATAGTCTAGCAGGGCTCCTGGAGTTCCACATCAGGTGTTTTACATCTTCAATTTTTATAAGTCAACAGAGAGTGCTTATCAGATTGAACAACTTTTGCTAAAACGTCATACCTCTATATGCTATAGTCTAGCTGGGCCCCTGGAGTTCCACATCAGGTGTTTTAGATCTTCAATTTGTATAAGTCAATAGAAATTGCTTATCAAATTGATCAACTTTTGCTAAAACGTCGTACCTGTATATGGTACAGAGAAGCTGGGCTCTTGGGGTTCCACATCAGGTGTTCCAGATCTTCAAATTTATTATCTCAGCTGAAAATGCTCATCACATGAAACAATTTTTGCTATGACACCATTTTTGTATCTCTTATAGTTTTGTTGGTCTGTTGGTGTTCTGCATCAGGTCTTCAAGTTTCAAAGATAAATTATAGCCTATATGTTGACCAGACTTAATACTGATACAACAAAGAAAAAATCATTGAAATCCGTTCAGTAGTTCGGAAGATTAGCGTGTACAAACAAACAGACATACAGACATACAGACATGCAGACATACAGACAAACAGACAGAATTTTTTTTTGGATTTGTGCTCCATTACTGTTTCTAAACCCCACCCAATAATTATTTTTTTTATATATTCAATGTACAGACACAGTTTTTTTACAGATTTATTATATGTATAGATATAGATTTATTTTTTAAGTATAGTTTTACCTGTATTCTGTAAAAACTGCTCCGCACACTCAGATAAAAAAAAGTCAACGAAGGAATGAATGAGCTACCTATTTACCTACTAAAAGATTGAATTAAATAGAACCAGTTTAGTTCATAGCGCTCCTAACATACGACAACTTGAAACGCAAACCCCTATTTTATAAAAATCCTTCAAACCACGTAAGTAACGTGACTACACCCCTTTAATCCTAAATAATGATAGGAATACTTTTACAAAGAGATAATTTATAGGTGAAGCCATTTAGAAAAATGGCCGCCCCACCCTAACAAAGTGCCGTCGAAGTTTTAATCAATTCCGTCAAAGTTTTTGGACCAAATAAATACGTAACGGCTTTTTTCTTTTTTGCAATTTGGGGCACTTAATCTTGTAGGGTATGCGAGGTTGTTTCCTATAGCAATAGATCTTACGACCGTATATTGAAACGCCACTGCGTGACTGCTCAAACGTCATTATTTTTAGGCTTACGTTTGCTGCCACAGAAATACTTTCAGTGGAACTTAAAATTAAGTATCGTTTGAGTATTATTTAAGCTAGAGATTTTAAATATTAGGTTTTTCCATATAATAAGGAGTGGCTTTTCCCCACAGTTTCACACGAATCCTGTAAGAACTAGGTAGGTAGTTCAAGCATCAGTCCAAATAAAATTTCCTCTCAATCGATTGAGTCCTTTTAAAACCTAAGAAATCTGGCAATGGCATTAAAATACTAAGATTACGTAAATCTCGTAGAACTTTCTTGAAGAATTTTATTCCCATTTCTACTAGAAACTAATGACTGAGCCAGGAATCTGATAAAGTCAATCAATGTGCTAAGAATACCCTTTTCATCTAGACTCTAGACTGAGAAATGACAGATATTAAGTGACCTTCTGCAAGTTTAAATTACTTTCTAAATTCGTAAAGTTGGTTCAGTTTGACAGTTAAAAGGCTTAAACATTTAAATTATATGAAATTTCTTTAATAACTTTGTTCTGATGAATTTTACTTTTGAATAACCTAGCTGTTTGTTGCGGGTTTCACCTGCATTCTGCGGGGACAACTTCACGCACCCAGATAAAAAGTAGCCCATTCGATTCCTTCATAAATAGGCTATGTAACACTGAAATTATTTCTAGAATCGGTGCAGTGGTTTTCGAGATAAGCGCGTTCAAACAGACAAACTCTTCAGCTTTATCACATAAGAATACATGTAACCACTCAGCCGAAATCAGCCTAATTTTGTTCTTACAGGTCCGATAGCAAATAAGGTCCATAAACAGATAAATTTACAGCTTCATCTTACATGTAAATGTTACTAAGCCAAAAACCTGAGTTCAAGTATAAAAATATTCAAAACGTATCCAGACACCATTGCTCCATTTCCAGCGTCAACACATTTTCCGATTTGCGTCAGAAATATCGTCTGACATCGCAGAAATCTGATCTACTTTCCGAGTCTGACAAAAAATGGAAATCCTGACATTGCTCGAAGTGCAAATCTAATACAAAGTCTATGTTTGTCGGGTAAACTGTGGATAAGGTATCCGAGTTATCTCTCTCCTATGTTCATAAAGTTACAAAACTTATTTTTAGAAGAAATAACATAGACGTTGTGTTAGTGTAGGTGAGCAACGTGGCTTTAGAAATGTAGGCTATATTCTTTGGTAGTAGGTAAAATGACTATAGGTAGGTAAAATATTATACAAAGCATCAGAAAGGATCAGAATAATGTTGTAAGCTATACTTAACTATAATTTCAATAATGGTTAATCTGTATTTTAAAAAATCCTACTACCTACCTATGTATTTTAATACTCAGCAAGTTTCTAAATACACCTTAAACTTCTTTCTACAAGCCACCTTTGGTAAAAATATTTACTCACTAAATAATTTATTCACAAATAAGTACAAATAAGTAATGTTATTTTAATCCGTCAAGCGTCTTCATACGAAAGCATTTAATAAATAAAACAGTAAATATTATTGCATATTAACTTCAACAATATTTTTTCACAAAAAACAACGTTGTCAAAATAAACGAAACATGTTTTGACATTGTTAATATCTCGTACGTTTTGCGTGTCTGTTTATTTTACGCCTGTACGTGCGTATTCAGTACTTTTTCACATATACTGCTTACTTGATGAGTAATGACTAATAACGCTTTTACATTAGCGGATTACGCTTAACGCGCGATATATTCGTGGAAAAAAGTGTCGCTTGGTTTCAGGTGTCATCTTTTAATTCAGGCAGTTGTCAATTGTTTGTTTTCAAACTATTGTTAATCAGTTCAATTGTTCAGTCATGATCACATTACACTCAAAAACAAACAGCTATGGCCCAAGTACTCCGACAGTATAAACTTCAGTTAGACCTATATGTACAGGCAAACAGGAATTTTGCATATAAATACCTACATAATTATGTTAGCACGAAAATAGTAAAGAATTTCATTACCAAAAATATACCATCAGATGTAATAATCGTATCATTCAGAAGAATAAAACATAACCGTATTTTTGTCCAAAAAGATCCCATTTATTTCCGTCCTATTTTCCCGAGCCGAGCTTAATCTATTGTTCTGTATGCTAATCATTTTCGCTCGAGTCTGTCCTGTAATGGAACTTTTACTTTGGAGTATCTGCACACACTACAGACTTTTAGTCGGCCTACAGTTGCTCAGATGGTAGGCAAAATTTGTTTTTAAAGATTTTTTTTTGTCCAATCAAAGTGATTCAGCCTTTTTCCATGTCGGGGCTTCCAGTCTCACCCAATGCAGCTAAGTACCACCAGTGTTTTACAAGGAGCGACTGCCTATCTGACGTCCCGATACCTCGAATAACCGATAACTCTTGGAACCCGATACCTCTTGGAAAGACTGGTGTTTTCAGCCGGTCTTATACCGACTAAATACCTGATCTTAGTAATGCGTTATACCATTCATCTTCACACTGATTTATGGGCCCAAACAAAGTATCGGCCGACTAAAAGTTTATAGTGTGCGGATACACTTACTTTAATGTTTTGCGCCTAACTTGGTCTGGTCTGGAATTATAAGTTGTTCCTTATTGTTTCTTTTTAATTGACTAACTTTAGGTTTATTGTTTTCGTACTCATTTCAATGATTTATAACCTCGCACTTATTGTTTTATTTCTGGTTAATAACGTGATAAAGGAACCCTGTTGCTATACGTTTTTTTAATTTCAATTCAGCGATGTAAATGGGTTGAGGAGATGAATTTTTCAAGCGATATATGATAAAGACTGGAGAACTAGTATATGAAACAAACAAACAAACTCTTCTACCTTATAATATTATTTTGGAACTACAGATTTTCCTAATAGTCCACAAAACCAGCAATAAATACGTGTTCATTCACAGTAGTAGCCACCTACTACTAGTTCTACGCCTCGGCCACATAAAACGATCCGTTCAAGCGATTAGTATCAATTTTGTGTTCAATTGGCGCGATTTATAGACGCCATTGCACTGCGCGTTGCTTCACCATCCGTTTGTAGGAACTCCATGATTTTGGTGGGACATTCCTGTTTTCTTTTTTTTACTTTTGTATTACGTGTAGGTAAGGTTGTAAATATATAGTCGATTTAATAGTAAAAATAACATTATACAACCTTCATCGTTTTTTTGAGTTTTGTAAAGTCAAAGTATTTATTTGCACATGAATACAGTAGGTTCATAAGGTGTTACAAAATTTCAGTGATATGATATTTTGTGGGACAAATATACATAATATTTTGTGAGATTGTTGGCAAAAAAATATAAAGATAAATAAAATATTTGCTTTATTGCACACTTAATAGAGAATCAATATATAAACTGTAGGTTTACAATAGTTTTCAAACTAAACATGGAAACGCAGATAAAATCCCAACGAAACAGACAATTATTAATTAATATCTGATATTTAATGCCTGAAAATAGGTCACATATAAGGCTTTACCTATAAACTTTTAATGTCTTGTTTGTGCCAATGGTATTTACGACAAAGATAATATTAATAACATCTTGTTTTGATATTGTAAAATCATATTATGATATTGCTGAGTAAACGCTTCTTTGATACATGGATTTTTTTAAGTTGCAAAGTAAGGAAAGTAGATTTATTTTATATCTATTTCAAAAATAGCATCATGTTTCTTTTCGTTTAGAAATCTAAAAAAAACGTGTATTTTGTTCTCACTGACAGTTATTACCGTAAAAAAACAATAAAACTACCTTTTGTTTCACGTAGGTACTAGTTCAACAATAATGTTTAAAAAATAGGTTTATGTGTTTGTGTGTATTTGTGTCATGTCGGTCGAATTATTTTATTGTATGTTTCTTTTTTTTATTTTTTGAGCAAAACTGCCTTAGTCGTAAAGAAAACACCATTTCTTTTGTAGAAACTCAATATTACCTAGCTTAGCTTAGCCATATTTATCTCTATATAATTAAATATTAGTTGCCATTGTTAAATTAATCAAAAATACCTACTCCTTTGAATAGTTGTCCTAAATTCAGCACTCTCACATTTATTTTGCGTGCAATTCTTAAAAACAAAAGAACATCTCCAATATTTCAACAAACTTCCTTTGATATCAAATAAATAATAACGCGTAAAAACCCTCATAACACATCAGAGATAATATGTTTATTACCAATAAATACACTGGCGGCTAATTTCATAAACTTCAGTTTCCGCCAGAGTGTTCCCAAATTCTCGGTCAACTCATAATGAAACCGAAATGACGTGTAAATCAGTCAAATTGGAAGAAAGTACATGAAAAATTGTACTTTGGCGAACTTCCAAATCACTAAATAACATTTCCGTGGGCCGTCTAAGTGTGATGCACTGAAATCTTTTATAAGGGTTCCGTACCCAAAGGGACCCTAATGTTTTCGCTCCTCTGTCCGTCCGTCCGTCCGTCCGTCTGTCACCAGGCTGTATCTCATGAACTGTGATAGTTAGAGAGTTGAAATGTTCACTAATGATGTATTTCTGTTGCCGCTATAATAACAAACACTGAAAACTAGAATATAATAAATATTTTGGGGGCTCCCATACAACAAACGAGTTTTTTTGCTCATTTTCTAAATAATGGTACGGAACCCTACGTGCGCGAGTCTGACTCGCACTTGGCCGGTTTTTTCCTTTACCAAGGTCCGTCATAATGGTAAAAAGTATAATAATTCTTACACCGCTCATGATTTTAGATGGCCAGTTAATAGCAATATGTAGATAGAAATAAATTAATCTTAAAAGGGGTTTTGACGTCATCGGAAGTTGTAAAGATCCAGCAACATCAAATAGTAAATGGTTACTGAGAAATAAGTGACAAACAAGATTTTTTCTGCTCATAAACTAGAAAATCTAGGTGGTCTACACTAATTCTATCAATTGAAGTCGTTAATTTATTCGCCACATCACAGAAAACCATATTTTCTTAGATAATTTGTTACTCATTAATTTTCGTTTTACACAACTAAATACCTTATTTTTATATAAAGTTCTATTTATTCATGTTATTTTCATGAGAAAGCAAAAAAATCTAAAAATATATTTCCAACCTTAAACATTTCTAAACCCAACCCTTTAAAAGCCTGAATTTCTTTTAGGTCTACTGAACCTTAAACAGATTAAAAGACGGTCAATTCATAAGAAATAAACCTTTTCAAGTTTTTCAAAAGCAAATAAGAACCAAAGATGATTGGTTCAATCGTTAGCAACAAAAAGACAGATCACAAACCACGCTTGACGTTTCTAAACTTGAGTAGACCTTGTAATCCAACCTCAAATAGCAAAAAGGTTACATGTTGACAAATACATATTACGAAGAACAACTTCTAAGAGTACTGGCACACTACAAATTTTTAGTCAGCCGATAGTTTGTTTGGGCTCATCAATCAGTAGTACGCAAGTTACAAAGATCGGGTATTTAGCCGGTATCAGACCGATTGAAAACTTTGATAGGACTCAAGATTTTCTTTGAAAAATATTTTTTGCAAAACATCGGGTCAACTGTCGGAAGCCAGTAAGTCTGACACCTATCTGACGAAGGGATATTGAGTTGCCCGAGTAACAGGGTAGAGGAGGTCAGAGACTGGAAGCAGACCCCAACATAGTTGGGAAAAGGCTCGGCAGAGGATCGTGTCAACTGTTGGCCGACTGTTTAATCTACAGTATGCGGGTATTCTAAGGGATAAGCGTCTCTTTTTTTTTGGGATCCCTCAATCCTTTTAGCGTCTGCCCCCATTTTGCTGTGAAGATTTTTGCGTGCTATAATTTACGACCAGATTCTAAGCTATTCATGGCACGTAAAGTGGTTTTAACGTTTTAAGGCTATTTTAATATTTATTCATAACGGATATCGTTTACATATTCTATCTAGCTTCTTTTATTTTCCGCTCCAAAAATTTTCTAAGAACCTATATCTGTTTTGTATAGATTATTTTGTAAGTACTCCAAAGTATATTGTTGTATTTATCCACTGCTCTTAGAAATCCCTTAAGTTATGTGCTAACGATGTATTTTTTTATAAAAAAATTAAGTAGCTAAAAATGCTTTTTTTTCAAGAAAAGTTATTGTATAAATGAAAGCATTTTTTTTTCTTCGGGACTGACCTCAAACTTCTAGCAACGTGGTCACCGTATAACAACACATTATAGAACATTTGTTTCGGGATATCTTAATGAAGACATATGAAGGGGGCTGAGGTTTTGTGCCCCAACCCGGTGACCTGCCGACAGATTTGTCCAATGTCCACGTATGTATCATAAATTATTGTTATTATTCTATTTGGGAGAGAACAGAACATTTTTTCCTTGAATTTCTTTAAGCCTTTACTGTGACATTTATTTGGTCTATAGGTTCTTCTATACTAGTGTAATAAAGAGGTTTTGGGCTCCAAAACTACTGAACCAATTTGAAAAATTCTTTGACTGTTGGATAGCTACACTCTTCCCGAGTAACATACGCTATATTTAATGACAGGGCAGGCAGTAGTTCCCACGTAACGCGGGTGAAACCGCGGGAAAACGGCCAGTAGAACTATTGACTGCTATGATTTTCACACAGATATTGGTCACTCGACTGAATATGAGGCTCGCAAGTTCAATTTCCGAGTCAGGTACATTGTAATTGGGTTTCCCAAGTGACATTTAATGGAACCAGGAATCTCAATTCTGCCCGAATAATGGCAAGTCGTGTCCTCAATTACTTCTTAGACACAGCTAGATTTTTGAGGTGTCATTAGATACAAAAAAGTTAAAGATAATTGACACGGGGCTTAAAAAAATAATACAAAACTCTATTAAACATTTAAATATCTTTAACTTTTTGTAAAAGCAATGTGTTCAAGCGTATTTAACTTTCCATATCTTATAGTTAGTCCATACTCCTCAGTTGGTTCCTCTGAGGACTTTGAAAACTAGCGTTTTATGTAAAAGAAAGATAATCTGTAAGACCCTTTGAGGAAACCAGCGTCATGTTTTATGTAAAAGAAAGCTAATCCAAAAATTATACGCATAAAATGTGCCACACGTACCCAAAGGCTTCTAACAAAATCTTTGTCACACGTGTTCTTCTTATAAAACTAATCCACACATTAGGTCATTGTCCTTTTTTGTGGGAAATCATCAAATGATCCTCCCGTTGTGGGTGCAGTGTGAGGGAGTGTCAGACTCTTACCCACCATGTTCTTTCTTAAGTCCTTCATGAACCAGGGCCGCGGTAACGAGCTAGCCCCAGCAGGCGTTGCCCCTAATAGGATCCCCTTGAGTCTGCTGACTCTCTTTGAGGAGCGCGTGGAACAACACGCGCCGCCGACGCGGGCCTGTCTTGTTTTAGAGACAGGTCATTGACCTCAGATTACAAAAGCATCATAATACCAGTAATCCAGTTCTTCATCATAATCGTTAGTTGGAGCATCTATCATAAAAGATTATGATATTATCCTTCCCTATACTTATTGCTAATTTTAGTGTAAGTATGGGATTCTCGTGTAATACGTGTATGTATTTTGTGAGGCTGTTAGGTTTTAGGGATGTAATACAATACCTTTATGCGGATATGAGACCCTAGTACCTCATGACATTGTTTACCTAAGTAATGAGGGTTCAGTTTTAACGTTCATTAGAACCATTTTTCGTAAAGTTTCCTGCAATGTTACACTGCTTTGTAATATTGCATACATAGAAATATGTCACACTTTTACTGACTTAAAAAATATCTTTGTTCTTCTTGGAGCATCTTCCAGAGCAGTGATAACTCTTTCCAACGATCCCACCTTGATATTTCGCAACTAGGTGTATGAACACTCCACCGCGCCGCCAAAGCAGTGATTTTATCTCCAAGTCCGTCATTAAATAAACATTTCTATGGTGCAGTAATAACATTATTGGCACTCAGAACTTGACAACTACGCTAATTACCACATAGCTATATACAACATTCCTATTGCACTATATTAATTGCTACTAAATTGCCGCTCAAACTACTCAAGTGTATGAATTAAAATTGCTACCAAATTATATATATTTACTTATTTAATGACTCAGTTTATAACTATGTAGTTAGTTACATTTAAGCCGTCTTGTAAAGTAGCGTTTTTCATAGAGATGACGATCAGAATTAGTTCTGTAAAATATCAAAAATACGTGGGATACAAGTAAGGAATAACATCTCATCTAATCCCCTCGGTAACTGTCGAAAATGTATGGTTAGGAACTCGTTTCTAATTCCTAGGTGTTACTATAATCCGTGTTTATTGAGGAAAGGAAGTTGTCAAATTATTTTTCATAGACAGTCGTGTCTAATACAGTTTTACTCTTGCTAAATGAACTATATCATCAAAAAAATCAGAGACGAGATCCTAATTTTTATATAGGTACAGATTTTTTTACCGATTTAAAAAAAACGCAGATGCGAATCAAGCCTTATCTTACATTAAGTACTCTTTTATTGCAACGCTGGTATAAAAACCGATGTCTTTACTGAAAGATAAGAGGAGGGAATGTGATAAACGCGTCCTACGTGACTCCGGGTCTAGAGCTAAGCTACACATGGGATATGCACCTTGCGACCCATGCTCAATTATTTTACTTGCTACTATGAAGTGGGACGGTGGTATCTTTAGGTAGGAAGTAAACTTTTAGAGAGCTAAGTATCTAGGTCAATAAATATTTGCAGTCAAGTCTAAATAGGAGAATGAAAGAAGATATCTGGAGGCTTTAATCATTTAGTATAATCAAAGTTTGAGAGGTAACTTTATTGTTATGTTATTTGGCTAAGAAACTTTAAGAAAATAAACGAGACAGGGAAAATTACAATTCTTAATATGCTTAAGGAATATTTGAAAACTATAGAATTATGGAATATGATTAAGAAAAATATGGAAAGGTCTCCTACCATAGCAAATAAATACTTATGTAGGTAAACTTAGACGAAGGTGGAAGCCTATGCGTTTCCAACACATAATTTTACATTGTATAAAGTTATAATTAACTTATCCCTCTTCTGTCTCATGACTTTTTCAAAACCTTTAACAACTCATTCCATATCATAAATATCACTAATATACTATATCCATCATCTTTAACATAACCAACGACAGTCCCTCCATAATAAAGAACATAACAGTCAATTTATAACTATTTATACCTATGCAACGTTAATTAGTTTTATGTTAACTCATTATTAAGATATATGACGTGTGTGGGTTCCAAAGATTCATTAACTCAAGTGATTAACGTAGTGCGTTTTCTTAATGTAGGATGAGTTAAAAATTTAAATTTAGTTTATGGAACTTTGTATTAGTTGGAACTTTGTAGGAACTATTGAACTGGTTACCCGGGTTGAGGAGGTCAGATGGGCAGTCCCTTCTTGTAAAGCTCTGGTACTCAGCGGTTAGACTGGAAGCCGACCCCAACATGATTGGGAAAAAGGCTCGGAGGATGATGATATGAGTGGAACTATTTTGTGTTTTGCTCGAAGAAAGCAGTACCTACATTATTAAGTGGAAGTTGAAGTAGGCAATCATTTTATTATTTATGAAAATATAAAAGTAAGTACATTATTATCTATGTACTTTAAAATGAACGTAATAGATCTACAGATGATTAAACGTAAAAACAGAATGTCAATATTAATTACCTACTTATTACCTAAATAATAATAAGACATACAACTAAGTTCCACATTTCATAAGAAAAACATGCCTTAACTATTTAAATATGCTTAATTACGTCCTATGGGTAATTATAGCCCTTAATTAGGGTTTTATTTTTCCTCTGTAAATAGAAAAAATACTGAATCTCAGCACTATTCTATAGAAGAAAAAACAATCAGAGGGCAATATTAATCGTGTCTAAGGGTTCATAACTTATTAAGGTCATACGTATGTAAGGAAAAGGGACTCTTTTAATTAACCTACTTGCTCAGTTACGTATGTTACTAATCTGTGGTTCCCAGCGCGGGAAATAAGTGCCAAGCGTTTTCTTACATACTTATAGGTACATATGTAAGTATAGGTAGTTAGTTACTTGTGATGTTTTATTACGAAAGGACATGAAAACGTAATTAATATTTTAGTATTTAGGTACTTGGTAATAACCATAAGTATTTATTTGGTTTTGGATTCTAATTGCATATTGAAATAAATATTCGAAATAATATTTAATATTCCTTAATACACTGGGTAAAGTAATTTTCTACTTACTAAGGTTTTATTCCTTATCAAAAAGTATGTCAAAAATTTTACAATATAAAAATGTAGGTACTTTTAATTACATCATTTTTGTCTCCTTCTGTCATCAATTTGTTGCTTTTAGAATAACAGTATCTAAAGAAAGAAATATCTCGTTTTAAACTTCTAAATCTTCATTAATTCGTTTGATATCCCAACGGATATAAAACAACATTAACTAAAATAATTTTTAATTACAAAAAAATATGTCACATCACACTCTTTGAAGATTTCCCATCGTGTCAATCGAAATGAATAAAACTGTCGCGAGAACCACTCATTACGAATCTATTCCAATAACCTATTTAGACGGCATCAATTATTATTCGAAGCAAAAATAAAATTAAAAACGAACTTATACTAATATAAAAATACTTACACAAATCGAAATGTCGGTCATAAGTCGGAAGGCGCACTTTAACACAAATCTTAATAATACAAACACTGTTTTGACACTATTGTAAAATTATCTTGTCACTATTATTTACGTGAAAACTTTCGCGCGGAAACTTTGGTGAGAGCGACGTGGAGACAACCGCACTTGACGCTCGCAGCGCGAGAACTGGCCTACTGAATTTCCACACCCACGGAGTTTTCATTTGGATCACGCGTCGAGGGCGGGAAAGCCGCGTTCGAGATTCGAATACAACATTGTCTATGACGCGTACGTAGGGCGAGAGCTAATTATTGGCTCAGACAAATAATTTATGGTTAGAAATAAAAACATGTTGGCTCTGATATTTTGTTAATGTCTGACAATTATTTACACGCAGCGTTGATATATAAATGGTGATTCAGATGAAATGTTGTTATATGTAAGCAATTAAAATCAATCATCAAAACAATGACTGTCCTTCAAATACATTCGCCATTTTCTAATTCTAATTTTAAAACCGTAAGCAACGGTATTTTAAACTGCTATCTTGGATTAAAACCTTTGTCGAGCGAAATAAAGGTAAATAAGCATTGTATCAGTACCGTTAAAACGTATAGAAGTATTCTAATTCCTTTTACTTTCGGATTTAATGCGTTAGGTACACTTTTACTTTCTCTCGCGAACAAAACGATTCACTATCTTTGTGTTTATACGCATGACATGTTTTACAATGTCACTTGAATTTAGTATTAGACGTTGCAAACAGCGATTTGCAAGAACTACTTATAGAAAATTTATAGCTCTTGTGTTGAGCATAGATTGGCCTAATTTTAACCTTAGCAGTGGTTAAGTTTTGAGTCAGATTTTGTAACAGTTTTGTAATAATATAATTACCTGTAGGTACTAAGTAAATAATACTTATTTTGCTATTTTATGTAACTTAGATGTAGGTAGGTACCTGTAAACTCGCTACTAATTATTTATATATTTAAAGTAAAGATAATTTATTTTGTTAAAACATGGGCATATGTTTACAAAACACAGGTATTGTTAAACATGAGGTGTTTAGAAAACACATGAAAGAAGAAGAAGTAACATTAAATATTATTATTTAATTTTGTCTGCGCTAATTAAATTACTGAGAGTAAAATTTCTCAATCGTCCGTATAATGTTTACTTAGGCTACTCCCATCTCTAAATACTATATCGGTTCAGGTGTTTTAGCGTGAAAGCATAAAAACAATAACCTACTTTCGCGATTATTTTGTAAAATTGTCGCGTTATGTTAGTAAAATTAAACCTTTGTACAAATATTCCAGGATGTAAATGAGGAAAAGTCTTCGTTTCTGTCATTACATTCCTGACTTATATTATTACAATATTGGTGCAGGTCATATTGTAAAGTTTCTCTGTAGGCATCGTTCTTGACCCAATTCCTGTTAAAATGAATGAATGAGGAATATTGCAGTGATGATGTTCGTTTCTATGGAATTTGTATTATTTTGTATTTTTGTATAGGTATTTTTGTATAGGTATTTTTGTCATCATATGTTTTATTTTTGTTACAGGAAAATGTTGAGGATTAATTTATACGGGACTTAAATTACGCACCTACCTAAGTTTATCTTGACTTTACTAATATCATAAATACAAAAATAATTGTCTCTGCTTGACCGTTTCTTTTGCACGAATAATTTCTAGATAGGCGATTTATGGCGAATGAGTAGCTAAAAGTAATCTGTATTTTTCACATTTTTAGGTAGAACAATCGGAAAAATTTAGATAATTTTAGAAAAAAGTGGTAGGCGGAAATAGGCTGAAAAGGACTTGAAAATGAAAACAAATTAAGTGTTCTAACTAACTTACAAAACTTTTGAAGAGAACGATTTACTTAACTATTCTATCTCGTTATACAAACGTTTCTTTTTTCCACTAACCTTAAAAAAATCTAGTTCTAAATATACCAACATATAAATAGTGAGTATCTGTAAAGTTTAAACGAATTGACAAGATAAATTAGCAACAAGATATTTTAGTGCCGTTATTTATGCGAATGAACTTTATCAGTTATATTTCCAAAACATTTCTAAAACCAAACAAAACATACTTAATTAAACTACATAGTTCTTGAAAAGATAAATGATGAACAATAAAAAACATGACAGTCTAAATTCAAGAGCAACGATTGTTGGAATTCGTTCACGAAAATAACTTCAGAACGAAAATATCTCGTTCATTCATTCACAGATCATTGCTCCGAATAACACTGGCCACAATACATAACTGTATCAGAAGAGTAAAAATATTATCTACAAGTATACTTATGAAAAAAGTATTTTTACAGTTATAAAAAATTATAATTTATATATAATTTATAAATCAATATCGATACCGACCTGAAAAGAAACTGGACGAAACTGATTCAAACTGGAAGCTGCTAAAATTAAATGTTTTGTTTTTGCTCGTTAATTCCGGCTTGTTATTTCCTTGTTCGTTTCAGATAACAGATTTACGTCAAATCGCAACTATCAAAGCTTGTCCATCTGAAATTGGTGATTTGCTGTCTTAATCCTCATAATTCTTTAAAACTACATACAAAGAAAACGGAAAGATTTCCAGCAGGGTATACTTCCAACTTAAAAATCTAATCTAACATCCACGAAAGAGTCCACATTTTAACGACCGTATCATCCTCCGAGATCTCCCCATCCTTTTCCCAACTATGTTGAGGTCGGCTTCCAGTCTAACCGGATTCAGCTACCAGTGCTTTACAAGGAGCGACTGCCTATCTGACCTCCTCAACGCAGTTATCCTGGCAACCCAATACCCCTTGGTTAGACTAGCGTCAGACTTACTGGCTTCTGACCACCCTTAACGACTGTCAAGGATGTTCAATGACAGCCGGGTTCTCCAGTTTAACGTGCCATCCGAAACACAGTCCTTGGTGTCTAAGATATACTTAGAAAGTACATACAAACTCAGAAAAATTGCATTGGTACTTGCCTGACCTGGGATCAAACCCGCCCCTCATACTTGAGGGGTTGGTCCTTTACCCACTAGGCCACCACGACTTAGTTCACCATAAAAGGTTAAAATCCTAGAAAAACCTCGGTGTGTCATCGGCTCACAATTGAACAAAGTTGTCGCCTGTTTACGTTTTCATCGGACCATGATTGATGCGTAGATTAGCACAGTTTGTGTACAAACAAGTGTGATCGATTGCCGACGCTAACTTAGCTTAATTAACTTAATAAACATTCGTAACTTAGATGGCATCCTTTTTTCTGCAAAGGTTGGTTCAGGTCATAAGAAAGACTGTAGAAAAAAGCTTAGGTATCTCAAAGAGATGTCTGCAAAATTGGCCAAATCCTGCAGGATGCAGGAAGGCCAGTTCCGGGGCTGCGGGTTGTTCCGGGGCTGCGGGTTGCTCCGGGGCTGCGGGTTGTTCCGGGGCTGCGGGTTGCTCCGGGGCTGCGGGTTGTTCCGGGGCTGCGGGTTGCTCCGGGGCTGCGGGTTGTTCCGGGGCTGCGGGTTGCTCCGGGGCTGCGGGTTGTTCCGGGGCTGCGGGTTGTTCCGGGGCTGCGGGTTGCTCCGGGGCTGCGGGTTGTTCGAAAGAGATACCGCGGCCCTGGTACATAAAAGGCCTATGACAGAACACGACGGTTTTTAGTCAGTAAGAGTCTGACACTCCCTCACCGCTGCTAACCCACAGCGGGAGGGGTCATTTGATGATTTTTGACGTCGTTAAAAAAAAAAGCCTGCACGATCTTTCGCGCCAGTTACCGCGGCCCTGGTACACAAAGGGCTTCAAAAGGAACTCGCCTGGGTTTTATTTAGTCAGTATAAGTAGGTATGACACTCCCACACTCGCTGCCGCTGCATCTAGCAACTAGTATCATGTTTTTTTGTATGACTCTGCGACTCGGACAAGTATGCTTCAACTGCTCTCGTGACATAAAACATCTTGCCTTATTAGAAGTCAGTGTAAGTATTTAGAGGATTAGCCTCTATACAGAATTCAATATTCGATCATTACTTGGTCATTGGATCATTCATAGAATATCCGTTTAAGTTTTTATATTAACTAAGATTGACTGTGAAAGCTCGTCTCTGGAGCTTAATTTTCAAAGCGGTGCATTTCTATCAAAATATTTATATTATTGACTGGTTGACCTAGAAAAGAAACTATTTGAAGTCAACGAACAAACAACAGAAGATTGTGAAAATTGAAATATCCTACTAATATTATAAACGCGAAAGTTTGTATGTATGGATGTATGGATGTATGGATGTTTGTTACTCCTTCACGCAAAAACTACTGAATGGATTTTAATGAAACTTTACAATAATATAGCTTATACATCAGAATAACACATAGGCTACAATTTGTAAACATATTGTTCGAAATACTAAACCTGCGCAGACGAAGTCGCGGACACCAGCTAGTAGGTAATATTTAGATGTTAGGAATCCAACATTCGTACTTTCTAAGATATCAGGAAGTTGCATTCAAATATTAAGTTAAACTGAAGTACCAAACAGATTGTTAACAAAACGCAAACCACAATAGGATTTAGATAAAACGTAAAAAAGATAAAAATCTAATTACACATAACATTTACCAACATACTTCAAAGCAAACATTTCTCGAAAACCAACGTTACTCTCTACCAGCCGCAACTATAAAAACTCTTGCTAATGTAACTGAACGCATAAAACTAAACGTACAGGAACGGAAGCCGAATGTATGTCAATAACTAGGATAGACTCATACACAAGTAAATCATTTTTACAGCGTAAGGCGCTCCTTAGACGGTCAAAATAATTGTGCAATCAAATTCGCTAAAAATCATTGCGCAAACTTCAATGTTAACCCAAAACCATAATTGTACAATATGGGAACACTATTTATACTCATATTGAACGTCATTATTTGAATGTATTCGTTCTATTAATGCCTTCCAGACGCTTGGATATCAAAGGCTTTTTGTAGTCTATATAGGCGATGTATAGAACTCTCTGACTTTCTTGATATTTCTCAAAGAGTAGTTCCAAAGTATGGATATGATCTATTGGTTATGATATATCAAGGGCGCGCCTAACAGTGATTGCATACTGGCGACCTTTGTCGCGCATAGCAAACCCAAGAGACACATACACGCGACAACAATCTGTGACTCGGTTTTAAACGTCATATTTTGCAGTTTTCAATTATTTGCAACAACCGCCAGTAGGAACTTTGCGAAAAACCCGCTAGTATGAAAGCGCTGTCACTGTTGCTGTTGCGAAAATGAATTCTATCATACTGATATCACAAAGCTGGAGTGTTTGTATTATTCTAAGCTGCTTTTTTAGTACAAGAAGAAAGTCTGTATACATTTTATTGTTAGCTCATACATTCCCGCGCCCAGTCTGCTTATTATTCAATGCGTAAATATTTCGTCTATCAATCATTATATTTTAAGACGGCGATAAATCTTAGCGCACATTAAAGCGAGCTCTACAAACTGCAAAACGTCAGTCAAATTGTTTAGAATATTATACTAACTTTTTCCCTTGGGTTTACTTGCATTCTTTTCATCATTTTATCGTCCCACTGCTAGACACAGGCCTCGTCTCACACGGAGAAAGGTCGAGCGTTAATCACCACGCTTGCTCAATGCGGGTTGGTGATTTCAGATATGATATTTACTTAGTCCAGGTTTCCTTGAGATGTTTTCCTGGTTGATTTCTTTAATCTATGTGTCCACAGCAAAACATCGATTATAGGAATCCGCAGTAAAACATAACGGTCTTACTACAAAAACTTAAACATGTGTCAAACACTTGTCTAAAAAAAGTGTGGCCGCAAAATGAACCTTAATTCAACGTCATAATCTGACATTTATTTAGACAAGTGTTAAACTGACGTTTAAAAGTTTTAGTGGTAAGACGGAAACGGAAAGGGTTTAATTTTTGACTTGCATTTTCTTGTTAATTTTGCTTACTATTTCTCATTGTCGTTGGTATATTTTGTAAACAAATAATAGATATGTGTTCCTTCCATAAAATATAAGTTACTTACCTATCTAAAAACGTAAAATAGCTTTATATCCCAATAAATAAATCTGTTGATCAAACTTTTGAATTCGGAACACTGAAACAGTAAATACAGTTTGACAGTTGTTTTGCCGCCCTTTTTTATGTAGCTTTCTTTATCGGCCAGTAATGTTTTATTTACTTCACGTTTACGATGTTGCTATCCTAAATCAATTCGATATAAACCTTCTTTTACTTTTTTCTATAAAACAGTGAGAAATAAAGTTTATCTTCCAAGTTTTATCATTTATCGGATATTTTATTTGTTTGAAATAAGATTGAAAGATTGCTTTGTGATCTAAATGATGTTTTTAGAAATTTACCAGAAGTTATTATTTCTGTTGTAATTAATGTTATAATTTCGTGGTAAAACTGTTCATCCCCTTTACATGTACTTTAACCATTACTTAGATTTTATAATTAAGTCTAGCTTAAACAGTTCCTCTAATTCGTGGAAAACAGACAGCTTACCAAAAATACACCTTAACACCTACAAGTTAAGACACAGAATCCATTACAAAGCAAGTTATTTCGATGACAATTAACAATACATTAATTATAGGGCTCCTGACAGGCGTCACGTAGTTGTTAACAAATTGAATTACATGACACATGACGTGAGATATTATTGTTTAATTGTAAACAATTATAATGTCATGTTGACCTACATTCTACATAGTTGACCTATATACTTATGTCACCATGATCTGCGTCTGTACGGATGCAGCTGAGTACCAGTGTTTGACATGGAGTGAATGCCTATCTGATCTCCTCAACTCAGTTACCCGGGCAACCTAAAAACCCTTGGTAAGACATTCTGGCTTGTGACTACCCGTAACAACAGCCATGGATTTTCAAATGACCCTCTAGACCTACAGCTTCTCGTGCCTTCTGAAACACGGAAGAACTTTTTCATAACAAGATGGTCACCCATCCACGACTAACCATGGCAAGCTTTGTTTAGCGCGGTGTTAGAAACGAGCTGTTCAAACTACATAATGACAACTTTCCCGAATAACTTTGCTCCCGAGTACTTTTCAGTGACGATTTCGACGAAATGTATATATTTTAAAGATACATAAACACGTATTAAGAAACCTATATAAAGGATGGGTGTTGATCAACAGACGCTAACTCAATAAACGGTTTTTACAAAGAGCTTAATATCATTTTCTCAATAAAACGCAGCGATTAAAAGCGTATCTTTCAACCTACCGCAATACAATTTGCTGCCAAGAATTTTCATGTAACGCTTAGAGCAGCCAACCAACTGGAGACGCTATTGAGCCAAGAGAGCAAGCGTGGTGATTAATGCTCAATCCTTTTCTGTGTGAGAGGAGGCCGCAGCCCAGCAGTGGTACGGAAATAAGACTGACAATGTTAATGAGCCACCATCGTCGGATTTTCTCTTCTCTATACCAAAAGACTTATTGCATCTATCTGGTTTCAATGCACTTATGATTCCCTAATACGTAGTAAGTAGCAGAATGAAACTCAAAGTACGACTAAAAGACGTACAGTGGCCGATGATGTTTGTGACACGAAAACTGAATGTGTCGACTGTACTTTTATCTTGAATTTGGGTAAAATGCTAAAATGAGTCCAGTTGGCGAAATGATAAATGTACAAATATTGAGTTTCACCAACTGGACACATTAATGGTGAGTCTAGTGTGGCAAGTTGACGAATAACCCTCAGTTTTAGTTTTGTTAGGTTGTCTTCCTCTCCCCGAGCCTATTTCTTTAGCTGCCTTCTTCCCAAAGATACAGAGTTGTAGGTACTCATTTCAGATCCGGTTAGTTATATGGTCTAAGAGGTTACGATGTACGACCCAATTGAGACTTTTTGTTCATGTGCGTAAGCTAAATATAATCTGTACAAGCTGTGTTCTGCGGTTTTGTTTGTTCTTAAATGAATGCACCTGAATGCATATTTTTATCAAGTTTATCTCATAAATTGAGCAAAGGTTCAAGCTATATTTGTAACATATTGATTTCTTTGGGTGGTTTTTGGAAAATCAAAATTATGCAATTACCTATAAACCTTTCTGTCTTACAATGTATCTGCAATTAGCTGTTTTTCAATCAGATAATTTTATTATTCAGTCATTTTTGAGTTTATATAAGATAAAAACACAGCTACATTTCTCGAGAAGTTGCTTACAAATGCATTTAAGCGTAGTCATGAACTCTAAGCTCTGGCTTCCCTGTTAAGTGTATAACGTTATATTATAAATAACAGCACCAATTTACCCTGTTGCCAGTTAGGTATATCCCATCGATTATAATGATAAATTAATAAATTTAAAAAAAAATGTCTCCAACCATCGGATCAACTATCGGCCGACTATTTCGTCTACAGTTTGCGGGTCTCAGAATTCATCCAAACTAATATTATAAATGCGAAAGTAACTCTGTCTGTCTGTCTGTCTTTTCACGCCTAAAACTAATGGAATGTGAAATTTGGTACAGACATAGTTTGAAACTTGAGAAAGGGAAGGAATTATTCCGGACATATAGCGCCATCTATTGGTCAAATTAAAAATCTGCTGGTAGTCACTATTCCACGCGAACGAAGTTGCGGGCAAAAGCTAGTTCTTTATAAATTGAATCAAATAATAAATGACTATAAAGGTCAAATATGAATGAAAAACAAAGAAATTACAATTTTTATCATCCTACGCAAATTGGTTTATTGTCAAACGTCCAAACGTATGTTTTATGCATTGTCTATGACTATGCATTGGTTATGCATAGAATATGCAATATTGCATTGACATTTTGACTACGGAATATGAAAACTAGGTGAATGATGTGGGGGTGTGAAAATAAATAGAGAGATAATTAGCATAATAATATTATTATAGAGACAGCCTTTAAATACTGACACTCTTATGATGCAGGACACTCTTAATTTTATATTGTTTTAGGTATTCAATTTAGCCAATACCTATTCCGCCACAACATGCTTAAGCATCAATTTGCTCTAAATTATTTTTTGCTATGAATTTTGTCAGTAAACTTTAGCCTTGATATCTAACATATTAACGGCCAGTTTCTTCATCAAAAGTAAAAGTCAAAGTAATATCTAAAGTAAAAGTAACGGTCAAAATCGTTTTTTCAAGGCTAAAGTGACAGCAAAACTAATAGAAAATATTAAGTTGACCGTTACTTTTACTTTAGACATTACTTTGACTTTTACTTTGGCTTTTACTTTTGATGAAGAAACTTGCTGTAAGCAATGCCATAATAAACAGTTATACTCATTTACCTCCTTTATATTCAAAAACCATTTATTTTAATTCAAAAATGTACCCTGTAATCTATCAATACATAAAAAGAACATAATTTCAATGCCAACCCGGGGTCAATGACCTCCCTATCATATTTCCCGCCTAAATCTTGACAGCCATATTTAGGGATAGCGCATCTAAAATACGGCATTAAACGACCCGTCGTAAACTATGACAAAAATAATGTCTTTAGGAAAATAACAAATAAAGAAATGTCGGCAACTTCTTCCTTTTGTACTGTATTTTCTTTTTTGTACAAAATTGTATCTTTGTGTTGAGAATTTAATCGCTTGAGCAGATGTGTAATGAACCATTAGGGGCATTTTTAACATTATAACTATATGGGGAATGAGGATCACGTTATGAGGATGAATGTAGATAGACATAGAGGAAGGGGACACAAAACAAATGATGGACGGATTGTGTGAAAGACGATATGGCTGCAAATATTTGGGACATGAAGTCAGGATAGGATTATTTGATTTCTACCAACTGACTTTGCACTGATTTTGTTCACAAGAAAAATATCAAGGATACGCATGTAAACTAAACTGGGTGTTACAGATTCCTATGGACTTCATTAAAATTCTAATAGATAGCTTAGTTACATATTTATTTGTATTATATCTTGGTACGTCTAACTATGTATTGCTCAGGTAATGTTCAAACGAACAGCAGTTCTTACTCATAAATCTAAATACCAATAATCATAAATCAAAAAGGCTCTATAAAATATTCCTTTATTTATAAGTGTTGCAATAAGTTAACATTTGCCACCTGACTTATCAATTACAAAGATTAAAAGGCGTGTAACAGCTCATAAATATACTAAGACCATAGAGAACAAAATGACTAGCGGAGGTGCCATAACGGAAAATCTCCTAAGAAAGTAGCGTGCCAAAATGCGGGTTTTCAGGGGACGAATAACGTTACTGTCTTCGCCCTTATACGCGTTCTTTGGATCTGACCATTTTTGTAATACCAGAAACCGTTGACAGATGTCTTAAAGAACCTGAACGCCTCGTTAATTCACTTGTAATTCATCATTTTGGTCATGCGCGTCGTACATATTATTTGATCTAGAAGAAGGTGCCTGACCTACCTCTTTTACGGCATATCCGCTCATCTTTCCTCACTCCGTTACTAAGACCCACCTCAGTGATTTCGGCGGTGTCATAAATTATCTCGTTGAATTATAACCCTCTGTGCCAAAGTGTTGGCTTGGACACCGTTCTCGCTTTGACAAATACTAAATACACATAACACTAATGAATTCATTTGTTTCGAATACATTGCTGCTTTCAAACTTGCGTTCTTAAAAGTGCTGGTAGAAAACCAGCAATGGGTGTAAAAATTGTGGTATTGTCGTTAGAAATGCGTGCTCCATGGCACCTGTTCATCAGATTTTAGGGCATAGGAGACAGTAGGCCACCTGCCGCCGGTCTGTCTGGTCGTCTAGTTAAAGATAATATGTAAAGGTAAGACAGAAGGACCGGTTTATATGAAATTGATGAAGATTTAAAAAATAGGCTGTACTGCTTATTATATGACGAGTAGCTGTTTTCCAACTAAATCTCACATCCGGACAAATAGAAGCTCAAGGTACTCCTTAATACATCAACTATCAAAAATTAAAAAATATGGGAAGCGTGTTTCAATCAAATTCATCTGCCTAGGGTAGGCCTAGGCTAGGAAGACTGGTGGACCTTCGCTGATAATTTTTGCTCCTGTGTCTCATCCTAATATTCGCTATGTCAAACGTAAATCAAACTAGTGTTACGTAAAGCTGTACGCTTGAATTATTTTTCTATTGATATTGATGTTTATTTTGTAGGAAACAGTCTAATGAATTGCTGGATTAAAACTTCTCAAACGCGTAAATGGAATTCTTGAATTTATATAAAAGTAGCTTTCACCAGCGGTTTCCCCAATTTCAATGGAATTCAATGGGAACTTTACCGCACACCCGGATAAAAAGAGGCATATTGTATTGAGTTTCTCGATAAATCAGCTATTTAATACTGAAAGGTATTTTCAAATCGAAACAGTAGTTTCTGAAATAAGCGCGTTCAAGCCAGAGACTGAAAGAAGTTAAAACATTCTCAACTCATCATCAAAAACTAAAAATATTTATACCTGAACATCGGACATCTTACCTTCTAAGAAATGCAGTCTCCAACTGCACAATACACATTTGTCATCCACGCCGTCAGACTACTAGACCAATGCAACTTTGCTGCCATTTCCACGTATTCTGCGCAAACGCATCCTTCTCGGAAGCCATCTTGAAATTATAACGACACTAATTCGGTAGTTTCGAAGAAAAGAGTATTTATGTACGTTTTGATTTGTTGCTATGGTGAATTTGGTGGGCCTTTTCCCAACAATGTGGTTGAGCTTATTATCTAACTGTATGCAGCTGAGTGCCAATGCTTACATGGAGCTAATGCCTATCTGATCTCCTCAACCCGATACCTGCTATCCTGCTGCTACCTGCAATCCGATACCCCTTAGTAGGACTGGTTGTCACACCTTTTAGTTTCTGACTACTCATAACGATTGCCAAAGTTATTCAAATGACAGCCAATTTGTCAGGCTTTCCGAAACACGGAAGAACTCGTCATGTCAAGATGGCCACTCAACCACAGACTAACTGTACGTAGCGTTGCTTAACCTCATGATCGATTGATCCAGTTGTTACTTAGCTAAGTACAAGGTCCTCTTAATTTAGTTCTGTTTATTAGCACTGTAACATATTCCTCACCCTCTATTTTCCGTAAATAGTTTGAACATTACACGTTACGCGTGTCATGAAAGATTCAATTTTCAGTTTGACGCAAACAGTGACGTACTATCTTGCACGGATTGTAACTGATTTATGAAACTGTTATAACGTGATACTGATAGAAACAAGGCTAAATTGTAGTAATTACTTAAAAGTTTATATTCTTCTTTGGTTATTTAAATGTGTTGTGTGAGTGGTGTGAATTTTAAGGATGAATATATGCTATCAAGAACTTTGAATTCTTCATAAAATGTTAGTTAGTTTCTGGTAGGTTACAAATTCTGACTCTTTAAAAATTCCAAACTTTATCCGCCTCGTTTAATTTAATCCAACTATATCAACACCAAAAAACTAATTCCATGTCTAAAATAACAACACAACGTCAGTACTTCAACGAAAAAACACACACATCTTTAAACATACATTTTTCACCATAAAAATCTCATCCAAAGTGCCACTCAAAGCGAAATTAATCCATCTTCGTCATACTCGTCACCATACACCCTCTCCTCATACATTGCGTTCTTACTACGTTTAATATTGGCAGATTTACGTACAAAACCGGCAATGTATAACGTACATTAGTTTTTGTGTTACCAGCTGTGTTCGGTCGCCGGCTGTCAGGCTAGATGACAGGCATTTTAATATATCTAGTCGGTTTCTCGATTCCATTATAGGAGAGCCATATTCTTGTTGGCTTCAAATGACGTTTTGAGGAGTTGAAATTAATATGCTTGATGGGTTGAAATATTTTGAGACATATTTTTCTTATGTATGTCATCTATATCTTCAGTTTTCTTACGTTCATTACCTACAAACAATCAAAGAATTTTGAAAAAAATATGAGCATCAGGATAAAATATTTTTACGACTTAATAGAACACCCTAAAAGCTACATAAATTCAATAAAAGTATTTAGGTGTACCTAATTCAAATAGGTAGGTCCCCGTTTTTCCGGTGTTAGTTTACATTAGCAACAACTACCTATTTATTGTCCCTTGTGGTCATTTTTGTGACATTTAGGAAATAAACAAAGACTTATTGTTATTACTTCATACGTCACCATTTAGGCCCACATTAGGTTTTCAGGATACAATTCTTTCAGCAATTTTGTAACTATACTATATCTACTATCTAGGGAGGTACTAATATTCCGTTTAAAAAAATACCAGTTTCAATAACTGAATAAATGATCCAAACTAAAAAACCTTATTCATTTAATATTCTGATACACATAAAATGTTAAAAAAGTCATAAATACTTTTTGAGTTACCATATTTTGTATCGATACTTAGTTGTCAATCGCGATGTCGCTCGGAAAAGAATCGAACGGAAAATCCGCCTGTAACAATCCTCTATTATGCTGGCAACATTAATCTATTATCCGCAATAAGATTAACGCAAAATAGGTCAGCCCCCGCTCTCAACATTTAACTAAACTAGCATACGAGTTAAAATACGTTAACTACTTAAATTAAGCTCTTCTCAGCCAGTATCAGAGTAACGAAACAATTAATAGATCCGACATCTAGTGTTAGAAGCACGTTTTGGATCACCAGTTATTTGCGATAATATCAAGCGTTTGTGTTTTGTTTATTGAGTGTCACTTAATTGAAAGGGGTTTTGGAAAACCTCTCAATTCTGGGATATACATAGATACTTCTTGTTATTGTGAAGTTGTTCAATTGATGTGTTCCTATCATTATCACAATATTTTCGACAGGGATATGTAATAAAAGCAACTGTATAGAATATTATAAACGAGATAATCTTAAAGCGGTAACATATGTATGTAAATATTAGTATATAGGTATGTATGTCCCTAATCATAGTAGGTATATGTCGGTAACCTATATACTTCTGGTGCAGCACGACACGTACTTCTCCACCTGTCTGTAACCATCAACTGCTACTGCGGTGCAACCACCATCTGACTGCTTACTTTCATCAGAACCAATTAACAAGTAAACCATATGCCTTAGGCTTAGACTTAAACGCATGACAAACAAACTGTAGTGACCACATACAACACAGACAAACACACAACAAAACAGTGAGATAAACAGTCGCATTTTCTTTATACGCAGGTACTCTCACAACGAAAACACAAGCTTTCATCACCATACCCATTAAAGAGGTCCTCCGCAGACAATATCTCCTTCCACAATCAGGCCCTCAGAATAGGGAGGCGGATAAAAAGGCAGTGAATCGGAACAGTCATTAATCTCCCGGAGAGTGCATGTGTCACCATCAGGCTCTTCACTCCATACTCATGGGAAAATATGGAGTATTTAGATAGCATGGGCTGAATTTTGACCAAGTTTGATGCTTAGAATAAAAAAGATAGTCCTACTAACATTGTAATTGTGAAAGTTTGTGAGTAAGGATATTAAAGACAACATGGACGTCTGTTTTACCAACCGTTTACTTTGAAAACTGAAGGTGAAAATTCATAGAAAACAGTACTTAGTAAGAGATTTTTATGTTGTCGTTGAACTTATATGTATAAAAGTTTGATACCACCGACGATATGCACCGAATTGTTTTGCACACATATTAATTGCACACCGACTTAAAACATAGGAAACTTTTTACCCACTACTGGCAGAACTATTAGTCACATAGTCTCAAGAATATATTCCTAGAGCAAAGTTAGGACCAATTACTTAATTTTTACTTTAGTATGGTGGTATACCAAAGGTATCAGAAGAGCAAAACCCATACACAAGGTTCTCACACAAAGGTAGCAAATGAGGAGAAAAATCGAAAATAACTTGAAATAGAAAATGAAGTATAATTTCAATATATCACAGAAGGACATGGCTCGGAATAACACACGCACACTGCAGTGCAATGTTATCGTAACGAAATGATATGTTCCCTCGCCCACGCGCTACCCTTGTGGTACTTGAAATATACGGGGGTATAATGTGAGCGGTTACGCTTGGTAGACTATGGAAAAGCTCGCCTGGAATATTGTGCTAAATTGATTAATCCCCTGTATCGTATGTGCGCAGATCTACGCGAGACACAGTGGATTTTCTATTGTTTTCTAATTAGCGGCATGCACGAGGTCGAAAGTAAATAAATCTATACTAATATTATAAAGCTGAAGAGTTTGTTTGTTTGTTTGAACGCGCTAATTTCAGGAACTACTGGTCTGATTTGAAAATTTCTTTCAGTGTTAGATAGCCCATTTATCGAGGAAGGCTATAGGCTACTTTTTAACCCGGTACGGGAAGTTGTTCCCGCGGGATGCGGGTGAAACCGCTGGCAGAAGCTAGTATTTATATATAGCAATAACTTCGTAGGTGTAAACTTTTACAGCAAGAGTGGCTTTTTTTTCATAAAAAATCATACAATGACTACTTCTGAAAAATGTTTTGAATGCTATTTAATCAAATGGAATCTAGTATAAGATGATATAGATAACAGTATCACAGTAAAATCTTACGAGGCAATGTTGCCAGCCTCTTGGACAAACTCCCAGTCGACACTGGTACGGAGGAATTTTATGACGCTTTTATGGTTTGACTTTATACTCAGATTATTTTAAGTTCTATTGTAAACACTTAATTCTATGTAAATCCATCTGAAGTGGAACCAAATACATTAAACAAATAGTGTAGCGAAGTTATACATAGAACGTATAGTAAGACGATAAAAAAGATCGACTCTTTATAAAAAATCGTGCCCTGTAACTTCAGGTTCACGACACAGAATATGTAGGTAGCGATAATAAGTCAATTTACAGTCCGAAATCAAATAGATACGTGGGTGATGGAAACGCCAATTTGTTTGTTATCTCGATGTCAGTTATAGTAAATTGAGACACCATTCTTGAGTGTTGAATATTTATATACAATGATGTTATTTGTACGTTGCACGTTGTGTACAAGATGTATCAATTTTGACATTTGGAAATCTAAATATTTGAGACACCTCGGAATCGCTTTATCGTTTGCAATGAATCTGAAACATTATTCAAAGTAGGCTGAAAAATAACCAATCAGACATGTCAAAATTGAGACAGTCCCCAAAAACGGCCATCCTTCACCACTTCCTATGTGTTGTTGCTGGGAAGAAGAAAAGAATTTAGCAACGACATCGATACTTTTCATTCTGAGATGGAAAGCAGTTCGCATGGGACAAGCGCGAAAAGCGGAAATCGGCTTGTTAACATCATACATCATCTCCCGAGCCTATTCCCAACTATGTTGGGGTCGGCTTCTTACCGGACCGACTTCAGTCTAACCGGATTCAGCTGAGTACCAGTGCTTTACAAGAAGTGACTGCCTATCTGACCTCCTTAACCCGGGCAACCTGATACCCCTTCAGACTCAGTGACCCTTCAGACGTCAGACTTACTGACTTCTGGCATGCTAACAGAATAATTAAAATAAAAGTTGCGTCTAAGCTCACAATATGTGCCCATATATTTCCAACCCTCCTAGACGACCTATGTCGAACGTAGTTCAGTAAGTGGGTCATATTTGATAGTTTTTCAGTCAGGCTGCTATTTTTAACTAGTTCGTTCGTCACTATCGTCAATAGAACGTTGTTGACGTAACATATACGTCAGTGTTTTATTATATCGCGTTGCAATTGCATGCTTTACTTTCTCAAATAAAAGTTTCAAATCTAGACACACGGTAGTGTGTCCGCCAAGTTCGAGCAAAAAAAGCGACACACCGGCCGTGGGTTATATTACACGAACCATTTCGGGCCAAATTCGACCTCCCTATAACTCAAAATCTATTTTATTTACGCTTATCAAATTTCTAGTATCTGTTGAGACCCCCTCACTCATCTAAAATACAAAATTTCATTAATATACCTATTGTAGGTCTTGAGATATTGACGTCAGAAAATCGCTATTTTTACTATACACTCACTGACTGACTCACTCATCAAAAACCTAGACCACTTCCAATGGTCGTATTGACTTGAAATTTGGCATGGAGGTAGGTCTTTATGTCAAAGTAAAGGAAAAAATCTGAAAATGGCCAAGTGTGAGTCGGTTTCAAAATAATGAAGGTGTAAATTTATACCCCTAAGGAACTAAAACGAACTTTTATCTATATTTATATAATATATCTTCGAATGGTCGCACGGATCTGAAATTCGTTACAATGGTTTGTATTTAGTCAAAGTAAAGTAAAAATCTGAAAACGGCCAAGTGTGAGCCACTTTCGAAGATAACGAATGTGTAACTTTGATCCACGAACATAATATATTATGATAACATGTCATGTCAGTCAGTTGGTTAATCTAGTCCATTTAGTTATTCTAGTTCATTTCTTTGTAAGAAGCACAGTGCATATTCAAAAATCTGAAAGATAGTATAAATGAGACATTTCCTTAACTAACTTAATCATAAGAAAAAAATAAAATAAACAACCTTACAAAAATAAATGAAATCCCACCCAAAACAAAAATGTGAAAGACTGCCAAGTTCGATAATATGGGAATGCTTCGCCTATAAAAGAAGTGAGATCTGAATAAGTACCAAGTTCCATACACATACCTCAGTTAAAAATAGTTACTTTTTAATGATGTTACTTGGCAAGTTTTAATAGAAAATTAAATACTTGATTCCTTGCGTTTAGTAGGTTTTTAACAAGGTGTGAAAAGCCAACAACATCATTAAAAAGTAACTATTTTAACTGGTAGTGTATGGAACTTGGTACTTATTCAGATCTCACTTCTTTTATAGGCGAAGCATTCCCATATTATCGAACTTGGCAGTCTTTCACATTTTTGTTTTGGGTGGGTAAATCTATACTGATATCGTAAAGTATCAGAGTTTGTTTATTTGAACCTTCTGAAATATTGGACGGATTTGAGACATTGCTTCAGTGTTAGATAGCTTATTTTTATTAATCTAGGAAGGCTATATATAATAGCTACCCGGGGGGTCCCCAATTCACCATCATTATTCATCCCTTAATTATAACATTTTTTATTTGTGGCCTGTGCATTATGTGTGGCGTTCTTCTTCCATACTTCTCTGCCTTGCGTCTTTCAGACTTACTATCCATCGTTTAGACCCCTTTCACTATATCCTACCTTAGTTCCATCAATAAATCAAGAAAAACTAAAACTCTATTTTGTAAAGCACAACCCCTTAGCTACCAGGCTCCCATACATCTCAAGAGTTTAACTTACATAAACACGCTCAGATCGAAGGTCGGGAATGATGGTCTACCGAATGTCAACAGCTAACACAATACAAACAGGCCTTCAATCTGAAGCCGACAGGGTTGCAAGTACGCAAATATAGGAGGCGGATCATTCGATACCGTTAGAGAATTATGAAAAAGTGGATATGTAGGTACTTATTAATTAAAGTTTACGGTCTGTGTTATTGTATACACATAGTTGATTTTTCCATGGAGTTAGAGGAAAATGGCGAAAGATCAGGCATATAGAACAGGATATTCTAAAAGACCGACATTTGCGTTCTCCCCAATGCACGGATCTATCGATCACTAACTTTCAGACACTCTGGGCTGCTTTGTGAAAATTTCTTAAATCGATTTCAGCCTAACCTAGGAATCGAACTTAAGACCCCGTACACAGGGCCTGCGGGTTTGTTCCAAAGAGTTACTGCTGCCCTAGTATATAAAAGGCCTACGATGAAACATGACCGGTTTTAGTCAGTAAGAGTCTGACACTCCCTCACGCTGCTAACCCACAACGGGAGGGGTCATTGACATAAATAATAAAAATACCACCTCCACCATTTCTACCATCTATCTCCGTCCCATATCCCGTATTTGCACTATCTCCAAGCTATGAAAGGTCAGATTGGCCTACAATTTTGGCACTAACTTATCTTGTCAAATAAGGTGAGATGTGTCGTTCTGCTTATTTATCTACTAGATTTATTTCCCTGAGGAATGAAGGAAAATTTTGCTCGAAGGTCCAGCTTGACCTCTAAAGACCTTTTTTAGTCACAAGACTGGAAAGCTGAGAAGGGAAAAGCTAGTTTCAAAAGCTCTTGCACCAGAATCACACTGCTCTATACAAATATTTATTGTAAAACGTTTATCTCAGCAACTACTGGTCTAATTAGAAAAAATATTTCAGTGTCAGATAGTCCATTTATCGAGGAAAGCTACAGTCAAGTTTTATTCGGGTATGCAAAGCAGTTTTCACGGGGCGAGAGTGAAACCTTTGGTGAAAACATATCTAGAAAATCCGGGAAACTAATGTTTAGTTTCCTGCTATCAATATGTATTTTATCTTTCATCTCAACAAAAAATAAGAATAACATTTTAGACTTAAAGGTGTAAACTATACGAGCACTTCACAGATATGAAAACATAAAGGGTATCAAACTTCAAGCGTTCAAACATTGCGACATTATCGAAGAGCAATTAACCAACTGGAACCATAACCACAAATCTGCCAGTTAAAGATAAGACAAATAAATAGCTCACTCGTACATTTTCAATCACATCATTGCGCACGCACACGACAAACAAAAACATAAAAAAAACCGCCCAAATGCAAGTCGGACTTGCAATCGAAGGGTTCTGTACAAAAAAATCACTGTTGTTTTCCCTCTAAAATACATTTCAATATAGTTTTCAGATTTTTTTATAGAGACAACTGAAATATGTGTGCCTGGAAACAGAGAGAAGAACAGATTGACATCGAAGTCTTAGTAAAAGGGTCCCGTTTTACCCTTCCGCACATAATTATGAAGATGGATATGACTATATGACCGGTGGTGGTCTTATACCTTTGGCAATAGATAAAGCACCGTAATGGCGCCTCTGGTTGGTTGAATTCTCTAAGTACCCTACCGACAATCTTCAAAGCGCTCTTATAAATAAACTAATATTGCAACGTTTGTTTGTTTATCAAAGTTCAATGAACGGATGTTTCTTATGATCTTATTCGATTTGTTTATTGAGTTTTATGGCCGATATTGTGGTCATTAATCTTTCAGACGTCAACTTTTGATTAAAGGTAAAATCATATTTTCAAATGTAGGTCACAGTTTTCCGTAGTTCAATAGAAGAATTCTATTTAAACTTAAAACTGGCTGCATAAAAAATATTAAATAACAAAATCCGACATCAAACTGCAATTTCAAATGATACAGGTTTCAAAACAAAATATTAACCTATATTCCTATTTATTTTCTTTTTAAAACAAACTACCGATACGAAATGTTCCTCATTCACATCCATATAGCCAATAAAAATTACAAGATACGACATTTATTGCAATTTACTATAATAAATAAGAGATTAATCAACTCACGCGCGGCTAACAAACTAGTATAAATAACTCGTTATAGTTATAACTGTTATTTATTGGAACGGTTATTTTTTGGAACTGATATTTTATTTGTAAATTATGTCAAATAGTATTGGGACTCTAATGCACGAGACTTGTGACTCCATCAACTCAAAAAGCCTATGAGATTGACCAATTATACCTAGTTTTGTTTTTGGAAACCAATTTTTTACATTTAACCATACATTAGGTACGGTCTTGCCCAATGTTTCAGTAACCATTTTAGATACAATGTATCAAAAGTATGCTGTACTTATGCTCGGAAATTAGTAGCGAACCGCCATCAAGTTAGCCTAATTAGTTCAAAGCAAAATTTCAGAAGACGAAAAGTTTGCCAGTCGAACCAAAAGTTATCATGTCACCCTAAAGGTGAATAAACTATGTATCGCGACAAGAAAATGCTAACTTTCACACCTTGATATTCCCTTATCAAAATAATACCTACACAAAAATCTTTCTCTGATTAAATGTGACAAGGAAAAGGCAATAACTTGTATTTCAGTCTATTTTTACCTATAAATGTTGTTTTTCTTTTCATCTGTGAAAGGTCTCGGGAGGATCATATAATTCCTTATTTTTGTAACGTAGGTACCGAACGTGTCAAAACTATAAATATTTCAGTCATGTTATGAGTTTATTTATGAACTTTCGTGAACCCGAAATTTCATTTATTTTCTTGCTTTGCCCTGCAAAAGAATGAAGAACAATATGGACCATGTAGGTATTGTAGCCATCTTAAAATTGGTGAAAATGTGAAACCAAACACTCACAGCGGTTTCACACTAGCAGATTTTTGTTCAGTTCAGTTCAAACCCAAAAATCGAACTCAAAATCAGCTGCTGTGAAAGCGCTTTTACAGATTTCATTAAGTATATACACAGGTAACATTTAAACTATGTGTCTACTTTATTTATATCCTAAGATAGAAACACATAACGTTATTGCTCAAAAAAAAATTTCGCAATAATTTTCCACCGTACATTGCCCTCTAAACTAAACAGGCTAGCAACACATACATATGTCACTCCGGTACCCACCTGACAGTGATTTCCCTGGACAGTTACGTGTCATCTGATATACATTCGAATGTATGATCAACGTACATGATATAGGTACCTAAAACCTATACGCAAATGCCTTCGGGCCTAGCAAAAACTTGTATTTTAGGACTGACACCGGAACGTTGACGTTAGCAATTTTTGAAATGGATTTTTTTTTCTAGGTGTTCTTTTTTCGAAAACTCGCGTTTTTATTTTATGTATTTTAAACTTTTTTAAACTGATTTAGCGAGATTCCAAAAAAAAAAATATTTGCACACATTTGTTCGCGAACAATTTTTTGTATCCATGCGGTGCGAGTCCATTGCTAGCATGTGTTCTTCACAAAGGTTGCAATTTCGCAAAAAGTTTAGAGAAATGTTTGCAAGCAATTTGCTTATAACTGTTTGCTAGGGTGAATAGACCAGAAGGACCATTTGTTTGCATCACAGTCCAGGTGGAATCTCGCCTAGATTCGAGGATCTTGTAACCAACACACCAAGAAGTGGCTGCAAGGGTCCACAAATTGAAGCTAATCTGTTGAGCTATGGCATGACCATTAATTAAACTATGCCTGAACTGTCAAAGCATTCCAGAAGCTGTATTGCGAGCCGTTCAAGTGGTCCTGATTCCATTAAGAGATAGGTAACTAAGAGTGATTTGATATTGTATGAAGTGGGTATTGGTTATATCATATCATAGTCTCTTTTTTATTCTGCTGAATGCATAGAGCTAAATCTTTTCTTTGCCCCGAAACGGCTTTAGTTACTATGAAAAGACTTCTTTTAATACGAAACTCATTTATAGTACAACTTTTGTACGTCTCGGTAAGCCACGTAAAAATTGTTACAGAACAAACTCAAACTCAAAATTTTTTATTTCAAATAGGCCTATGAAAGCTCTTTCGAAACGTCAAAGCTAGGTGCACGGTTCCAAAGAGTTGGTCTCATGGAGAAGAACCGGCAAGAAACTCCATTGACACTCTTTTAAAAGAAAATAAAAATAATTATAAACATACAGTTTTCTATCTAGTCCTGAGAATGTTATACAATCCAAATTGAGCTACAAAATAATTTTAGTGCAATCGTTACTGGAAAAATAATTTATACAATTCAAAGAAAAAAAATATATTGGGTAACCAAGTTCTTCAACAGTGTTAATATCTTTGGTAATCAATCTTAAATTTAAAATTAATATGACACAGTAAAAATCCATAAAATCAAATGACAAGCTAAGCCCTAACACCAGAAACTTCTAATTCCGTACCATATATCATATACCTCTATAAATCACTGTTCTCTTCCTAACCCCGGCTGACCAGAATTAATTTAAGGGACTTCAAAAAGTGTCGTTTTATAATTTGTCGGTAGATATTAAACATGTCTGCGCCTACTAATGTGATGGATGGCCGGATTTACATTCAAAAATAGTTTATAAAATACTCTTGTCTCGAAATAAATTATGGATTTGGATTTATCAAACCCGAAAACTGCTCTATCTTTTGCTCAATCTCTCTACCTAATCGAAAAAAGTCGAAGCTAGTTAGATTTTGGTACCTAATTAGTTTGACAAAATTTCATAAAGAAACACAAAGGTTCGATTCCACCAAAATTTCGAGCACATTCATTCAAGTCCAGATCTAGCATATATTCGCGTAAAAAGTTTGTTAGAGCAAGTAAATATAACAATAATATCTTTTTTACTTCCAACCATTTCCTTATTTCTTCAAGCTCCAGTTTACGATATAGCTGATAATTGGAGTACACAGACTCCTAGTTTCCTACAATTGTTAGAGAACAGTGCAACCGCTAACGACCAGTCTAGATAGACAGTAATACTGCAGTAATGTTACTTTTCCATTACAATCTGGTTTTAAAAGTGAACATCCTGAACATTGTTTTTATATTGGATAAACACAGATTGAAAAAAAACTTGTAAGGAGTATCGTCTGTGGAGTTTTGTTATCAAATTGACACAACTAGGCTCTGAAATACATATTTACATGATGACAAAAAATTTAAAATAAGTATATAGGTAAGTATTATTTTAGTTTTGAGTATTGTGTATTGTAAATTTTTCTTTCAAATATAAATTCCTTTAAGATGCTTTTTGCGTATATTACATATCCTTTACAGCGCAAAATTCATTGCCTAAAAACAAATCTCTTCCTTTTAAAATAGTTCCTTATTTTCATAGTTCTACAAAAGTGTGTCGTTTAAACTGGTTTACAAGAACCTGTGTTCATATTTCTGCATTCAGTTCATGTTTTATTCAGCAAAACTCGAAAGTCGTTAAAATATTGAAATCGACTTCAAACAATAGTTTTACAAACCCGTGCATAGGCAAATGGCATTTAATTAACTACAATTTTTACATTCGCTGTTTCACTCATGTATGTATTTAAGCAAACTTTTGAAATTAGGCTATACTTAACGTATTTCTAGAAGACATAAAAAATGCTGAAACAATTAATATGATATTTTTTATCCATTCTCAAACAGTCGTTACGGGTACTCGGAAAACAGTAAGTTTGACAACCAGTCTAACCTCCGTGGGATGAAACAGTCAGATCGATAAAAAAGTTCTCATTTCCAATTCCTTTCGAATTTCGAACACATTCATCTTCATTTTCTTAAACCTCGTCATTTAACATAAAGTTTTCCAGTGACACTCTTTTCAACCAGTTATATTGGAAAAGTTACAACACTAGTTTCATATCGATAAAACGTCATTAAAGTGGGACGTTCGACATTCCGATTTACGTGAAATAGCGAATTCAGACTATTTTAATTGGCGCGCTTTTGTATCTATGTAATTTAATTCAGACAGTTACGAAGATATTTAAGATATTTTGTTAGGCATAGAATATAGGAATTCAGATTAGTCTAAGTAGGTACAGACATGTACTCATTTCATCATCCTCCGAGCCTTTTTCCCAAACTATGTTGGGGTCGGCTTCCAGTCTAACCGGATTCAGCTGAGTACCAGTGCTTTACAAGAAGCGACTGCCTATCTGACCTCCTCAACCCAGTTACCCGGGCAACTCGGTACCCCCTGGTTAGACTGGTGTCAGACTTACTGGCTTCTGACTACCCGTAACGACTACCAAGGATGTTCAATGACAGCCGGGACCTACAGTTTAACGTGCCATCCGAAACACAGTCATTGGTGTGTAAGATATACTTAGAAAGTACATACAAACTTAGAAAAGTTGAGAGGTTGGTTCTTTGCCCTAGTAGGCCACCACGACTTCCATGTACTGTAGGTACTAAATAGTAAACGTCAAATTTGTCAGTCTATTCGGGTCCAAAAAGTCCAGAAAACTAAATAAGAAAATAGAAGCAAATGTGAACGAACAGTTTTGGTCTCTCTCGGCAATAAAAAAACATAACATGATCAAACTTTAAATTCTACTTTTAACCGACTTCCTAAAACGGAGGAGATTCTCAATTCGGACTCTTGTATTTTTAACAATCCTAGATCTAACATATCCTCAAAATCAGTTCTGCTCTTTTGAAAACTTCAAAGTAACCATAAATATTTCAACCATAAGCTAATTTCACCCCTGAACCCTGAAAACAGGTTAAATGTCCACAAAACTGAACCCACAGCCAACATTTGTAAATGAGCATCATCAATTTATTATTCTTTGACATCGAGCTAACAGAGATTTTAATGAACTTGTCATCCCGTCTGTTACGGTGAATTTAAATTATTATTGTAACCAATCTATGGTGTGTCGCTCTAGAAATATGACATTTATTTTTGACTAGCTTTCAGTTCTGCCCAATTTCCGAGGGAACTTCTTCCTGCACTTTGTTAAATAAGTAGCTGAACGCGGTTCTGCCCGATTTCCAAGTGAACTTACTTAATGCAGCAGGATAAATATGTAGCCGATGTCGTTTGTCACGTTCTAAGACCATCACATACCCTTTAATGTAAATCGGTTTAGTAGTTTTGGCGCGAAAACCGGAGACAGAAGGACAGATTGAGTTATTTTAGCATTGATAAATGACGACTGTGATTTCAGAGGCCTGTAACTATTCTTATACAGAGCAATGGTGCATCTACACGGTGCAAGTATCTTCCTTATGTTGAGACATATGCGCAGGTTACATGCATTTTAAAAACGTGCGGGACCAGCGACTCGCGCATATACCAAAGCGAAATACCCACCCGCGGGCTCTTGTCACTAGCGCATATTAACTCGCTCCAGCTACATGCACCGTGTAGACGCACCCTTAGTGAGACAACAAAAAATACTGATTATTATACAAAGTCTGAAATCACCAACCCGCATTGAGCAAGCGTGGTGATTAACGCTTGTTCCTTCTGTGTGTGAGAGGAGGCCGCAGCCCAGCAGTGGGACAATAGAACGGCTGATGACGTGGACGAGGTTAAAAGCAAAAGCTAGTTGAAATAAAGAATAGCTATCATGGAATTGATATGCTAATAACCTTCGTAAAAGCTATTCATGATAAGTGGCAAGGGCCTTTTAATTAATGGTTTTGAAAAGCCATCGTCCTAACGATCGTTTTGCAAGTGACACGATGAATAAAATGTAGGAACAATGGATTTTATTTCCATTCCAATCTTTAGAGAAATTACAGGCATTGGTGAGGAGCCATTTTTATTGCTAATCTATTCCCCTCGGTCCCGAGGGAACTATGTCCAACACGTGGGTAAAAAGTAGCCCATATTCTTTGTCAGACTCAAGACTATCTGTGTAAGCTTTCATATAAGGTGTAAGGTTCAGTAGTTTTTGACTGAAAAACCGAATTTTCAAATGAAAATGATGCCCAGTCATGACTAGATCAGGGCCTGTTCTGTTTTGCTTACACTCTCAAACCTGAACAAATTTTAATGTTAGTAAAAAGATAGAGTAGTAGAACTTGAGAAAGGACAGAGGCATTTTTCTTAGAAGTTAGTTCGTGACATGTGTGAAAGTGAACACAAATCAAAACAAACCACCAATTTCAAAATTACCCCATAAAAAACTCAAGCGTAGGAGCAGCAAATTTTTCATCACAATCGGAGAGCCGGCAATCAAATATGCCATCATCTGTTTCTGTGCAAAAAGTCCGCGCAATAAAACTGAGCTTCGCGAGGACACAAATTATTTGCGCGCGCCATCCGCGACCCGGATAAATTATTCATTGCTTGGTTTTGGGTAAGAGGAACGGTTTTATGACGATACATTTAATAATGAAAAATATAAAACTCCTCCTATTTGGGAAGGTCGGTTAAAAAAGATGTTTGATTTGCTTAGGAGGCCGTTACTTATATGAAGTTAAAATGGAAAAAATTGGCAGGATTTGCATATTCTCATGAACAGTCACACTAGTTGCTCGGTTCCAAAAAGTTGGTCTCATGGAGAAGAGCCGGCAAGAAACTCCTTCAACACTCTTAAAAAAATGCCATAACATGTCGGTATTTTAAAAAATGCAAATAAAGAAAGAATACCTATATTTCTCTCGATATCATTGAAAATATGTACTGTATAATTCACCACCTATACTAATAGGTATATCATCATCTAAATAAAGTCCTACTTTTCATTCAAAGTTCGCCAAAACATAGCAAACATGTAACACGAATTCTAGGACCCATTCATAAAGATATAATTACTATTTATAAACACGACCAAAACAAAACGTTTCATAATCGTCTCGTAACATAGCCCCAAATGGGACGAAAATAACCGAAAAAACCATTTCTGTACGGATAAACAGTCGCTTAATCTGAACCAAACGAAAGTGAAACGTCGCTTAGGCTGGACACGTAATTGCGATTCTGCGACTAAAATGGTTACAATAGTTTATTTTTTTCATTTGTGCCAAAAATGAATCGCTTTGCACACTTACATTTTTTACTTTTTAAATGATGGACCAACCAAATTCTGCACACAACTAGGCCCCAAAGTATTATTTTAAGGATTCAGGTATTGGAACTATAATATTACAACTAACCGTCTTACCACAAAAACTTTCAAACGTCAGTTGAAGACTTGTCTAAAAAAAATTCAGATTATGACGTTGGTATATGGTACATTTTGCAGCCACAATTTTTTTAGACAAGTGTAAAACAGATGTTTAAGTTTTTGCAGTAAGGCCATAAGTATTTAACGTAATCACATTTACAGACTTTAGGCCTACTTCGGCCAACTACGACAAATGAATCGCTAGTTTGCAACCACCCTTACACTTGAGTCAACCAACCAATCTGTATTGATGTATGACTGTTTGTCACATTAGGGAGCTCATATAAATACTCATAATGGCCAATAAACGAATAATGTTTTATCAGACTTCTAGATGAATGGGGAAACGAAAACGCTTTTGAAAGAAGAAAATAACAAGTTCTAGGATATAGAAATTATCTCTATAAGAATGTTTTTCATAGAAATTGTTATGAGTTATTTTGACAGGTTGGGCTACTTTTAATGGCGTAAGAGCCTTCTTATATGTCGAAAATGTTTTTATAAATATATTACTTACGTAAATATCCATTTTCATTGTTGCCAAATATTGTAGGCACCCTAGTTTGTAAGTTGATATATCCAGAAAGATTATCGTGTTATACAAGTTTCAATGTTATTAAATACATAGGGTTTTAATCATATTATCTAACAAAGGTTTTTTTTTTTGTAAATAGGGATTTAAAACTAACTTTTATATTCGTACTTTAAAATGTCAAAACAAACCATTTGCGTGTATTACAAAACATCACTTTACGACAGTATTTATGTTAAAAGCTGTACTTAACTGTGCATTCGGTAAATAACAAACTAACGTTTGAATGACGGACACGCTTACCTATGTGTTTTTGTACTAAATTGGTAGGTAAGTACTTCAACTAAATTGTTGTTATAACACAAAATAATAGCGGCGGCATTATTATGTAATTAAAAAACCTTAACAACCTTGCAATCCATACTTAATATTGTGATCTTCAACCATGGCGAGAATGAGTATGCAATTTTTCTTTGCACTGTGTTTGATAACTTAGATTTCTCTGAAGAACTACAGGAATAATAAGTTCACTTTTAACTGCTTGCGTATAAAATATAAACAATATTCTACATTACAATGAAGCATATTCGACCAAAGAAACAAACATCACTAAATCAGATAACAAATGAACAATTTATCGAACAAACCTATAATGCAAGACTTAAAATCACAATAGAACTAGGGTCAGTAAAGTCGAAAAAAGAAACTTGAATAAAGTTATCACAAGTTAAAATAAAATTCAATTTAATTCAATCACAAACTAAACTGATACAAAACTTTAAACGTCTTGTCAAACTTAATCTATACACTATTCGTCCCCTTTGGCTCCCTTTTCATCCCTCTTCGTTCCCTCTTCGTTCCCTCTTCGTCCCATTTTGTTCTCTTTTCATTCATCCACCCAACGTATGTACATTTCCAATGAAGGTACAACCATACATACCAGTATTGGATAACTTTTGGAATGCCGTATCAGATCCAGCTTTGTCCCCTATTGATAGAATTCGGGGTTAAATTAACCTGATTGAAAGTTTGTTGAATTATCTGTGTCGCTTTTTGTTGCAATTTATCTATGTACAGGATCCTGAACACTGTTTGAAGTTCGTCGAGACTTCTTGGAAATGCTTTTTGTAAGGCTCCGAAACTACTGAATCGATTTGAGAAATTCCTTCACTGTTAAGGAGCTACACTATCACCGGGTGTCATAGAGTAGGTTTAGGTACGAGAAAAAGTTTCCACGCCGCGAGAACCAGCTAAACTAACACATAAAACAGTTTACCTACACTATTTACGCAGCTCTTTTACTATTCCACTAATCCGCCATGCCCTAAAGGCGTAACATATTCACAAACTAGCCTATTCCCAAGTTTATTGCCTCACTTATAGACCGTAATGTCTCCTAACAAAGAATATGGCGGTCTTAAAGTATAAAAAACCGGACCTATACGCTGATTAAATTCTTTGTCATGTCCGGACTTTGTATGGAGTTATTAATCTTTTTTTATTAGACCACTTGATGGGAAGTGGGTGAATCCGGGAATGCGTGGTTTAAAGGAATTATTCATTTATTGGTATGGTAATCTGGGTCATTTAAGACATAGAGACTCGATATCACATGCGGTTTCACCCTCGTCTCGATAGACTACTTACTTCCTTTTTTTTAAGTCAAATAAGGCTAGTTGTGTTTCTCAAACAGAAGAGCCTCCGCAAACTGAAGACTGAACTATCGGCCGATAGTTTATTCGCATGATTTGAACCGGTTACAATCTCATTTACGGCCAAACAAACAAACAAAAAGTAGTTCAGTCAGGAAAGAGTGCAAACATCTTTCGGAAAACTTTTCCTTCTTAGTTGTTGCATGTGTTTAATTATACTTATCTGTTCAAGCATTTATTTCCCGAACAAGTTTCTTTAACGAAACATTTCCTCGGTACAAATTCATGCAATCTCGGAATCGCTTTCCCAGGGTAGGCTGGAGATGGCAGATTTAATAAACAAACAGTAAAAAACGAACAAATAAGAAACCGCAAGTCTACTGAAACGGAAATTGTACTTCCAACACTGAAACTTCTGGAAATGTAGATTCAGTGGCACAATGTAAGAATTTCAAAGAAGTGTAAATACCTATGAAAATTAATGAACATAATCACAATGCTTGCTCAAGGCGAGTGATTTCAGACTTAAAAGGTCCATGTTTCCTCAAGAGGTTTTCCTGCACTTTAACTGAGCCAGTGGTGTTTAAGATGTACTTAGAAAGTACATAGAAAGATTTGAAAAATTTACATTATTACATGGCTGACCTGGAATCGAATCCTTGTCGCACTTAAGATGATGTTTGCATATAAATTCTTCTACTATAAAAAAAATGGTCACATGCTCACAATGGCTGCACATAGTTTCATTATTTGACAATAAATGGTCCAATACCATTTTTAACTTAAAATCGTACATACCAATTTGTTTTCTTAGCAATAATACACTTCTATTTTTTAAACAACTTTTTTATTCAAAAAGTACCTACAATGAAACTTCTGCATCTGTTTATTACTTGAATGTTGACGAAATCTTAATTTCCTGGCATCTGTCCCTTTTGAGGCGCCATCATTGTCCAGAGGTACCCCTTCGTCTTCATCCAAAATGTTCGCTCACATTATTTAGACTTCTTAGGTTACTAGGCCATGGTAAATGACATACGTACCTAGTTCAGCTAAAACCCACTTTAGAAATGGATCTCTCTCAAGCAGGCTATACCCTGCTAGATTGTTAAATACTTATCTAACTATGTTCTCTTTATCTTATTGCGTAGGTATCTATTTCTTATTGAGTTTTTAGCATTTTTACCAACCAGGAGCATTGATTGATATAGGTTAAAAGTCTCTAGATATTTTGACGTTAAAGCGCGTCAGACGGAAAGAGAGAGAGACGCATTTTGAAAATTGGTAAGTATTCTTTTTACAGCTAAACGAGGTATGTATGTGTAGGGGTATTGTGTTCTTATGTGCACTACCCCTATATGAATAGTTTATCCACTTTACCCAACTGAGGTAAAGTTGAGTCATTATTTTCCTCCCCCTAACTTCTGACGTCAGCATTCACGTCCACGGTGTTCCTGTTCCCATTGTTTTTCTATCAACAAACCATTATTTTACTGGTTCATGGGACTTTGAGACTGTAAGGGAAAGACGACCTTATGTATTTTGTAGTAGAGTCTATAATTGGTTAATTATGCTAGAATCTTGAGTTAGAGACTTGCAGGGAAATAATCCGTTAAATGAATAACTATTCAGTTTGACTTAAGTAAGAGCTTATTTTGTCTAAGCAACTTAGTGCCCTAGTGGTTAAAGTAACAGCCTTTCAAGAAATATACTACAGGGTGCAAGTTCTATCCTAGGTCAGGCAAATACCAATGTGATTTTTTAAGTTATATGTTTTGAGGACACCTGGACCATACCTGAAAGTGCCAATCTGAGCCAAGTCTGGTGATTAATTAACAGTTATTTCTGCTCAGTTTCAGAAATGATAATTAAGGGCAGTTTGACCATATAAAGGTTGAGGCTAAGCTAAAGTGACTTAAAGTAGGTATAGTCAAAATGTATGACCAAAACTGTCAAATAGGTAACTTCAGAGGCTCAAACTTATTTGATGAGAAATCTTACACTTAATAATACTGGCCGAATGATGACTGAAAAAACACCAAAGAGAAAGAGCAACTCCCATCATGGCTTCAATACAAACAGCTATACCAAAGAGAACTATTGAAGCGAAAATCTTTGAAACTTCACGTCCATTCTATCTGAAGTAAAAAGACCAAATAAAACTGTGTCTTTAGTCTTTGTCTTAAACCCTTTTGTTTGACTGTCCGTAATTTTAACGAAGACTTTCCTTTTACCTTATTTTAGTACTGAACTAATTTCTGGATTCATCTATGGAGTCATTTTAACACTTTTTATTTTTTACCGACTTCAAAAAGGAGGTTCTCAGTCTTATGCAATGATTTTTTTCTTGGTAAGTTGCTATTTGCGCAATAGCGACTTACCTACATAATTTTTTTAAAAGTTATGCAAGCTTATTCAACAAAGTTTAAAAAAAAAATGGCGGTCCCTGGGTCAAAGCTCCATTATTTAATAACATTTTTAAGTTCCATTTTCAAATTTCGAATGTCCTAAAACTAAATGAAGTCTACATATATCAACAATACAATAAGATAGAAAATGTCATGACAGTTGCCGATATGATTTTCTTGTTTCTTTCAAACGTCACCAGATATTATTTACGGACAAAGGCGGCGGGATCGGAAAAGTTTTCATGTTCGAAGCGGGAACACGTTCGTTGTGTGTCAAACTTAGATAATTAAATTAGCTGGAGGCGCTCCTGTCGTGCCCCTCTCGGTTTTTGAGTGAAAACAATCAGTTGTTTGCTATCAAACGTATATTTCTTAAGAACCACCTGGTTCAAACGATGACAGAAACCGTGTAATAGGTTTTTTTCCGCATCTTCACCGAGATTTCAACTTCAAACCCATTTTTTTTTCAAATATATACTTTCGAAAGTAGTTTGACGAAGCTAGTTGCACGGTTCCAAGGAGTGGGTCTCGTGGAGAAGAACCAACAAGAAACTCCATATGTGAGATATAAAGAAGAATTAAGAATATATACCTACTTACACTTTTTTCAGAATTGCTCCTCCTGTTGTCGTAATGCTCTAAGGTTCTGTGTCAACTGTGTCAACCTATCAGATTTTCGTTCACGTGTTTTCAAACTACGTGGAGTCCGTGATACATGGCGATATCGTGTCTTTATGTTATTGTTTCGAAATGCTTTAAGTCCTTTTGTAGGCTACGACTGAAGATGAGTTACAAAATATTTGGCTTACTAATATTAACATTAAAAAAATACTTCCCTATGCATACATAAGAACACTGGAACACGTGGAAACCATTAATTGCTAGATGAAAGTTTCACTTTAAGTACTGTCTCTGTTATATACCTATGTATATGTCGTATTGTCTATAAACACCAATATTATTGCTTACTAGGTAATCGTTTACGGCACCTAAAAATGGCAGATATGTAACACAGAAATTGATACTAAACTTTTGATAGCAACTACAAGTGTTCTACAATTTAGTCGTTAGGTGTTCTTTGTACTCAATCCGTGTATTTACTAATTATGTTTTATGTTCAGCGTTTAAGTCTATAATATTATATTATAGAATGTCTATAATAATTGTGTCCTTATCCTCTTGCCTTTTGCCTTTACCGTAGTCTTTCTTTCTGAAAAATGTACCTAACTATGAACTTGATCTCCATTCTATCACTGTCTGTAATATTTTTATTTGTTTCAGATCATCTCTAGACGGACATCAGGATAATTTTATATTATTTTAATGGATGATAAGTTTGGAAGTGGCAACTTTTTCCAAAGAGTCAGTATTTTCGCGAAAAATTGTGAAAATGTATCTCCATCGTACCTATGTCCACCCCTAAAAATATGTTAGTGGCTAGACGACAGTTATACACAACACAATCGGGTCAGCAGTTAACGCGCCATTTGCTCCTTTAACGACATTAACTGACGTGCCTGTTTTACTAAATACGGCTTTTACTACTGTAGTTATTTTGTCACTAATATACTGGAAATTATGATCAAAATATCACTGTGTTTTCCAATTTTAGTTTTGTCCTTTTAGGTGACGAATTTGGTCAAATATTACCTATGTATATTGCAACGGTAACTAAGTGAAAAAAGTGAAAAAATCTTCAAGATAAGAAGACAAACTACAGTCTGAGAAAGCTTTTCGAAGAACAATGCAAACGAATAGAGAATTACAGGCTATTATTGACGAATGATAGAAAAAATAATCGAAAAACTAGTAATTAATCAGAAATATTTCACAACAATCCTACAATATTATGTTATAATTGTTAGACTATAATAATACTCGGTAAACGTTTGCCGATGTCGATGATAAATGTAGCTTAAAGACTTCACGACAGCCACGTAATAGGCTGCCATATTGTAACAAATGATCGAATAGCGACACAAATCCGCCATCTTGGCAAAATTGGCGCGAAACATGCTTTGGCTTTTAATGTCATGTGTATGTTTTTAAATAATTTATTACTTTCTGAGTTTCGGAAGCTGTATTTGGCGTGATCCTGTCTCTTAAATTCCTTTTGGAGGAATTAAATTGGATCACTGTGTGAGTAATATTTTAAGTATCTTTTACGTTGCAAAGATCTTGGCAACGCGAAGAAGATAGAACATGTTTTTCATGAGGAAATGGGTGACTTCATGACGATAGAATTATTTTATAGCTGTCTAATTTTAATTCTGGTGACAAAATAAAAATAATTATTTAACTGGGAAGAGCTTCTTAGATCTTATAAGCATTAGTATTGTAAACTCTTTCTTGATTTAATTTCGCTGCTTGATAAGTAGGTACCAAGTAAGTAAATTAGTAGTGTTCTGGCTAATATAAAGAGTCCTTCAGCAAATTGTCCTTGGCCGCAAACAATATAAAACTTTGTAGATACTTACTACAGATAACAGACTGATCTGCCTGGTATACTGAAACAGTAGTAGCTATCAGACTAGAATGAAATGCCTTTGGCCAGTGTGATGTACACAAATTTGACAGAATGTCATCATGAAAGTGGGTGAGCCTAACCTGTGTGTGTAACATGTATGTCTTCAAGATCTTCTTTACCCAAATACAAAAACAACATCTTTAAATCTGCAATATAATATAGCAGTTATTTTACGCAAATAAATCTTTTTCCTTCACGCCTATTTAGCGAGACCCACATTATGTTAAGAATGGTACGGATTTACGAATCGCGATCCATCCTGCTCAGAAACAAACTTCTGGATAAGGCAGAAGATTAATCGTGAAGAATAAACGACGAAAGAGGCCCAATTTCACCGACAACTTAAACGTCAGATTTTTTAAAACTCCTTTGACCGGATAAAAAAACTTAAGCTAGTTCACTGAAAATTGAACGTGAAAAGTCATGGTGTAGGGTTACCAAAAGTCTGGTGCAATTGAAAGCTGTTAATTATAAATACCGTCGTTTGTAGTGACTGACAAGTGCATCAAAATTTGGTTAGACTATAAACAGTGGTTTTAAGAAAACTGAAATTTAAATTGTCAGTGAACGTGAGCCTAAAAGGAGTAAGTAGCTTCTAATGTTGGGCACAATTTTGTTAATTGTTTGATTCATTTGTTTAAGTTGAATAATTAATTTAGCTATTTACGGAATAATGCAAAAGCTTGCTTGGAATGGCTTCTTTAAGTTCACACTGTACTTGATAGGCGTTTATTTTTGTTGAAGAGAGGACATTAATTTTGATACTTGCTAACGGCAGGCATATTTTTCATCATGAACCAGATTTCATCGTAATAATAACCTCTTTGCTTTCCACAAACAATAGTTACTAATTATGTGACCCATGAAAGAGACAAGGGAGTTAAAGCGCTCTTAATTTTATTACAACCTTGAACTAGGTACATAATACTGTATCAACTCAAATGCCAAATACTTTTAAAAATTAAAAAAAAACAATGCTATATGCGGATGGTGCTTTCAAAGACTGTGGTCATCATCATGTCTATGTTCAGTTGGTTGTAACTTTCATTCCTGACTCAGCACGTTTTTGTAAGCACCCATAGAGGGACAGGCAGAGAGACAAGAGAACCAGAATTTAGGAAGTTTGTCAGTCAACAGGTTGGCATTGTTGAAAGTTTCAGACAATACCAGTGACTTTCTACGTAGGCGCTCTATTTAATTAACACACACAAAAGTTTCCACAGACTCCTTATTATTCAGAACAACGGCTGTTTATGATAGGAGTAATATTGTAATATTCCACATAATTATTCGCCATTTTATTACTTTCTACCACTGCTCCATATGCTTTATGTAGCATTTTGTACGTTAACTTAAATTCGTAGGGTTGTAGGGAATCATTTGAAGTATACCTATATAATTATACCTACTTGGGTTGGTTAGAGTAACTTCTTTTTTATATAGTGAATATTATGTTGCATAATGAAACGATGGATGGATTGTGTGAAAGTAGATATGATTTAAAAGAACTTCCGACATGACGGCAGAAAGAAGAATATGGAAGGATAAAACATGCTATAGAATAAAGACAGGATATGATATTAAAGAAAATAATTTGAGTTTGATTTAAAGATACTTAATTTATTTATTTACGTAGAGATACTTAGGTGCTGCGAAAACAATTTCCGAAATTACTTACCGGAATCATTTTCCTGGGCAGGCCGGAAGAAAGTTTTAAATTGAAATTTTTCTTTGTTACTCCGAAAAGGGTTTTTTTCCTTCATTTTCACGTAATAAAAATAAATTAATAATATGCTGAGCATTAGCTATTTTTAAAAGTTTCAGTATGCTCTTATTTATTTTTCATTCTCAATGGAATTGAACATTGTGAATTTGTAAACCGGGGCTGGTATTTTGAGAATAAAAGGAAAGAATATATTTAAAAAAAACTAGGAATACTTTCAGTGATAGGGGTAACCCTAACCTTTAACTTTTTGGGACAAAAAGTAAACATTCAAGCCTACAATTTCAGTGGTTGTGAACTATGTCACATTTGTTTTTGTTGCTCATAACATGGGACAGCGCTGGTAATGTGCATAAATAGGCTCTGTAACACTTTATCCATTGAAACATGAAATAATATTATAGGTAGTTGTTTAGGCGTATATTTTTGTAATTGGACGGTGAAAAGGCAAAAAAAATAGAATTTTGATTTGTTTAATCGGTGTACATTCATAAAAAATACAAAATCCTTCTTTTGGGAAACCGGTTAAAAATGAATATTATTGTCTTACATGCAATGTTTTTATATTTTTTGTTACGTTTTCTGCGTCACTGAATTGGCTTTTTGTTGTATGTTTATTATGTAATGGTTTGAGTGTTTTATTTTTATAACTATGGGCTTCCTGAAATAAATAATTTAATTAATAAAAATACTGGATTATGTTGTAACTTTCCGGTCACGTATGCACGGGCGTCATTGGTTGAGAATCTAATCTAATTGGCTAATGTGTCGTCTCAATTAATAGCATTGCATTAGTTCTTCCTTCTGTTTGTCGTGAAACATTTTATTTTATTAGCATTTCGTTTAATCGAGCGTTTTATAAAATACACTGGAGGATTTAAATTCAGTTATAAATTGGTTTTGGTATTTTGCAGTTCATAAATTAAGTGGTCCAGCCATCATTGAGTGTTGCAATCAACTAAAATCTGTTCTATAGCTCCTATAATTTCGTCTAAATTAACACAGCTGTTCACGGTTTCAAGCACTTGTATAAAACATAGAATATAAACTTCTTCAGTTAGATACCTTAATAATTTCCTTAAGTCTTACAAATACTATATGCTACTGAGGTGATGAAAATTCAAAAAGCAAGTCAGGCCGGTAACAAAATAATTTTGGCAATGTCTATTTTTGTTTTCGCTTTTCGTGAAAGTATCAATTTCTAATGGCCAAGGGAACGCTAGCATATGTTGATACTGATATACCTACCTATTAATTGTACCGAAGTATTGATAGACAGACAGACAAGTCTTACTTTCGCTGATATTCTAGACTTTTAGATCTAGAAAGATACTCAAAGATAAATCTTGGTAGTGGAGTCATTTTCCCACAAAAGTAAAGAGAAAGTATAATGTGTTTGGGGCTTGAGGTTGTTTGTTTATTTCAATAGCAATGTATATTCAAATGGAACATGTATTTACTCCACAAGTTTCACTGGAATTTAGATAAAATTCGTATGAACATGTTACACATTCACTGAAAGTTCTTATGATATACATCTATGCTAATATCATCATCATCATCATCATCTCAGCCATAGGACGTTCACTGCTGAACATAGGCCTACCTACATATCAATGGAGGCCTATGCTAATACAATAGGTAATAAAAAAGACTTCGAAACTACTGAAAACTAGGTACTGTTGGAAAGCTACACTCCTCCCGAGTAACATATAGGCTAGTAGGTATATTTTATCCCAGTGGAACCTACCTTTATAAAGACAAAAAAAATGACGATACAGTTCAGTACCAACTTCTGAAAACTGAGGACGAATTAATTCGAAAAATAAATCAAAACGAGGACTTGTCGATAAAACCATCTTCTATCGATGTTTTTACACGTTCCGAATTCAAATTTCCATTGACACGTGTGTAAGTATGCCCTGAGGGCTCGCACTGAATCAATCAAAATACTTAAACAAAAAGAATACGTTGCCTTAATAACGTGAATAAGATCTCATTGTTTGTTTTTCCGTACCTACATCGTGAATTTTGCATATAACCTAATTGACAAGACTTCATCATGGATTTGATATTGTCTTTGCTAAGCATACTTGATTAGATAGTTACTTAATAAAATTATACCTAGGTAGGTAATAGAGAAAAGCAAGAATACTGAATTCCAAGCTAACCTATGGAAATAAGGTAGATAAGTAAGTATTTATTTGGCTAGGTATTTTCATGTCCATTGTAAAAAAATATCTTAGGCAGAGATCTAAAAATATCTGGTTGCTAAGCCACTCCAACACGTTTTGAAAATTTAGAAGATTTGCAGTTTTATTTAATTAGTGAAATGAAATTTCAGGAGGAACCTAGTCGCAAATTAATGTAATCCGTGCAAAAATAACCATCGTCTGTAACATTTCAACGAGGAGAATTAACAACTCGTGGGAGTCAGTACGGGCCATAAATAGATTCTCGTTTTGAGTGTTTTCCTTATACATTTATGTTTTTTTCTTTATTCTATGGGCTTGTTAATTATAATACTTACTAAGGTATTCGGCTAGAGTTCGCAACAAATAACTTAGCGTTTATGAAATTAGCCATTCGACTCCTTTAACATTTATCAATTTTAAAACTTTGCTTGTCCGAAATTGAATACTACTGACTGGCTGTCCTTACTTTTTGTGGAAAATGAAATTCCACAGATTGTAGAGAATTCAAAAGGCCTAAAATTTGGAGCAAATCAAGGAACTGAGTAAATTATTATATACAATCATCCAACTTGAGGCTCCAACTCTCTGATTTGTATCAAATAGCTTTTCAGTCAAAAGGAAGTTCAGAACTGTATTTCACAGAAGGGAATCACTGTTTCTGATTTTAGGTTTGGCATCTCATTATTAATCCCAATTTAATTTGGACGAACCACTTCCGATCTTCTTCCTTTCTTGTCTATCGGTGACCGAAATAAATATTCTTGGTGTTGGTTTATATTTACATAGATATTCACAGTACCTACCTACATATAAAAACTATCCTAGTAAAAAAAAAACTTTGATTCTTTCTATTCATCCCTAGTTTTTCTTTGGTCATCTCCTTACTCTACCTATATCCATTCCGTTTACCTTCCTAATAAAATAATGTTTATCAAACGCCTATGAAGAATTTTCAAAACAAAAAAAATATGATTGAAGTACAGTAAACGGCACATTTGTGGTAACTGTCATGCACCTTAACTCAATAGTAATAAGTACGATTTTCCTATAAAACTATTACCACTGACCTGAAGTTGACTTCTGCATCCTGAAGTTAAGTCCCGTTTCCAGATAAAAGTCAACAAGTTCCTTCTCCATCGCCATTGCCATCACCTATGTGGAATCCATGCCTTTTATTTAATCTCAATCGATTATTTTCGCATTCATAAGGACTTTCTTTGTCTCAAAGCAGCAAGGCTTATAAAGAAATACCTATGTAAGTATATAACAACTTTACTTTCGTTCTAATGGGATTTGTCTCAGCAGGGGAGCAACAAGGAGACAGCAGGGCATGCATTAGGCAACCTCTCTAACCAGTATGGTTGGTTAACCCCCATATGTGAGGGAGACAATGGAATAAACTTTTTATATTATTGCTATGTATATTGTGGTTATATTCATTATCTACATTGTCATTTTTTTGAAAATGAATGTTGGTTTGTTACATCTTTTTTGGTCAAAAATCTTCAAATGACTCTTCGGCCCTCCCGATGTAGTTGCAGCGTGAGAGAGTGTCACTGACTAAGACCCACGATGTTCCTTCTGGAACCTTTCATGTACCAGGACTGTAGTAACTCTTTCGAACAATCCCGCAGCATTGACAGTTGTTTGTTACGTGTTCCGTGAAAAACTGCTGCAAATATTTACCTGGTGAGCACTTTATATAGGGGATAGGTGATTAGGAAAATCCTTCTCTTTGTGAGAGGAGAAACGTGCCCAGCAGTGTGATAAAATGGCTGATGATGATGAAGGGCTATATTAGCACTATGTATATAAATATATATTCCAGTGGAACGCTACCTGTATCTGTGATTCAAGTTACGTAATACCATTGCCAAAATGTTTGTTCCTCACAAAATGAATGTAAAGATTAAATTGAATAAGAACAAAAGACGCACGTTAAGTAGCATTAACCCAACTGGGGGAAGTAGGATTTTGTTCGTCGTGTTATTCAATTATAAATTACGGAAATGTTTTGTATGGAAGTTTATAGGGGGAAAGTTCGACGCTAGATTTATCTTCTCTCGTGTCATAAGCCCAAAACCATATGGCATCTTGAACGCTTTTGAACAATTCACAATTCCGTGTCGAAAGATCTTGACAGATTCTCCTAGACCTCACAGTAGTTGAAAGGCACTTCAAAATGATTTCGTAACTCTTTTACTAATAGTAAATGTGACACTTAAGTTTCACCATAAATAAAACAACAAATAAAACAAAAAAAGCAATGTCTTTCAATAATAAATTAAAAAAATAAATTATCGTCTTGGAGGCGGTGCAGGCGGGGGGTCATAGTGAATGTGGAAGACTCTGTAAGCGCAATATTCCATCATAGCCAAGGTTAGGGGGTAAAGCATCTTCTGCTCGGTCTGGGGGGAGAGGAAGTAAGCAATGACAGCTGCACCCGCGGTGTACCATCCCCACTCACGGTTCGTGGTGAAAGAATAGTGGCAGAGCGCGATAATATTGCAAGCGATCATCAGGTTTCCTAGAGGGACGTTGTCTTCGCCGGTCAGGGAGATGGCGAAGGGTATGAGTCCTGACATCAGGTGAACGGCAGAGATGACGTGGTCGCCCCGCCGCAGATCCGCCATTAGACATGGCAGAGCGAGGTAGCGGGATGCACGCAGGCTTATCATGTAGGCTTCTTTAAAATCGTTGTTGAGTATTCCACCTAAAAATCAAAATGACAATAAGTCAGTATCAGACTTTAAAGTCTATAGAAAAGGTCAGTGGGTCGTCTAAGGGGCAAAAAATGATGCCTTTATTTAAGAGGACGAATTGGAATTTTTGGCGCCAAGGATCTCAATTTTTCTCAGTACATACAAAACGGATCAAAATACAACTTGGTTACCTGAAAGTTCATGATATAAACCTTATTTTGTTAGACGTGAAAATATGATTAGGTAACTTTTATAACAGAGAAAAATATATCAAACATACCTCTTTTTAAAAAGAGATTCACATAACTTTTAACTTTTTTAGTACTTGAGTATATACAAACTCTTTAAAATTGTAGAAGGAATTTTTATCAAATTATCATTTCTAAATAATAAAATTACAAAACCATTTTGTCGCCCCGCTCAGACGCTCCGACCCCTTTTGGCGCCTTAGATGCGCGTGCCGGTTATGGAATTATTGTTGACCAATTCGTCCCCTTAAAAGTAGGTATACAGCTTTGACAGATTTGAACGGATCATATCGGATCAGGCCGTCCTTCCTGTGAGTCAGAGGCCCTCCTACTGCCTTTAACTCATAGAATCTTATACTCACTTTGGTAGTGGAAGAATCCCAGCACTCCGTGTATGAAGAAATTGGCATGCATCCCAGGATGGGTAAAGCTTTTACCAGACATGCGGCTAATTCCCTTCCCGGCCACGCAGCACAGCACGATGTGTGCGACCGACGCATTGAGGCTATCGGCATCGCTTCCCATAGCATTTATACCCTATCCAATCGCAAAATATTGTTGACAACAAAAAGTTATAGATTCTTCACTCCATGACTCATTTTTGAGCAAAGAAACAAATTGTCAACTGTCATGTCCGGTTTTTGATATTTTTGTCAATTTTTGACTACTTAAAAATAAAAGAAAATGAAATTAAAAGAAGTATTTAATGAAATTATTAAGTCATCTCATCATTGAAACAGGCCTTATTCATTAGACAATTTCAGTGCCTAAAAAAAATTCTACAGCAAAGACGCAGAAGTGCAATATTTCTTGAATTTTATAATCTTGAAGTATTAGAAGTAATGAATGCGTTAAAATAGTTACACTATGTGTGCTTTATTGATATGTCTCAATCAGAACATAATATTTTAACAAAATTCCAACATGAATCCAACGAATCACAAAAATTCTCGTGCGTGAAGTACGACAAGAAATAGCACTTAAAGATCCACAAGATGGCGTTAAATACAATTGTAGTTCTCCTGTGACAATTTATTTTAAAATGATATGATTGCCTTTAAAAATATTTTCTATAATTTTTCAACACAGAAAAGTTACATTTTGTTACTAAATTTTATATTCACCTCAATTTTTATAACTGAACGATAACATTTAGTTTAGTCTGTGGCTGAATGTCTTTGTTCCTTATCCTAAAAATATTGACCGAATGGTGGTTGAGAATTAAAAAAAAAAACATTAGCTGCCAATGCTGCCATTTTGCTGCATTTGAGTTCAATAGCGTTCGTTTTTATGATAATACTCGCATTCCTTTCGTAAATCTATTGAAAATCTTTATAAGTTCGTGAAATTTGAAATCGAAGCAGCACTACAAACATAAAAATGGCAGCAAGCGACTCTGGGACGGATGAGTCACTGTATCCTATTGCGGTGCTCATCGACGAGTTGAAAAACGAGGACGTGCAGCTTCGTTTGAACTCTATCAAGAAGTTATCCACCATTGCGTTGGCCCTCGGAGTGGAGAGGACCCGGTCGGAGCTCATCCCGTTCCTGACAGAGACTATTTACGACGAAGATGAGGTTCTACTCGCCCTCGCCGAACAACTTGGTACGTACATCGCAAATGTATAAAATTATCATCAGACTGCGTGTTTAGATTACCTATGTATGTTTTGATGGCCTATTTATTACATTTTTTCATGCTTTGTGTATACAAATATCATTACTATCTACTTTCTTCAATCTTTTCATTAAAATCGGGTACAAAATCGCAAAGATAGTTGGTTAGGCCTTGATATAGTGTAAACATGTCTTTTGTGCTAATACTGTCATGGTTACTACTACATGCATTGATTTTATTATTGAAATTGTGCATATTTGAGATCTAAATACCTTTTTCAGGAAAAATATCAATATCATTATCAAAGAAATTTCAATTTCAGTCTCATTGTGGGAGGTATTTCTTATACTTCGCTAAAAACATGAAAATATCAGTTACTACATAAATCAATTTGTTAAATGACCTTACAGTGTTAATATTGTTAAGGATAAACCAACATACCTACGTTTGCTAGTACTAATTACTTTGTTATTGATTTACCCGTCAAACATGCAAATAACCTGAAACTTGTTATGCACTGCTTTCAAATAGCAAGATAATGTGGAAGGAATATGAGATGAAGTAAGGAGGAATCTTTGGACTGAAATTGAGTTTCGGTTCATCCTACTAATATTATAAACGCGAAAGTTTGTATGTATGGATGTTTGTTACTCTTTCACGCAAAAACTACTGAATGGATTTTAATGAAACTTTACAATAATATAGCTTATACATCAGAATAACACATAGGCTACAATTTGTAAACATATTGTTCGAAATACTAAACCTGCGCAGACGAAGTCGCGGGCACCAGCTAGTAACAGAATATGTATATCTCTTTGTATTGCAATAATACAAAATATGTACATAGATTTTATGATGACGTTCAACTCATTTTGTGCTTTACCCCACTTCAAATATTTCATTCTTTATGAAAATGAATCAATATAACATTTTTTTTAACAAATTATGTACAATCCATATTCAAAATTAACTCTTTTTAGTAATGTCAAGAAAACTAAAATAAATAAATAAATAAATAAATAAAACTATAAAAACTAACAACTATTGTTTATAAACTACAGATTTAATTTTAAGAAAGAAAGTGCTATCTCATTGTCTAACGTCAGTTTTCTGATAACCCTTTATCAACCAATGAATCAATATCATTGACTTCAATGATAAACTGATTGTGAATCTAGATAATTGCATACAATTCAATTAGTTTGATGTTTAAACTAACTGAAGACTGAAAGATCATCATTGTTTGTTTTTGCACTTCAATAGACACAATAGTATAACATCATAGCATGATGAATTGGTTGAAGTACCTAAAACAAAACTTCTTGCTAAAAAAATAAAAGAAAACAGCTAAAGGATGGGCACACAAAGGGATACCATTATCTTAAAAAAATAACGCTTGTTCTGTTGTATGGGAGCCCCCTGAATTTTTTATATATTTTTTTTGTATGTTCATGATGCTCAGACAGACATACAGTAAAATCTCAGTAATAGAGCGGTTTTACCTTTTTGGGTAAGACATTTCAGTATGATGTTTTCTAATAACTTCATTCGCCATAACTTCAATTCATTGGCCATCATAGGAATTGCTGGAAAGAAAGAAAGAAAAAAAAATATTTGCATAGGACATAGGTGGTACTAGTTTTTACAGAGGGTAAAAGTTCTAGCTTTATTCTGCCCAACTTGGCATGCAAATATTTTTACTTACATTTTTTTAAAGAAGAGAATTCATCAGAAATAAGTAGTACCTCTGTACTATATTATGTTTCATCTACTTCTTTCATGTCTTTACTGTGTACGTAAACAGTTAAATAAATACTTTTGACAACAAAAGAACACACATTTATTCAACAAAAAATAAATTACAGGAAACTTCATCAACCTGGTTGGTGGTGGTGAGTTTGCTCACTGTCTGCTCCCTCCCCTGGAGTCTCTGGCCACCGTAGAAGAGACAGTAGTCCGTGACAAGGCTGTGGCCTCACTCCGTGCTGTGGCTGCTCATCACACTCCTCAGGCTTTGGAGCAGCACTTTGTACCACTGGTGCAGCGTCTCGCTGGCGGTGACTGGTTTACTTCCCGTGCCTCTGCTTGTGGGCTGTTCAGGTAACTATAGTTATATGTATTGTTTGATTCTTGGCAGATTTCAGTAATCCATCTAGGTATCTAGATTTGCTTATGAAGGATAGGATTTTAACAATAACCCCATACAAGCAATGTCTAGTAGTAAATGAAGAGATAGGTTATTGATGTCCACAATAAATGAAGTTTCAATTTTATTTAACTTAACTCAGAGGAAATGGCGTGAAAGATTGCATTAACCAGTTTGCAGAACAATATTTTTTTACCTTGAAATAATTAGTATTTAGAAACACAGCCTTGGTGTTTATAATATTTACAAATATACCAACAAAGTGAAAATGTTGCAAAATTTCTTTGCACACAACAATTTCTAGCAGTAGTTAGTTATATGGCAGACATGCACATAAACAATTAAGGATAAAATGGTCTTGGTATGGCCAAGATAAACTAGAGTTACTCAGTTTTTCCATTAGGAATATCCCAGCTGCATAAATAAAAACCTCGGCTGACTGACCAATGTGTAAACAGTATAGAATAAATTATAGCTACCATGGAAATTACATAAATTTTTCTTAAACACATGAAGTGATAAAGGGTCAGTATTCCATAAATGTTGTTTTTGAAACAGTGCTATTTTGCAGCCTAGTTTTGTAATTAATTGTTTTACTGATGTAGTTTTTACTAAGATCCTTGCAAAAAATTTCACACTACAATACAAAGTTCTTATCAATGTTTACATACAGCTCAGGGTGTGGTATTATCTGAAAATGTTATAAACACTCTGATAGTCATCTGTTTAATCTCCAACGCTTTGGCCATTATTTAACATCTTTTGAGTTCTTCACCGATGGCATTCTTACAATGGTACTTGATTTTTTGTAGTCTTTAAATTTTACAATATGTCTTATACTTATAAGAGTTAAATTATTAAAACGAAAAATAGTGAATCTGTAAAAGGTGATAAAAGGAGTTCCTTAGGTAAAAAGATCTTTCTCTTTTACATTATTTCAAAGCACATAAGTCCTTATTTCTGAATACATATAAGTCTTTCATCATATAATGGGTAAAAATAAGCCTATATGTTATTCTGATGAACTATATTGCTGCCAGGTTTCATCAAAATCTTTTCAAAAAATTGTGCATGAAGAGGTAACAAACATACACATAAACTTTCGCATTTATAACATTAACGTAATATATTATAGTTTGATAACTATACTAACGGGCCCATAACGGACAGAGAGAGTAGAATAAACTTTACCTTATTTTTATTACAAATCAACTAATTTACCTAACTTTAATTATTATTTCAGTGTCTGCTACCCCCGTGTATCAGCCCCTGTCAAGGCAGAACTACGCCAACATTTCCGCTCCCTCTGCCAGGATGACACCCCCATGGTCCGTCGCGCGGCTGCTTACAAGCTGGGCGAGTTCGCCCGCGTCGTTGAAGTGGAGTACGTCAAGAGTGACCTGATACCTATGTTTGTTACGCTGGCTCAGGTGTGTGGGAAAATTTATTTAATTATTTTTTTATGTTATTTACTAGCCGTTCTTCGCTAAGAGAATTAAAGTGCCTATGTCCTTTCTCAGGCTTTAGAAGATCTATGTACCAATATTTTGTTTAAATCGGTTCAGCAGTTTTGGCGTGAAAACGCCACGAAATATAAAAGTAAAACATAGATAAAATTTTATTTCTGTTCAATTAAGTAATAATTAGCAAGACACTATTTTTCTAGCTTGTGCATATGACGTGCATATAGACATGGACAATAAATGCTTTTCATAGTCCACCACTCTTTATGTGCATTTATGGTCCATTTATTTATTTATTTAACAGTTTATGTACACATAAAAACACAAACAAGAATATATAATAGAAAAAATTGTACAAGGGCACAGCTAAACAGTAGGGTCCATGTTAAATCTGCCCCTCTATTTACTAGCTGTTCCCAGATCAAAAAACCTGTATCCTTCTCATGATTAAGACTATGTATCGATTCAACAGAGACGAGAGTTACTTTCGTATTTATAATATTGGTAACTAGTGAGGATTCATCACATTTTTTCTCCCCAGGATGAACAAGACTCAGTGCGTCTACTCGCAGCGGAGGCCTGCGCCGCCGTAGCCGCGCTCCTGCCTCCCGAAGACATGGAGCAGCTGGTGATGCCCACAGTTCGCGCTAGAGCTGGAGACACCTCCTGGAGGGTGCGGTACATGGTCGCTGACAAGTGAGTGTTATAATAACTTACTATTTTGTAACATAAAATTTAGAGTGTATGTATTATGTAAGCTCTCAATGAACCTCACGCTTAGGATGTGTTTCATAGGTGTTGTGTTAAAAATAAACTACTAAAATATCAATTATAGTCTAATTTTCGGTATTAGTTGTTATAGCAACAACAATCTTTGATAATTGTCTAGCTATCGTAGTTCTGGACATACAGCCTGGTGAGAGATGGACAGAAAGACGGAAAGCGAAGTCTTAGTAATAGGGCCCAATTTTACCGTTTGGGTACGGCACTCTAAAAACAAAGAGTTTTATTACAACAACTACACGATTATAATGTCAACTCGTTAATACAATCACAATACAATATGGTATATCCCTGCTCTGCCATTAATTTTTCCATAATTAACGAGCATCCCCTGTCTCCAGGTTCGTGGAGCTGCAGCAAGCAGTAGGTCCCGAGCTTGCACGGTCGGACCTGGCGCAGATCTTCCAGGCTCTGCTGAAAGACACCGAGGCTGAAGTACGCGCCGCCGCCGCTGGCAAGGTAAGATTTACAGATGAGCAAATACATATGGGACCTTATTGTTATCTTATGATGTTATAAGCTGGGCCCTTTATCAAAAAGTTAGTAAAGCTACTTACCTTTCTCTGCTTACTTAAGACTGTTGTCATGTCAATACAGAAGTGATTATTAAGTAGGGTAAGGCACTTTGCATGTGAAGTATCTATTGCAGAATCTGGTAACAGCTTTTTACATATTATTGAGATATATAAATAGCACTAAAATATAAAAATCACATAGAAACCTTTACAGAAAAATATGTAGTTGTTTCAATTAAAGTTGATTTATCTGCAGAGTGCTGGGCCCTCTTCACAAGGTTGTCAACCTTAAATATGTAGATAGCTAATGGTGTAATTTGCTAATTTCTCTTCTTATTCTCCCCAGGTGAAGGACTTCTGCATGAACTTAGACAAGGCGCATCAAGAGCACATCATCATGACAATGATTCTACCGCAAATCAAGGATTTAGTCTGCGACGCGAACCAACACGTCAAGTCCGCTCTCGCTTCCGTCATCATGGGTCTGAGCCCCATTGTCGGTCGCCAGAACACCATCGAACATCTCCTGCCACTGTTCCTCACTCAACTCAAAGACGAGTGCCCCGAAGTCAGGCTGAACATCATCTCCAACCTCGAGTGTGTCAATGAAGTCATTGGAATCCAGCAATTAGTGCAATCTCTCCTCCCCGCCATCGTGGAACTCGCTGAAGACACAAAGTGGCGCGTCCGTCTAGCCATCATCGAACACATGCCTTTACTCGCTGGCCAGCTTGGCCAAGAGTTCTTCGATGAAAAACTCACCGGTCTATGCATGTCTTGGCTCATCGACCACGTTTATGCTATCCGTGAAGCTGCCACTCTCAACCTTAAGAAATTAGTAGAACAATACGGATCACAGTGGGCTGAAACTAATGTCATCCCCAAAGTACTGGCTATGTCCCGCGAACAGAATTACCTGCACAGAATGACTTACTTATTCTGCATCAATGTGCTGTCTGAAGTCTGCGGCAAGGATATTACTACCAGAGTACTCTTGCCCACTGTTCTGTCCATGGCAGATGACAATGTTGCCAACGTGAGATTCAACGTCGCCAAGACTCTGCAGAAGATGGCGCCGTTCCTAGACCCCGCCGTCATCCAGCCTCAAGTGAAGCCAGTACTCGAGAAACTGAACGTAGATCCCGACGTGGATGTCAAGTACTTCGCCTCCGAAGCCATCGCCGGCATCGCTGGATAAACTAGCTATAAGGCCACACAAAAAAATTGCATTCGACGTAGCAAAATTACAGTTGCGGGTATTAAATATCAGGGAGAATGATTCGGAAGATAGAAGATGCAGTTTTTTATTACAATATTCAATATAAATAATGTTAGTAATGAACACAATACGACCCATGTGCCTAGGTTTAAGCTGGAGTATTTTATATCTTAGTATTTATCATTCAACGCCCGGCGAAATTCGAGTTTCGTAGGGAAACTTTCGTATCTATTTGTAGAAAACTAATTTCTTCATTCCAGTTAACATCTGAAAACGTATATAAAATTATTTACATGGCTACGCAAAGCATGTACATAGTGTCTGATACAATTCAATAAAATATAAAAAACTACAATATTTCGTTTTATATAGTAACTTTTTCCCGCAGCATCACCCGAACTTCTTCCCATACCCGGACAATAGATACGAGTACCTAGCCTAATGTACTCGAGGATTATTTAGCTAAGATGCCTTCAAATCGGTTCATTAATTTCGGGTTCGTATTGGGGTATGGCCATCTTATCGAGTGAGCTTCAGGTTTAATCACCCAGCGAGCCCAGAAATTCTGTCTGTTTCAAATGCATCCGTTCCGTTCGTCGCCTCGGGTTTGGTGAGGTCTGGTCAAACTGACGAAGCTTTTTTGGAACTTGCGAGCGAAGCATGTTTCGAAAATTCGGTAAATACAGTTGAAAATGAAAAAATAATTATAAAAGATAAGATTAGCTCACAAGTGGAGAGGGTAACAAGAAATAATAACCAAATTAAACTTTCTATATTTTTATTTCCATTGAAAACAACAGTATCCTAATTCACTTTTATTAGCTGAATACAGAATGTAGCTTTGGAGTGAACCGGAAAACTTAATTTGGAATGTAACGTGTCGTTACTGGGCTATTGTATTTTATTTACATAAATATCTGTTAGTTCGCAAGTGGACATGCGACATCACACAATAAATAGTAATAATATCTTGATTTACAACAGATTTTGATAATTACATATAATTTGAACACATGTCAACAATTTGTGCACACAAAAATAACTGTTTAATCTTTCAATATCCTTTATACGTGTCGAAGCACCAAAACAAGACAAAATAAATGGCATCTATCAATAATTTAACCGCTCAGTAGAGAATATAGCGTGAAAATATATACACAAGTCGTTATCTACGATTGAAACGCTTTTATATAATTTTGCACATGATCGTAATACATGTATGTGATACACATTATAATAACTATTAACAACTTACTATTAAACAGTATTATTTTATCTTACAAGAGTATGTAGGCCGCGGGGCCGGACATAGGGTCGTTTAGTGACGGGAGTCGCGGGGGTAGAACTCTGCGAGGATGGAGGCGGGGATACGCTTGAGCATCTCCTTGGGGAAGATACGCAGCAGCTGCCAGCCGATGTCCAGGGACTCGAACACTGTGCGGTTCTCGTAGTTACCCTGCGGAACACGAGATATATTGGAACCATTTTTTTCTACAGAGTAAAAATCGATAGATAGACAATTCTATTAGTTTTTAGTAGACTGCGATTTAATTAATTTGATTTGAATGGTATTCTATTTAATAGCAGCTTTCAGATAAGTTTTTTAGGGTGAATTTTTCAATTGCCACGTTTATCTGAAGAGCACACAGCTTTTGTATAGAAAATATGTCAAACTGCCATTTCTCAGATGAAAAGTTATCTGGCCATTGAAAAATTGGACCTTGATTAAATAAAATTTCTCTATGTTCATGAGCCAAATAGTACTCACAGTAGATACTATTTATTTTAACTAGTTTACTATATGTCCATACCTGGGAGATGAAGTTCTTCTCGAACTTGGTCAAGAACTCGAGGTAGAGCAGGTCATCAGGCGTCAGCGCCTCCTCACCCACCACGGCCTTCATCGCCTGCACGTCCTTACCGATGGCGTAGCAAGCGTACTGTAATACAAACACATAGTATTGTAGGATAATCAATAATGAAATAAAGATCTGTTTCGCCCACGTGAGATAGTGTAGATCTCAGCATTGGAAAAAAATAAAAAATGATTCGGTAGTTTCTGAACAAGCAAAAAAAATGTTTCCTCTTAAATGCATAAAACGACTAAAACGCTCAGTTACGATTGAATGAATGTGACGTACCAATGAAGCAATCGAGTTCCGACACATTGTCGAATATTTTTGGTTTATAAAAATGAGATGTGATGCGAGTACTAAAGAAGGCGTAAGGCCGGAACTAGTAAGGTTCCTCATCCACCCATTTCGGCGACGCTAGTTTCCTAAAGATTTTGCGTTATGGTATTTCCGCTCGTCATTTTATCCTTCATAACTTGTGTAAGATAATATCTCACCAGCTGGTTGGAGACGTCAGAGTGGTCCTTGCGGGTCATGCCCTCACCGATGGCAGACTTCATCAGACGCGACAGGGAAGGCAGCACGTTCACTGGCGGGTAGATCTGTCTGTTGTGCAGCTGACGGTCTACGTAGATCTGTGGGAGACAGTGTATGTATGTGATAAATGTATTTTTTTGTTAAGGTAGAGAAAAATTACTATTTACAAAGGTAGATATGATAACTATTTCTAATTCTATCTTGTTACGAATACCTACTCTTCGAAATATTTGTATAAAAACTTGGAACTAGAAATTATTAATAACGTCGAAACATAAATGTAACTGCAAAAACTAGAGTGAATATAAAAATATTTTTTTTCCACATTTGCCTCTAAAACAAAGTTTTCAATGAATTCAGATTTAAAATCATGTCAGTCTTCTTTTGTAATTAAGTTCGCACGTCGATAGCTATATTTATTTAATTACTTCTTAATTAAACAATAATGTAAACAACTAAATACATTATAAAGTCTTCCTGTTACAAAACTTTTTCATTCTGATGTAGCTAATTTGATTAAGGACGCTTTTACATTTCTCACTCGCTAAATTTTAGGTAAACTAGCGGCAACACAACGACATTGCGCTCACACACACATACAAGCCATTGTTGGCCAGATTTTGTACATCACTCAACAAAATTTGATACTTGCAAGATTTTTTATATTATATTATTTTTTTTTCGACTATAACTAGTTGTAACTTAGTGTTTGTAAAGGGTTTCACGCTTATTGATATGATGATCTTTAAATTTTGTGTGATGTGTTTCTCATCGGATTAAATGAGTACTGGGGTATTCAGCACTAAGTAACCCCTCTATACATAAGTATTTTGGAAGAAAATAAAAACAGTTGTGAGAAATTAAAATGTAATAAAATAAAAATAAAGTAAACAACCAAAAAAATATAAAAACAAAATGACAAAATTAACATATTTTTAAGAATTATTTTTAACGGTCAATATTTTTCTTGAATGTGAACTATGGTCCCTAAGGCTCATAGACCTAGAGGTAGTGTGTCGTGGGTCAACCAGTCCTGGAAGTAAACAGGTGTTGTAGAATTTAACTAAATGTCCTTCCATGTTTTCCTTCCAGAACTGGTCGTCTCGTTCCACAAATGCATATATTTTATCATTGCCAGTCCATACGGCAAATACGCATTGGTTTTGACCAGTTACTCGTAACTGGTCCTGAATTTGGTAATACCATTTGCTTTTTTTGTTTATTATAAAACCCTCTGAGGTGCATTTCCAAAAGTCAAAAAATATCAGAATGGCTGTCACCTTAGGATGCTGAATATCTTTAAAACCACGAGGGTAGCAATTGGTAGCAACTAATGGTAGCTGGTAGCAATTAGGTAGCAACTCTCTATATGTATTTCGAGAGGATCGGTGATTTGTGACGGCGGTCTTGATGTAGACTATTAAAAACGGTTGTCGTGTCTCATTTGTCGTGTTTCCATCATTAATTATGAATTTTAAAAACATTAATTTATATAACATAAATTATGAACATACAATCATACATACATACATAGCCTGTCAAAATCATAACTCTTCTTTAGCTTTACCGTAGTTGGGTAAATACCTAAAATGTGTCATTATTTTATTTCTTAAATCCAACATTTTTTTTTGGTCTATATCCAAATTTTTTAGGCCGTGGCATCTGTAAAAAAATTTACTATTTCATAAAAAAAAAGTTCGCCGTCATGAAATAAATACCTACACATTTTCAAAATCACAACCCCCAAAAATCTTTTAAATGATTACTCATAATATCAAATTATTAAAAAAATGTGCCCGCCATTTCGAATTAAAAAATATTACTGTCATTTTAATAGGTATCTATTATAAGTATATATTATACAATTCTAAAAATAAGTACGTACGTAAGTACGGCCATCATACAACATGATCAGCGCCGGATCTTCAATTTTTCTTAGGAGGGGCAAAAACTGAAAAATGCCGCCCCGCCTACCTACCTACTTATGTTTATTTCACCAACTGACTTTAAAAAAGGTCCCAATTCATTGTAGGCTCAAACTGTTGGCCAGGTTTAAGTTATGAAAGTCGAGACAGATTAATGTTCACAAAAAGTTAATAAGTTTTAAAAAGCGCTTTTTTGGAAGCGCAAACCTTTTTGTTTTTGAGGACTCCATAAATATTTTTTTTGCTACATTTGACTTATAAAAGGTTAGACAGCGTGGATTTGACTTACGAAGTTAACAACGCAATGCTTGTATAATACTGCGCGAGCGAAGCGAGCGCGAAATTTTATGAGCCTGCGACACAAAAGTACCTGATTAAGTAGGTACTGCTAAGCAACAAGTAGTAACTTTTTTTAAGTTATTTGTTTGTTGTTGAGTAAGACTCACAAATTAAACTGGAAATTATGTACAAATAAAAGGAAACCGTGATTAGAGCGAGTGCCATTTGTGTTTGTTGATTCGGTGCGTCAATAAAAATAATAAACTATCATCAGTGCCGGCTTTAACCCTACTAGCGCCCTGGGCGAGATTGCTACGGCGCCCCCAACTGCAATTTAAACCCATACGAAAAACAGAGACATATGTAGTTACCGATTGCGCGAGCGAAGCGAGCGCGAATTTTTTTTATAGTTAACAAATCAAAGCAAAAATTACCTAAAATATAGCCCAATCGTACATAAGTTATTACTGGTTGGTGAATGCAAAAACACGGGAGCACAGGTTCTGATTGCGCGAGCGAAGCGAGCGAGAAATTTTTTGTTATATTTTAGAACTTAAAACAAAAATGACTTAAAATGTAGCCCAAACATAGATAACTCTTTGTTGGTGTTGGCGCCTATGAATTAAAATTTTGGGACTTAAAGTAGTACCATAAATAGAAACTAGAAGTTACTTTCTTATTAATAAAAGGACTTAAAAACGACGCTACCTTTTTGCTAGGGTAGACAAAAAAATGTTGAAAAATAAAAACAACTATAAAGCATCTATAAAGTGAAGCAAGCCCGAAAAAGCTTTTTTGAGATTTGGATCACTAAAAGTCCTTAACATATTTAATAAAAGGCGACTGTGAAGTGAAGAAGCCGCGAGCAAGGGTGCGCGAATTTTTTTGAGTATTGGGACATTAAATTAAAAGTAGCTATATGTAAAAAAAATTTAAGTGTAAAGTAAAGAAACCGCGAGCGAAGCGAGCGCGAAAATTTTTGAGTTTTGGGACATAAAAGTAGTGTATCTAACGCGCCCGGCATTGTATGACAATACATTAATTTAATTGAAATTTCTTGGTCCAGGAGCGTACCGCGGCGCCCCTGAGCCCGCGGCGCCCGGGTTATTCGCACACCCTGCACCATAGGTTAAGGCGGCCCTGATGCTATCCATACATTTGGATACAGTTCTTGTAAGCTGCGATCTTTGATGAAATTTAAAACAAAAATAGGAGTAAAATTCTGATCAAGGATTGGTTGGGGGCGCCTGCGGTGCCCCTTATGTCCGGCGCCCTGGGCCGTCGCCCAACCGCGCCCTACCCTAAAGCCGCTACTGACCATCAGAAAAACAGGACATACACTGTCATTTAGCCGCGAGCGTAGCGAGCGAGAATTTTTTCACATAGTTGCAGGATGTTAAAAGTGAAAAATAATCAACATGATCAACTAAACAAAGCGAAGGCGACTTTTTTAGAAACTTCGCTTGTCAGTATCATGATACAATGGAACTTCGCTATCAAACGGGTGTAATTTCATCGAAATTTCAAAAAAGAATTGCCTGGCGGTGGGGCGTCCCGCGGCGCCCCTGAGACCGAGGCGCCCGGGTTATTCGCACACTGCACCATAGGTTAAGACGGCCCTGTAGGTAACTATAATGGTAATCTGTGATGTAGGATTTAAAATCAGTCAGCCTGATTTTGCCGCCCCCTGAATTTGCCGCCCGGGGCATGGGCCCCGGCTTGCCCCCCCCTAGATCCGGGGCTGAACATGATGGCCGTACTTACTTTTGTTTTGATCCGAAAAAGTATCAACGTATTTCAGTCCCAGTACACAAATCGTTACACTCTTTATCATAGATTTTACGTATTTATTTTTTCCGACAAAGCGATACACCCGTGCTTCCACGAGCGCGTCTGAGCGCGGAATGACGGTCCGAGACGTGCGCATAGCGAAAAAATGTATGAAGAAATTTGAGAGTGATTTTATAATTTGTTGTAAATTATAAAGTGGTTTATGTATGTCCAAAAAAAATAGCTGAACGTGTAGAAAAATACATTAGCTGTGATTTTTTTATTATTGGGAGTTATAAATCAACTCCACATTTGGGTTATACGTACTTATTCAGACTCCTTTTTTTGTACTTTTTTATGATTCTTCCGGCGGTGAAAACGAAATTGTGTAAAAAAAAAGTATGGGACTGTGTAATTCTAATGCATTTAACGTGGAGATGAATAAATTACCTTTCATTTAATACCATAATATTGTCAAAATTGTAACTGCTTATGTGTCAAAATGGTACCTAAAAAACATTGATATTTGCGAGAAACCGAGCAAGCGTCCTTAAACTACTAAGGTTAAAATACACAAGCGCTCCTCACCTGTCCCTCAGTAATATAACCCGTCAAGTCAGGAATAGGATGGGTGATGTCGTCGTTAGGCATAGTAAGAATGGGGATCTGCGTGATAGAGCCGTTCCTGCCCTCCACACGTCCAGCGCGCTCGTAGATGGTGGCCAAATCCGTGTACATGTAACCTGGGAGGAAATAAGATTGTTTTAGAACTGTAGAACGGTATTAGATATAAGTAAAAGTCTTTGTTGCAACAAAGAGTATGAATACACTATTCACTAGTAGTAAATTTTCTCTTTGAAGGTAGGTAGGACACATCAAACGAGCTAACAACATTATAGCAGGATTCCACCAAAATCGATGACAAATTAAAAATCAAAAAACCACTAGTAACCACATGGCCTTTGGACTCATACCACATATGTAACTTTCATGCCTCGCCATGCTATCGAACTGTAGTGGGATATAAATCAATGCTCTATAATATGATTTCCTATAATAATGATGATGTGTTACCTGGGAAACCACGTCGTCCGGGCACCTCCTCACGGGCGGCGGACACCTCACGCAGAGCCTCGGCGTACGAAGACATGTCAGTCAAGATGACCAGCACGTGTTTCTGTTCGTAGACACAAAATAATGTTATTTACTTGTGCAGAATTATTAAAATTCTTTGTATGAAATGTAAATTGTACAAGGTGGAATATTGGTGAAAAAATTGTTACCTTTACATGTTCATTAAATGAATAACATAAGAACTTATGAATAATTCAAAATCATCTGAATTAAGAAATCTTTATAAAAACAATGTCTAGCAAATAAACGATTGAATTTGAGAACCCAAGAAGTCCTTTTAGAAAGACTTCAATAAAATTTTCAACTTGCATTTTTTTCTTGAGTTTACATTTCAAAATCATTCTTTTAATACCTATCCAACAAAAATGCACCAAAAACAAAAAAAATCTCACCTCGCACTGGTAAGCCAAGAACTCGGCAGCAGTCAGAGCCAAACGCGGGGTAATAATTCTCTCAATAGTAGGATCGTTGGCCAAGTTCAAGAATAGGCACACATTCTCCATAGAGCCGTTCTCTTCGAAGTCCTGTTTGAAGAACCGGGCGGTTTCCATGTTCACACCCATAGCGGCGAACACGATGGCGAAGTTGTCCTCGTGGTCATCTAGGACTGACTTGCCGGGGATCTGTGGAGAAGATAAGGCAATATGGAGAATATTGTTATGATGAATGGGGTTTTTCTTTGTAAGATATGTTTTATTGTCCATCAACTGATAGTATAATTGGTATAAATTTAAAGGCTTGAACTAAATATAATCCTTTTTATTACAGTTTGGGCGATAATTAATTAAAGAAATCGAATTTATAACAACTAAATAATTGTAGGTTTAATTCATCAAATCTCTTCTCCATAGTGTCAGATTTCATGTAAAATCCGAATTCCATACAAATTCGTCTAAAATCTGGCTACATTTTTTTTTATTAACCCTGTTACAAAATCCCACAACCATAACATTTTTTTAAAGGCATATTTTTATTAAAAAGAAGATTTAGTGCCAAATCATCATTTAACCACGCCTACATAAAAAATCAACAGAAAACCATCATTACCTTGACAAGACCGGCCTGTCTACAGATCTGGGCGGCAATTTCGTTGTGAGGCAGACCAGCGGCCGAGAAGATGGGGATCTTCTGTCCACGGGCGATGGAGTTCATCACGTCGATAGCGGAGATACCTGGGGAAGATATGATTTTTGAGTGGATATCCAAGCATATGTTCCTAGATAGAACCAACTGTCAGGTTCTATGTAGTTGTAGGTCTAAGTTGAAATAAATATTGAAGTAAACTAAGCACCAGTTTTAAATGAAATCTTCAAGTATTCACTTTATAATTTTACCAGTCAAGAAATAATGTCAGTAAAGAAAACAGCATTCTTCTATATATTTTGTAGTTAAAGTATAGTTTGAGACTTATTCAAAATTGTTTTTCTATGGTTTCCAAAAACTTCAAAAAAAAGCAGGCCCCCACAAAATTTGTTAGCCCCCATTCATTTTCAAAAACCAAGTCTTGTATAGAAACTTACCAGTCTGGATCATCTCCTCAGGGTAAATACGGGACCAGGGGTTGATGGGCTGACCCTGGATGTCCAAGAAGTCCTCGGCCAAGATCGGGGGACCCTTGTCGATGGGCTTGCCGGAACCGTTGAATACACGGCCTGGTGGAAAACATCTTTATTTTTAGCTATTAAACATAATTATTTAATCTTACGTGTATTTTTAATACAAAATTATCAATGTGAAAGTAAATCGTGTATGTCTGTTGTGCCTTCACTCCAAAACCATTGAACCGATTTGAATATAATTTGGTAAGCATATCTAGAGCCCGAGCCTATGCCCTTTGGCCTAGGCTACTTTTTAACCTGGTGCGCGAAGTAGTTCTTGCAGCTAAGATGGTCATAATTAATGAAGATTTTAAAATTTTATATCTTAAACGCGAATGATATCGAGTTCTAGCCACTGCAAACATACGTAATAAAGTAAACTCAGATAACAATCGCCTGATAATAACAATGGTGATATAATTTTTAAGTGTTTCCATACTCTTTGAGTTCTAAGTTTCCTATGTATGAACATTGCAACTATGTAAAGTCTTTTTACTTTTACATCGACTACTAGAAACGTACATGTTAAATTCATCTAGATTCAAAAGATAGAGAATCTGGTGCAAGGTCAACAAAACTTTTACAATTTAGTACTTTTAAGTGCTGTACTTAGCATTAATTTTATTTTTACATGTTAATACATTCAAAATATGTGTTGTTGAGTATATAAAACTTTTTTTTGCCTTAAGATGCAAGACATAGTCTAAATGTATTTTTTCTTTTATGTTGTAAATCTAACCTAAAGTAGTATGCAATATGCCAAAAAATTGCAAGTTATTAAACAATTGCAAAAAAAGCTAAAAACCTTGTTCCCCAAATATTTACCCGATTAACTCGTTTTTATTTTAAATAGTTAAATAGTTTATTTATTATAAAATTATATAGTTACATAGGTTAACACATAAGTTAAAGTTAACACAAGTAAGTTTTAAATAGTTATGTTTTTTTTTTGGTAATTTAGTTTAATTTTAAGTTAAGTGCAGTATGTACAACGTGGTTTTCTTTTCTTTTAATGCATGCTGAGATTACCTATAAGTGATTGTTACACTATTATTTAGTTACATTACATGTTATCTTAGTCGTATCAGTGTAAATAATCGTTGGTGAACCAAAAATAAATAAATAAATAAAAAATTGCAAATTTTTGAGTTTGAGTTATAGAAAATTTTTATTTACTACCACTTACCCAACATGTCTTCAGAGACGGGAGTACGCAGGATATCGCCGGTGAACTCACACAGAGTGTTTTTGGCGTCGATACCTGATGTGCCCTCGAACACCTGGACAACGGCCTTGGTGCCGCTGACTTCCAGCACCTAGAGAAGGTGTCATATATATGTAAAATCATATATCTTGCAAAAGCAAAATATATATTGCAAAAGTAGCTTCTCATGGAGAAGAATGGGCAAGAAATTCTTCAATTTTTATAGTGTACAGACCATTAGGTGTCATAATTATTGTATATGTTTATTATGTAAAACAGTAATTTACCAAGATTAAACACATTCTAATTTAGAGTAGGTGCATATTATGTCCCAGTGTAACACACAAACTTAACATTGTATCTGTGTTTAGTTAGGAAAAAAGAAAAAAAGTGTCATGTATTTTATTTTATGAACGCTTGGATTAGACTGGCAGATCAATGTTGACATACAAGTAAAATAAGATGGATTATGTATTCAGCAGTATGAAGGTGAAATGAAGATTTGTGCAATTAGATATTTTTTTAGAGTGGACTGCAAGGGGAATGCATTTAAACTATACTTGCCAGGACCTGTAAACTATAATAAAGCTGGACGAAGTATCTTTATTTTTCTTTGACATACCTGACCGGAGCGGAGGGTGCCATCAGCAAGTCTGAGCTGTACAATCTCGGAGAACTTGGGGAACTTCACGTCGTCCAAGATGACCAGCGGTCCGTTCACACCCGACACCGTCTTGTAGACTGCACAGAGGAAACAACATAATTTAATTAAAATAAATTAATCTTAAGACATAAGTGTTATAATATTTTGTAATGCTTTATCAAGAAGAAAAAAATATTAGATTTTTAAATGGAATTGAAAAGTTACTGTTTCTAAGCAACAAATCAGATAAATCTATCAAAAAAGTAACAAACAATTTATCTTATCATATTTATGTTCTTAGGATATTGAAGTTGATTGATTTTCAACAGCTATCCAAACTGAATGAATTTCTAAATCAATAATCTCATAGATATTTTGTGCAGAAGTTATATTTCTTAGGTAAATAAAATCAGCTGACTACATAATGATATGGCTCAAGTTAGCAGAACCAGTCCCTTTTCATAAGCAAACTGATAAATACTAGTCAAATAGATGATAATCAGCTGATCTATATTTGTATTACTTCAACTATGCTATCAATGTGAAAGTGCATAATATAGTAAGCTGCATACCAAAACTACTGACCTAGTTCTTTGAAATTTGGCACACAGACAGGCTACTCTAGAGTCTGAGAAAGGCTTCTATAAGAATACATGAAGTATCAAGACTTTTTAGTCAAGTGCATGAAGGATATTAGAGGATATACAAGGAAGGAGGTGGAACTGTGGGGAGCTAGTTATAAAATATTGAGCAACATTTCTGATCATATGACAGCTAGTATTTAGATGTATTTCTAAGTGTGAATTGAGCTGAAGAAGTCAAAGTATGTTATGAAAAAGTTTTAAAAAAACGACTACTTAGATGTGTTAAGTAATTCATTTGGCATACATGAAAAAGTATATTCGATGTAAAACCTTCATGCAGAATTGGCTTGGCATAGATCTGTAGTCAATAGTGCAGTCTCTATCAGACTACTTAATGTACAAGGCCATTATGAAATATCATATTTGTAAAAAATTTATATGAGATCAGCTGATCAAGAATTAAATATGTTGTAACATCTTTTATTGCTCTATAAGTATGTAGGTGTTAGATCTATTGTTTCTCTGGGTCTATTATACTTATTTCAACAATACTTTTATTGTTGGAAAGCTAGAATTTCCTCAATTCTTTTGGAATATTTTTTAATTGCACTTCTTCTTTCTCCTGCCCTGTTCCCAAATATTACTTGGGGTCGGCGCAATATGTCATTTTCTTCCATTTTCCCCTGTCACTCGTCATACTGACACTCACTCCCTTCCTATTCATATCATCTTTCAGGCAATCCATCCATCTTTTCTTAGGTCTTCCTCTTCCTCTCCATCCATCTACATTCATACTTAGCATATGGAATGGAATATTTTTTAATTGCACACAATGTAGATAATGTTGCTGAAAGTTTATGTAATTGTATTAATAACTTGTGAAGGTTCAGCTTAATAGGAATATGACAATGGTGATGGGATAATTTTGAGATTAAAGGGGTGGAGCCAATTGGTTATATCATGTTTCACAGACTGCATTATAAGAAACAAGAGTCTTATAAGTTCCTTCTGAGATAGATTTGATATAGAAATTATGTTTTAAATTTCAAATATCACATGTAATTAATATTTCATCAGTAACAGCATAAGAATTCTGTTGAATTTTCATTCTAAAACACACATAACAGCGAGAGCTAATTGAAACATACTCCACTTTAAGGTACTTATTGTAAAAAAAAGTCAGCTGACCAAATTAGTGTCTATGACGACAACATTCGTTTCCGATAGCAATTTACAACATTTTAACACTTCTTTCAACTGGGAGATTGTTAATATGCTTATATGCGTATCTATACGTCGTCTAACGCCATTATCTAAGGAATTAGGACTTCCGAACGCCATGAGACAATTATCTCAAGGCTGGGCCATACAATCAGTTTTCGGCCATGAATCCTTACGAAATCAGGGATTACAACCCTTGTTATTATAAACTAGGGCTACAAAACAATGCCAATTAGGCGTAACATAGAAACCCGAAAGGAAAATCGATATTTTCATTGACAGGTATTATGACGTTAGCCGAAAAAGAGGCACAAAATTGTGGTGTACTTACTCAGACGGGGCTGGGATATGAAGTCTCTGGATACAGCCAAGACATGCTCCTTGGCTGCCTGGGAAGCCGAGAGGGTTTTTGCCATTTTTCAGTTTTCACTTTTTGGCAGTCCGCTCAATAAAACAGCAAACTGCGCTGCCTCCTCGCCCGAAAACTGACGAATGGATGTATTGTCTATGTTGCTTCACGTGCCGTCACGTGACCCATCACAAGGCGAAACTTGCTCTATGGTACTCATTTTACCCCTAAAATCGATACTTTTGAGTTTTTTCTCCCTGGAATCTCAAATTGTTGAGAATTCCCTACCTAAAACAAACATAAAGTAATGATTTCAAAGTTCCAAAAAACCATGAATAAACCCGAATAAACCCTTTAATAAACCCTTTTCGTATTTAGTTCAAGCTAATGATGAATTGGTTCTAATTACAAATGTGGTGGGAAAATATATTTTTTGCAAAGTAAAATAATCTCACTCATACTGGAATGCGCAGAATAAATAATGACAACAATAGCGTAGAAATATTCTACAAATAAAAACCTTTCACGGAATGCGTTATTGTAAAAGTATGGTTTTTCCCTCAAAGTAAGGAAATTGGTTTTAAATAGTAACTCAATTGTAAGTTATTTTTTTTAATACATCTCTTTCGTCTATGATTTCAGTTCTACTACTATAAAAACTCACAAGTTAGAAACTCGAAATTACGTGTGGACTTTGTGAGTTTTTTGTGAAATTATATGCAACTACAGAATTATGCAGGGCTTGGAACCCTCATTGTGATGTGGCACTAACAGGATTTATTGGTAATGTGGGTAGACTTTGATGGGAATCATTAGACGAGTTAACTTTTCCGGAATATATACCAACAAATAAGGTTCCAAACTAAATACAAGTACAACCTCTTTGCTTTAAAAATTGCTTGGCAAACAAAGATATAATACACAAAAGTACTGTACAGGATACAGGTGTTGTATGAACAACCGCGATCATCTGATAGGCCACGCTATGTCATTTGCGTCTTTTTGTGAATTTTTGTTAGCTATTTACGTGATTATTTAATTAAAATTGTAATGGTTTGCTAACGGTTTGTATATCCCTTTAATTTCGTCATTTATATTACTTAACTTCATATGAGCACCGACCTACCTGCTGTATATGCTACTGCTCACAAATTATTGCAAAGCATATTAGGTATATAACGTATTTGACTTTCTCTATATATGTGTGGTATAAGTTCCTATCAATCACAACCAGAGTTTACTTAATTAATCCTACCCTGAGTTAAGCATATTTTTTTGTAACCAAGCCTCTTGGAATGAGTTCATCCATGCAAGGTTCTTCCTTTCATGAGGCAGGATTATTTAAACGTGTCTGCCATACGAAACACCTATGCTATGTGAACAATTTATTTATCAGCACTAGCAATTATACAATCAACCCCTTATAAAACACAGTTTATGTATTTGTTTCAGTGTATAATATCGGGAGTTTCATTTACATACATGGGAAAAACGCTACCCCGTAATAAAATTTTCACAATATTTTCCTTCTGGAAACCCCAAAATTTTGACGTAAGCTCAAAACTTGCCATGCGGAAAAATAAAAAAAACATTGATGTTTTTACTATCAGCCAATCAGATTCAGATTTAATTTGAGCACGAAGAGGGGTGGACACCGGACGGACACTCTTCAAAAATAATATAATCAGAAAACTAATAATATAAACATATTTAGATCAAAAACTGTAAATTAAATTAATAATCGGCATAATGTCCGTGTGCAAAGTGGTGCCGAATGTAACGAGCCGGAATTTCGGTAGAATAAGTGCCGCGCTGAGTAGTGCAAAGTTGAACAGAAGTTATTTCACATACACCCAGTCATTGTCTCAGCCCCTAGACCGGGTGCCGGAACGTTTGACTGCCAAAGAAGCCTTCGAAAAATGGTTGAAATCAGGTAAGCAAAAATTTCTCTTCTAAAAAATAATTCTGTATTCTCATTAGAACCTATTTGGTTCGGCCCGTTTTCGTTAATCTACCTGTTTGTGTAGATGTTCAACTTGTTCGACGTCGAAATTATGCTAATGAGCGTCGTTTCGTTTAGAGCTACGTAAATGTTATTAACTTATTTATGACCGACGCTCTGTTTACGCGGTCAGTTTTTACAAAGTCCGAAACGCCACACTGCTACTAATTTAGATGCCGTATGTTCCGTGTATTTTGTAATAGTATTTGTGCATCTTCAATTGTTTTATTTGGAAACTACTCCTATTTTGAAATTGCACTAAAATCGTGTACTCTGAAGTCGCAGTATAGTTGCTATTATTGTTGGCCAAATTAAGACAAGAAAAAAAACATTAATTATATCACCCTCTTTTGTAATTATCTTTGTTTAACTAAGGACATTATAGCCTGATGCACTCTTAACTCTGGTTTTGTATAAATCTATAAATGGATTCAACTACAAACTGTCTAGAAACTGATTATTTCTTTTAACTAGTTTTAACATGAGACTTCAAATAAATTAACAAGTTCATGGCCCAGCTAAAAGACCAACCAAAGTAATGACTTGACAATAAAACTATTACCACAAATATACTAAAGGTCACATAGGTATAAAAAAAATCAAATCATACATAATTCAAACAACAAACAGTCAAAAAAAAAACTTGTAAAAAATATTGTTGTCACAATACTGGACTTTGATCTACAGCACCAAAGTTAGATTGATACTCTTTGTGCTCTATATTTGTAAATAAAAAGATAATATTGACATCACAACTAATTACTTGTAGCCAGATTCACTATTACCCTGAAAAATACTGGCAGCTTCATCCAGAATTTTTCAATAAGTTCTGCTCTTTTTCTATCCTAAATTCATAGACTAAAGATCCATATATTTCTTATACCTATTAGGATTCTTTTGTCATGTTGTAGCCAACCAGAAAATCAAAAACTGGCACAAAGAAAAATTTATTAAACAATGTCTAGTCATTGTTTTCTTCCATCCACTTTGTAATTTGTCATAAAACACCTGTTTCTACATAGATTGACTATAATAACCACATAAAAAATTGTTTAATACATAAAAATAGTAAAGAGGCAGAAAAGACTGGATAGTTTAAGGAATCCAAAAATATGGAAAAAAAAATATTCCCACCACATCAGACACAAAAATAAACACTTTTCTAGGGTGGACTGTCTGATCTTCAAATCAGGTCAAAGTTGAAGGTTTTCATTACAAAAGTCTTATGTAGACTTATGTAAACCAGAATGAAACTCCCCAAACTAGACACAAAGTTATTGGAAAGATCCACCCTTTCATCTATGAATTAATTGTCAATCAGTGACTTGGACAGCGAATTTGTGCCCTTTAATAGACGAGGATGACCTCATCTATTAAACATTACACAGAATCAGCTGTGTAAGCTAATGATGGTATAATTTTCAAAACAAACACATGCCTTTTTGATCATATATCATCGAGCATCACATCAAACTCGATGTTACTACACTTACGTAACAACAGGGGCCAATGAATGAACTATTAGCCTATTATCTATTTGAAGGAACCTAACTACTACTGACAGCTGAAGTACAAAGTACATTTTAAACTATGACTCATGTTTATGCAACCTTAGACCTTAACTCGAAGGCAATAGTTCTCATTTTACCATGAACTTGTTTTATTATTCTGTTGTTTGTAGCTGGTATTTTTATTGACTGTTGTATCAGGTAACAACTGGTGAAGAATTGATGTTGTGGTCTTGTTTGTACATATAATACACTAAGTAGTAGGTTCAACTAGATCTTTATCTGTATAATATGCTAGCCGTCTTCCCGCGATTTTACCCACATCCTGTAGGAACCACTGCCTGTACCTTGTTCCTCAGGAAGAGTAACTTTCCAACAAAGAAATAATTTTTCAAAGTGGTTCAGCACTAGGAGTATAGCCTTTAGGTTACATACAAACAAGAAAATGTTTCCTCTTTATTATATTGGTATTAGATGCATGATGAGTCAAATTGCCATAATTAGATAAAATGCTGCTTACATGAGATTTCATAATAATTGTCTGTAATCTGATCAAATTAGACATTTATATAAGTGTGTCTTCAGACAATAGTGCTTTGATGCTCATTATAATTGAAACTGAGTATTCACGAAAACACTAGCTAATTCCCGAGGGAACTACCTCCCGAAAGAGTAGTTAGGTATCGTTCTTTTTCAGTCTCAAAAATATCTGTGTATCAATTTGAATAGGTTCAATAGTTTTGGCGTGAAAGAGTGACCAAACCGACAGACAGAGTAATTTTCGCATTTATGATATTTGTAAGGATTTGGTTACTAAACCTATGATAAGCCCCAAGGTCAATCCCCATAAAATCCACTAAGCATTGACAACTATGGTTAAGATAAGTTGAAACCGCATTAGATTAGATAAACTCTGAAATGTAGATAACGTACAGTAGTATTTTTTCAATCCTTAAGAATTCAAAAAGAAAAAAAATATAGTAAAGATCAAGGTCTTTACTATTTTGGCGCCCTTGTATTTTTTCGGCGTCCCTTTACTTATTCGGCGCCCGGAGTCAATATGTCTTGCTTGATTTTACTAATTAAAGGAGCTAAAAGACACGTGAAACTGGGACTTGGGGGTTGATTATGCCGAAAGATCTTAGGTATTTAGAGACAAACCAAAACCTTACCATTTTGCGTACAAAACATAGGTGGATTTTAATGCACCCGTGGGCTGGGCGATTCTCCTTAAATTCGGAAGTCGTCCTAAATTATAACATCTGCGTACCTACATATGTTCATAGGTGAAAAATAACTTTGTGTTATTATTAGTTCAGCACACGCAATATTGCATGAGTGTGAACACCCTTTAGCGGGTCACCGATATATTTGGACAACGCAATAATGCAGTGCGTTTTAAAATGTCTCTGGTTGAATGAACCCGAAAATGCAGTCGTACGAAAAGAAGAGAAATTACTTTAAAAAGAAAAGATAAGATTTTATTACGGGTCTGTACAACTTCAGCTGTATATCTTATTTGCTTGATCCATTGAAACAGGTTCCTTGCAAGGTAACTAACTTCAAAGAATTTTAATGTCTTTGATAAATTCTTGTTAACCAAATGCAGTAGACGGCAAAACTTAAGTCTAGTCTAGAGGTGATATAGAAACATAATTACAAGCACGAATTATTTATAAGTATTATGTTGCTAACTGACCTTTTGTGAACCTTATCATTGTATAATTCATTTCAAATGAATAAAACTACAAGCGGAATAGATAGCCAGGTCGATGGCGTGTGTAAATATTATACGTGTAAAAATACACACCCATTACACATGTGTTTATGTGTGTGTGTGTCAAACATCTTGACGTAAGCTAATAAAAGCGCGCGAACTCTTACAATTTAATCTATGACTCTTTTTGTGTCACCTTGGCTGGGTCAAGGGCGCCAGACACAATGGGCTGCTGTTGCCAATCAAAACATGTGTTATATAATTAGCGGAGTTTATCGAGTAGCCAAAATAAAAGTCTATTTTTTCTTAGTTCGAATGTGTCATTAGCTACATGCAAAGTTGATTTATCGTCATCCTACTGCCCTTATCCCTGTAATGTAGTCGACTCATGATGTGTCTTCTTCTTCTATATTTCTATCTGAACTTATATTCTTTTCAGCCATAACAAAACTGAGGTTATTTGTTGATAATTAAAATAATAGCGACCTTTGCAACTCCTGTCTGCTAAACAGTTTTTTTTTTCAAATGCAAGGTTGAATTAGTAATACGTTTACTATACGTTTCTTGCATGCAAAAGCATTCCTTAGCATATATTAAATAGCGAGTGTATAATAGTATTTTCAAGCAGCTTTTCCTCAACGTAAATGTTAGTAGCACAGTATGCTTGTAAAAAAGGCAAATGAATGGCGTCACTAGGAGATAAGGCGTTAGTTTGTTTATACCGCATATTCTGTGTCAAACAATGTAATCGAAAATAATTATTTCGATATAACGTGACTTGGTTCTTTTTTTCTGGTGGGCAATCATCAAATGACCTCTCCCGCTGTGGGTGCAGCGTGTGTGCCTGACTCTTATTGACTAAAACGAACCATGTTCCTTCTAGAGCCCTTTATGTATCTCTTTGCAACACTCCCGCAGCCCAGGGACGTAAATAAGTCTTAGGATGGGACTTATTTCGAGTCTCATATTTGATGTTTTGATGCTACAACCTGAATCAATATTTTGACAAACCAGTTATTAAAACTAGTTTGCTTGTTTGTGCCAATTCAATTAAACAATTTTGTTTTTCGTTTTTAACATTAGATTCAAAGGGCGTTGGAGATAACAAAACAGAATCGCAGCGTGGGCCGTTGATTCAGTATAATTTGGCGCCACTCCAAATTCAAAATGTACAGTTACTGAGGAATTCCAAATTCAAATGCGAGTTGGGACTTTATGCAGTTTGTCACTGGCTTCTTTTTGTTAACCCAACAAACAAGATTCCGCGCTGCTGGTTTTAGCACCAAAAAGTTAATAAACTCGTATATGGTGCGTTTCTGTAACCGATCTATGCATTGTTTTGCGATTAGAGATTGAATGTTGACATTAGCTCACAACATAAAGAATAAATTGTATATATAGACACCCCAGATAATGACCGTATTGAAGTTATTCTTTATTAGTATTTCGGGTTTCTGAAGTCGTATTCTTAGTAAAACTCTCCTGTACGTCCAAACAGCTCCCAGCCCACGTACTAACTGTTGAACCTGATGAGTACGGGATGATAAGATGTCATTGCTCCTAGCATCGATAATTTTGGCCTACTTCTTAGAAGCTTAGGCCTGCGTCGTTCCTAACAGGAACTGTTTCATCTTGGTATGGTATCTAAGTACTGAAGTTAATAATTGTTTTGCATCAATTACAGCAAGAGTAAAATAAAATAAAGTATTATTTAAGTTAATAAGTGAAGTTAATAATTGTTTTCATAATTCATAACAAGAACATAATAGAAAGGTGTATTTTTTGTTGTCTTGAATAAGTCATCATAATATAATAATGGTTTATTTTTTGTTGTCTTTTCAATTAAGTCATTGTTACAGTTAATAACTTAATAATCTAAGGTTTTGCACTGAGTTTCCAAGGTGTTATTGCCAAGAACTACATTTTTTTACCCAACTGCTAAGAAGGATTATATTTTTGTAATCTTCTTTCTAATTCGAGATGTAAATGGACCATGAATCATCGTCATTATAAAGGACATTGAAAGTCAAACAGTTTTGTGAATGCCGGTGACTTATTAATTCTTTAGCATAATAATTAGTTAGCACTAATTTTAATAATTAATTGACATGTATTCTGAAAGCCACAAAAGAATTCATTTGAACCGGACGGAAATAGATTTTGGTTAGGCAGTGACTTACCTATTGTTATTTTACATACCTAACTTTGGATTTTCATTATTAATTCCTTATACTTACCTATTGCTTTTACTATTTGGCTAATTGTTAGTCATTGAATTTTAATACTTAATTTGTCTGCGGACGTTGCGACTGGCGATGTCGCTCCCGTATAGTGACTGAAACGGATGCAGCTTTGATCATCTTTTATACATGTTATCAGGGCCCCGATTCTCCTAAATTAATAATGTCAAAATCGAATAGAAATCGAATCGCAATATGATCGTAATAGCAGTTTTAACCATATCGGGCATTCTGCTACTAATAAAAGACCAATCGTATTCGATTGACATTTGATTGGTGTGCGATTGGTCTGCTATTTTGGTGATTTTGGTCTATACGGTAGTTTGCTGTACAATCATTTTGCAATCGTAAATCATTTGCAGACAAAATGATTCATTATTGAATGACAGAAAAGGATAAAAACGTTTATTTCAAAGAAAAAATAGCAGAATGCCACATACGCTTCAATCGTAATCGAGTCGGGATTGGATCTCAGTCGAATCGAGTCGAACGTCAATCGAAGGTCGCTTAAGTAAAATTAGGAGAATCGGGCCCCTGGCCATAGTATAATAGTTCTAGAGTCTAGACACCTCCGAGCCTTTTCCCAACTATGCTGGGGTCGGCTTCCAGTCTAACCGGATTCAGCTGAGTACCAGTGCTTTACAAGAAGCGACCCTGCCTATCTGACCTCCTCAACCCAGTTACCCGGGAAACCTGGTACCCCTTGGCTAGACTGGTGTCAGACTTACTGGCTTCTAGAGTCTAGTCTAGACTAATCATCCCAAAATAAATCATGAAAATTTACAAGTAGGTAATTGTAAGAATTCAACAAATTTTATTATTTCGCAATGGAGGAGTGTCTCAGATAGACAAGTTATTTTTATTTATTATCTCAGTTTACAAGAAGTCTTATAATAAATGTATACAATGGAGGAAAAAAACCAGTGAAAACAATAATACATTGTTTTTATAGGTTACGGATGGAGGAGGGGCCGATAAACGCAATGACGACAGCATCTCCAATCTTTGTTATTAATAACAAAAGCAATTTTGTATGTTTTTTACGTCATTCTCAAAGGTATATAATGAGTTTTTATTTTAGGCTTAATTCAAACCCAAAATGCTTACTTCCAAATAAGTCTATAAATACATACATATGTATGTATACAGTCAAGCTAGTTACATGGTTCCAAGGAGTAGATCTCATGAAGAAGAACTGACAAGAAACTCCATGGACACTCTTTTCAAAAAAGTTCACAATAATTTTAGTACAAGTACTTAATATTCCTGAGAAAGTTAGGTAAGTATGCAAGTGAAGCTAATAGTAACTATGATGGATTAAAAAATGATGCAAAAGATAATTTTCTGTTAAAGTTTCAAATCTGCACTACGAACACTTTATCCACATAAAATTCTCCTGAAGTAAATTCTGCGAGTGTAAGGTCACTGACTCGAGTCAAACGTGTATGAACTCACGAGGGATCGCTCCGGTCAGAGTAACAAATGGGATATACCATTTGTTTCAATTGAGACTACATATTTTGATACAATAATGTCATTTGAATGAATGAATATTGTTTGTGGGTTTTGAACTCTCTTGATTCATTCAAATTATTTTTGCACGTGTAGATCGGTAGATTTTTGTGCATATTTTTGATAAATCGATAAGTTCGATTTTTAAACATCTTGAGCAAACTTATACTCCCCGGTTTTATGCCTGAGAGTATCCTACTTTCTGTAAATAACTCGAACATTAGCCATAGCTGCAAACATCTGAATCAAATTGTTATTTTCACGGAATTGTCATGAAACATTGTATACCGATTAATCTAGTATTTCCGAAACACAAACAGTAAGGTTTGCCTGAATCCTTATTGCATAAGTTAATTATATTCATCTCGCCGTTAATTAAAATTTGACAGGTCGAAGCGTTGTTTACAACCTATTTGCAAAATAAATATCATTTATCATTTTTTCATGATTACAGTACATTACAAGTATCGATCATACGAGCATGGATAATATTATTTTATAGTCTTTTCATTACCAAGGCTATTGTGACATTCACCCCGTGAATAAATGTGTGTTGTAAATGCATTTATGATACACTTGATAAAGTATCAAAACAGAAAAGATTAAAAAAAAAATCCTAGGGGTATTTCGTACAAGTTTTGCGAAAATGATTACCTCCTTTAGACAGGACAGGATTAATCTACATCTCTAAAATATGTTTTGGAATGGTTAAAGACCAAAGAAACGATGGATAGATTATGTAAAAGATGATACGGCTACAAAGAATGCTACTTGAGATGACGTCAGATAGTAAAGTATGGAAAAACAAATGCTGCGATCGGTGCAGCATTTGTACGAAGTAGCACAAATAAAAATAGGGTAAGGGGAATGATGTTTCAGCGGGGCCCAGCAGGGCCAAGGTCTGCCGAGGCTGCGGGATTGTTCGAAAGAGTTACCGCGGCCCTGGTACATAAAAGGCTTACGACGGAACACGACGGTTTGTAGTCAGTAAGAGTCTGACACTCCCTCACCGCTGCTAACCAACACCGGGAGGGGTCATTTGATGATTTTTGACGTCGTTAAAAAAAGGGGTAATGATGTTACTCCATCAAAAAAAAATTTTGTTGAGCAGTATTTGTATTAACCTCATAATACTGTTTTTACTGTATCCTTAATTATTTACGCGCACTTGAATATATAATTTCTGTAACTAGTTCAAGTTCAACAATATCAATACATTGCGTTTTGCAATTCAAATGAGTTAACTTGTACAATAATGAATTGATCATTAACAATGTAGGTATGTTAACGTAAGGTTAAAACAACCTGTTTTTTTATAATCGCAAGGTAAAAATAATAATTTAAAAGAGACCCTCTTCACTTTTAAATTATTCTGACGTAAGTAGGAATTCTAAAAAAAAAGAGACTTGGAAATATCATGATAAGATCCATGACCATTCTTATCAGGGGTGTCGTGTAACTGGATTGAGGTTTTCAGATAGACAGTCGCTCCATGTGGCACACTGGTACTCGGCTCCATTCGGTTAGATTGGAAGCCGACTCCAACATTGTTGGGAAAAGGCTAGGTCAATGATGATCTATGAATTTATGTATGAATCTCGATTATTATGCTAATAAATCATATATAAAACGACGATAAAAGCTAGGTCATTGTAACAGAAAACTGCATCGCAAGATAACGTTATCAACTAGCGTATTTACATAGTAAATTATATTATTAACGACATCATCTTAAGGTTATTGGCATGTTCTTAAATTACATAACGGGTAATCAATCAAACTTGTAACTCGCTCAACAATCTTGTCGCGGCGTGTGAAATATTTTTCGTAAAAAAAAAATACCCTAATAGTAGACCAGGAAGTGGGTCAAATTGAGATTAGAAGATTTTCTTGCATACATAGTTACAAGTGAAGCTAATATAAGCGTGTTTAGAATGTAACACTAACTTTATAAACCTGGCGCCCTCACTAATCACAACCTAGCGCCCAATTAATATTGTTGGCGCCCTCGTTTCAAAGATTTATACGAATGAATCTGTTCATAATAATTATTATCTAAATGTCTTCTCACGGTTGTCATCGTTTGTGTCGGTACAAACGTTGGTTTAATGGTTTTATCCTTAATCTATCTATCCAAAATCCAGACGCACCCGGATTCAACACGGTTCAACTGATAACTTTTTCACACAAAAATGCTTGTACCTCTGATATGATTCTATACGTCAGACTTTAACCTCAACAGTGCAGATAATTAAAATATTTTTTATACGACTTTGTTTTGTTTATTTATCATTGCCAAATTCATAACGGGAGCAAAGGTTGCTTAATACATTAATTAAAGTATTTTCACTAATTGCTAATTAGGTCTGATTTTAATTACCTACCAATTTTGGGTAAACATTTTATTATAATTAATTTGGGGTCTCGACTTCTGGGCTTTTGGAATCCTCTTTTGAGGCCCTTATAACAATGTAAACAAATAAATTACAAAGGTCAAGGGCACACATCGATTTCTGATATGAAGACCTACTGATCCATTTGATCGAGCGAAATATTTGCATACCGTATATATGTTATGGTAGAATTAAGAAGGTAGATCTGCTATTTTAGATTTAAGGCCATAGGTACTTACTGTGTGCGCCTACATTCTAAGACTTTGACTATCACTGAATTACAGGATGAGAAATCATCAAATAAACCCTTCTGCTATTAGATTATCAGAATTTTCTGATAAATAATGTTAAAGATTCATAAGTGATCGTTTTGAACACTTTGCTTTCCAAAGTTGGCAATGGAGGCATACATACTTACTTAACGCATAAAAGGACACTGTTTGCGATAAAAGTCATCTAATGAGAACTGCATGCTCTATGCCATAGAGCATAGATAGAGCATATTAGATTATTCAGAGCTCAGCTCATTAGATTATTTTACTTTAAGCATAGAGTCTCAGATTATATAATAGTTACTAATAGAGTATATGCGTTACAAAGTTCCAAAATAAGTCTCACACCCTAGCATCCTCCAACACTACCTAATCACCTGAAAAAACCCTCGTAAATCTAAAACACCCTCTCCATCATTCCAGGTATGACGATCTACGCGCAAGGCGCGGCCGCCACCCCGGTGCCTCTACTGGACGCCATGACAGAAGTAGGCGCGGCCAAGAATCTGAGAGACATCAAAGTCGTCCATATGCACACTGAGAAGGAGGCCAAATACGTCGCTCCTGAATACAAGGATATCTTCAGGTTTGTAAGAGCTAGAATTAGAATGGATTGCGATAACAGATCTGTCTATTGATTTGTTAACGGAGATAGGATTTTCAGACTTGTTTGGGGCTTACATCAATCTATAGTAGAAAAATAATTTGAGTTTAATCCTAGGGGTCAATGAACTAAATCTTGTAGGGCATGCGATGGACTTTATTTAGAAATGCACTTTACTATATAACACAGTGTTCGACGAATAAATATAATTCAACTCTAATTTAGGGATCAATGGACTGAAACTGGTAGGTCATGTCTTATACATACATACAATATTTGGGGAAAAAAAGAAACAATTCTGTAGGCCCTTATGTTTTTATATCATCTCAAAAATGGTTACCATGTCTCTGTTATCATGATAATTACAAGATTGACGGCATTTACTTAACTTTTGGTATACTGATAAGAGAATGAGATCAGAACCACATAAATATTATTTTTTTCGTGCACTCTCCTTTAGGTAGGTATGTGGTGAAAAATACATGGAACAAAAATTAACAAAACTACATCTTTCATTGCTTTGTCTCATTTCAAGCTACACGTGACTATGCAATATAGTTATCACTATTATTTAACACATTGAGCATTACACAGCATCTAAATATAAACGTTATTGTACCAAAGTTATATAAAGATTATTCTTTTAGGTAGGTATGTTCAGGTAACTTTAGTACCTTCCCCTTAATAAGTACCTCTGGTGACATTACTGACATTCAAAATAATCCCACTGACTATATCTTATCTCATATCTCCAACATAGAAATATCATGTGTTGTATAAAGTATACGTCCATAAAAATATCTTCGATAACAAGTATACCTATACACCTATGTTCTTTGGGTTCCAAGGGTGTTGCTAAGATAGAATGTCTAAAAACATCGATCAAACCAAATTTGGTGAAACTCTGTAAAAAAGCAGCCATTAGGTATGATAAAAATATGACTTCATTGTTTGCAGCTTATAAACTTTCTACCAAGTGTAAGACTTCTGGACTGTAGTCTTACTAAATGCAATGAAATACAATTTACGTCGCAACTTAGATCCTATTGGTTCCATCGTTTCCTTTATTTGTTGAGCTATGTCTACACTTGAATCAATTGGTTACAAGTCAGTTAGATTACGTAATTCATCTTCATTAATTGATTACATACTAAATTGTTCTATCAATTCAATGCAGCGGAAGAATCCACCCTTTTAGATTATAATTCCTCGTAGCAAAAAGATCATCTGCCTAGCCTTTTCCCACCTATGTATTATACCCTATGAGGCTTCTAGTCTAACGGTTGCTGAGTATCTGTGTTCTAAGTAGAGCGTCTGCCTATCTGACCTCTTCAGCCTTAAGTGTGAATAAGATGCAATATTTAATTAAAATAATTAATCGTAATAGGTGATCTTGAAATTCTATGCTTTGACCTCTACAGGTCATTGTTTATCCTAGCAATTGTATGTATATTCATTCATTGGTCATGTGCAATTATTTTATACTGGTTACCGCTTCCGTCTTTGCTCCCCAATGTTTTTTCATGTCCTTATGTATTTTAGTAATGATTCTACGATATGTGAAGTAGAGACTGCCAAAAAATATCGAAGACCATTATAACCACAATTTCACTTATCTTTGTATGGGAATCATACACAATCGCACGAGGTGTCCGCATAGCGGCGCACGGTGCACTGATGATGCGCACCGGCGCACCGACATATTAATAGTGTGCGAGCAGACGGCGCTATACGTTGCGCACACGCCAGAGCAAGATGGGTGCAGTTCACTCATTGGTCAGTTGCATTTTCGACGTGGGTGTCAGCCTTGCTACTGCTTGTGTATGTCAGAAATGCACTTAAGATAGGATTTTAGTCAATAAAGGAGTTATCCTCAAAATACCGTGGCTTTAATTTCTGCACCTTACTCGCTAATCCAACAATTGGTGACCCCGACGTGATCCAAGTCAAAACCGGAATATTGACAAGGAGATCCTAGTGTATTCTGCAAGTTACCATGTCTGAAGAGCAACAAGCGAAAGTGCAAACCGACATAAATTACGACGTGAGTGCAGTATCCGTGCAATCAAGGTTATTACCGTTTTGGAGAGAAATACCACGTGCCTGGTTTATCCAATTTGAAGCCGTAATAGACCCACTGAAAACCTCAGACGACCAGAAGTTCCGTTATCTGCTGCAGCAGTTGCAAACAGTTGACTTACAGCACTTAACCGACATACTTTACAATCCGCCTGCAACTGGGAAATATGAGAAGGTAAAGCAACGCCTGCTGGAAGCCTACGACAAATCGGATGTCAAGAATTTTCAGAAACTCATCAGTGGACTGAATTAGGCGATCAGAAGCCTTCTCAGCTTTTGAGGAAGATGCGGGAGCTCGCAAGCGGTATGATAACCGAGGAAGGTTTAAAAATAGAATGGCTAAACCACCTACCTGCACAAGTTCGAGTCGTCCTATCAGTGAACAAGGAATCATCTTTGACACTTTGGCTGCTATGGCAGACAAGATGGTGGAGTACGCGGAGAGTCCCAGTGTAGCCGCAGTCACAGCACCAGCATCATCGTCATCGTCCACAGTACCCATGACGCAGTTGGAAACTCTGGCGAAGCAGGTGGAGAAACTTACGCTGGAGATCGCCGAGTTACGTCGAAGCCGGCCACCGCACAGATACCGTCGCCGTGCATACAATCCACGATCTCGGTCCCGTTCACGGTCGCTGTCTACGCAACGTGGAGCAGCACCGAAACCGGGAGACCCCAACTGGGAGTGCCGATACCACCACCGCTTCGGGGACAAAGCAAAACGCTGTGAATCACCATGCTGCAGAAGGAAGAAGCCGTCGGAAAACTAAAGTTGACACCGACCGTGGCGGACGTCGGTGTCCCGTACCCCAGTAATCGCCTTTGTGTGCACGATCGTAACACTCACGAGCGTTTCCTCGTGGACACAGGCGCAGATATCTCCGTTTTGGCCGCCAATCACAAAGATAAGAAAACCCAAGTACCTACAGTTTGTATGCGGCGAACAATACGCCAATCAAGACTTATGGACAGAAACCATCAGGCTAAATTTTGATTACGCAGAGACTTTCTGTGGTCGTTCATCGTTGCCGACGTCAAGACCTCTATACTGGGAGCTGATTTCTCCGTCACTTTAAACTGCTGGTTGACCTGGACAAGAAGAAGCTGGTGGATAAAGTAACATTACTCGCTATAGACGCATTAGAAGTATCTACAAGCACGGAATCAGTTCACATTGTAAGCAGTAATCAACTATACTACGACATTTTGAAGCAATATCCTGATGTGCTACGCCCAATGTCGTTAAAACAACCACCAAAACATGACGTTGTCCACCACATAGAAACTACCGGCCCACCCCTATACGCTCGCCCGCGCCCGCTGCCACCAGACAAGTACAAGGCAGCCAAGGAGGAGTTTGACCGTATGTTGGAGATGGGGATATGCAAGCCATCAAAAAGCCCGTGGGCCAGCCCCCTCCATGTGGTAAAAAAGAAAGACGGAAAACTGCGCGTGTGTGGTGACTACAGACGCCTGAACTCAGTCACTCAGCCAGATCGCTATCCCATACCTCGCATTCAAGATTTTACGTACCAATTACATAACAAGAATATATTTTCCAAACTGGATTTGAAAATGGCGTACTACTGGATACCAATTGCAAAAGACGACGCGCAGAAAACGGCGATCACAACACCTTTGGACTGTTTGAATTCAACTGCATGACATTTGGATTACGGAACGGCAGTCAAACCTTTCAAAGGTTCATGCATGAAGTACTGAGAGGCATAAGTGGCTGTTTCTGTTTTATCGACGATATTCTTCTCTGTGAAGAAAACGAAACAAAGCACAAGCTGCTTCTTCACCAAGTGCTACAGCGGCTAGACAAATACGGTCTCACGCTAAACATAGAAAAGTGTGAATTTGGGAAAGAAACAATAGACTTTCTAGGATATGAAGTGTCGGCAACCGGCATCAAACCCACGGCGGAACGAGTTAAAGCCATATCTACTTACCCGAAACCAACAACCGTTGTCCAACTTCGACGTTTTCTTGGGATGATCAACTTTTACCGAGACTGTCTCCCCCGGCAAGCAGAGCTGCAGAGCGAGCTTAACAAATACCTACATAACAAAAAACGGAATGACAACACGCCGATCGAGTGGACAACGGAAGCAGAGCAAGCCTTTGAGAAGTGCCGTCGAAGCATCACAGAGGCTACCATACTCTCACATCCAGTTCATGGAAGTGCCCTCGCCATTATGACAGATGCTTCAGATTACAGCCTTGGGGCTGTGCTGCAACAAAAAGTGAACAAAGTGTGGAAGCCACTAGCATTTTATTCGAAGGCGATGAGCGAAACACAGCGCCGATACAGTGTATACGATCGCGAGCTGCTAGCCATGTATACAGCTGTAAAACACTTTCGCCGATTAATAGAGGGCTGCGACGTCGAAATATATACAGATCACAAACCGCTCACTTATGCCCTTACAAAGAAGGCGAGTTCATCCGACACACCGAGACGTGAAAGACAACTGCATTTTATTAGTCAATTTTGCTCCAGCATAAAATACATAGAAGGGGAACAAAATACAGTCGCCGACGCTTTATCAAGACTCGAAGAAATTAATTGTCCAACATCTATCGATTATAATCAGCTAAGCATCGATCAACAACAAGACCAAGAACTAAAGTTGCTTAAGAAACAAAGTAATCTGATATTCAAGGAAGTATCTGTACCCGGATGTAACCGTCCCATTACGTGTGAGTTCTCAACGTCAATACTAAGACCGTATCTACCCGAAAGACATCGGTACGCAGCCTTCAAAGCGGTACATGAATTATGTCACCCGGGAGTACGCAGTACAAGACAACTGATGGCAAGGAAACTATTTTGGCCATCTATGAACAAAGAAGTGGCACGGTGGACGCGAGCCTGCATAAACTGCCAGCGAGCGAAAATACATCGGCACGTAATTACGCCGTTAGTACCATTCCCGCCGTCTAAGCGCTTCGAACATATACATATAGATATCGTTGGCCCGCTGCGCTTGTCTAATGAGTATCGCTACTGTGTTACTATAATCGACCGGTGCACCAAATGGCCCGAGGCAATACCGGTTCGCGACATCACAGCTGACGTCATCGCGCAGGTGTTATATGAAACATGGATAGTCAGATTCGGTTGCCCGCTGCGCATAACTACCGATCAAGGACGTCAATTTGAATCTGCACTATTTAACGCACTCATGAAGAAGATGGGAATCAACAGAATTCGCACTACGGCATATCACCCGCAGTCGAACGGACAAGTTGAGCGATGGCACCGGACAATGAAAGCGGCGCTTATGGCTAGAGGGGCCACAACGACATGGACAGAAGAACTTCCTACCGTATTATTAGGATTACGTACTGCCCTGCGACAAGACAACAACCTCAGCCCAGCGCTAATGACGTATGGCACCACACTCCGCATACCGTCTGATTTCTTAGAACCACAAAGTGCAAGTATCAACGATGCCGAACTCGTGCGCCGTCTCGCTCGCACGATGTCGTCGCTCGCGCCTGCCCCGCAGCGCGCGCAATCAGCTGATAAGCCTTTTGTTTACAAGGACTTATCGACGTGCACACATGTTTTTGTTCGAAACGACGCCACCAGAGCACCGCTAACACCGCCTTACGATGGTCCCTATGAAGTGCTGAAGCGTGATGGCAGTACTACAAGATCCAGTTACCATTACGGACTGCAGTTGTGGCACTGGATCGACTGAAACCAGCCTACGTTGTGAGCGAAACTGAAACGGGTACCCAGATGTCGGCAGCGCAGTCCCATGCATCGGCAGCTGACAGCGCCGCCACTGCTCCTGTAAATCAACCCTATGTTACGAGAAGCGGAAGATTGGTGAAGAGAAACGTACGCTTCTCTTGAGGGGGAGTGATATGGGAATCATACACAATCGCACGAGGTGTCCGCATAGCGGCGCACGGTGCACTGATGATGCGCACCGGCGCACCGACATATTAATAGTGTGCGAGCAGACGGCGCTATACGTTGCGCACACGCCAGAGCAAGATGGGTGCAGTTCACTCATTGGTCAGTTGCATTTTCGACGTGGGTGTCAGCCTTGCTACTGCTTGTGTATGTCAGAAATGCACTTAAGATAGGATTTTAGTCAATAAAGGAGTTATCCTCAAAATACCGTGGCTTTAATTTCTGCACCTTACTCGCTAATCCAACATTTGCAATAATCACACTGATATTATAAATTACACCCTGGATATTAACACATAGAAGTTTTATCCCGGTGCCAGAGGTAGTCCTCCCTCAGCAAGCGAATTAAATACCTACAGCCATCTAGTCTCAACTAAACCACAAACATTTGATATAGATTCAGGCGCATCAAGGAGCTCTATAATAATGACACTCCTTATTACTAACAAAGACTGAGTATTACATTATAATCTCATATCGATAAGGAATTAATTGTGATTGATAATGTCGGGTCTAGAGAATATCCAGTTTAGACTAAGTATTTTAATGATAAGTTAAGTGATAAGGAACATAGGTAGACAAAATATACTGAGATAAGATTGCGAGGACAGGGAGCAGAAGGATTCTCTATCCTTCTCCTCCATTATTACCCACTATTCCTGGTTTATGTATCTTTATTTTGGTTTGTTTTTTTTTTGGAAAAAGTGAATTCGGCGACTGGTGCGGGAAATTCAATTATAAAACTGTTTTTCAATATCTTTCCATAGAAATGAAAAGACACCTTGTCATTTGCCGTGTGCAGATGATGCCGTTTCGATTACTCTGAATACAATAATTACTGGCATTCAATCGAAATAACAAACCGGGAATCAAACCCAAGACCTTAGTTCGGAATTGCGCTAACAGTCTTATCAGTCTTCCTCAGAAATCCTCACAAATTCTAATCTAATACAATATGTCCTTTTCATACCCAGGTCGGTGTCACTATTCATGGCTGCGAATGTCCGCAAGTCAGTAGCCGAAGGTCGGTCTGATGCCATCCCTATCTTCCTTCAGGACATCCCTAAGCTGTTCCACAGGAAGATCATCAAGCCTGACATTGCTCTTATTCAGGTCAGTTGAAAGTTTTGGCAAGGGGATAGGAGGTGGCTGGGTTGTGGAGGGTCAGATAGACAGTCCACGTAAAACACTTCCACTTCCTTGATGGGACTAGTTGTCTTAGTTCTTGTTGTTTAGTTCTGAATACTCATACCGACTGCCAAATAAGTTCAAATCACCTTGCGGAACACTGAGCAGCTCGTTATGACAAGATTGTCGCCCAAACACAGACGACCGCGCCAAGCGCTGCTTAGCCATTGCGAAGTAGTTCCCACTGGATTCAGGTGTTACTTAGCACATGTTTTCGTGTGTAATATTGCCTATTCTCAACCTGCTTGATCCTCAAAATTGTGCAAAAATACTTATCCTGTTCTACAACAAAATAAAATATACTTTCTGTTGTTTCCAGGTATCTCCCCCCGACCAGCACGGGTACTGCAGTTTGGGAACATCAGTCGACTGCGTCAGAGCTGCTCTAGTCAACAGCCCAATTATTGTCGGTAAGGAAGCTTTAAATCTTTTAAATTAGTTGGTTCAAGAAAGTTAAAAAAACATACATCGGTAAAATTAGTTTGCTCTCTTTTGCATATGAGTTTTGTATGATTTGTAAGGAAGGTCTTGTGGAAAATCATCAAATGACTCCTCCCGCTGTGGGTGCATCGTGAGGAAGCGTCAGACTCTTACTGACTAAAACCCACCATGTTCCTTCGGGAGCCCTTTATGTACCAGGGCCGCGGTAACTCGCGCGAACAATCCTGCAGCCCCGTTATGACGTTCCCTCACTATGACTTTCAAAGACAGTAAATGGAATGTATTTTTCAGTTCAGTTAACTGATATCTTGTTACCAAAACAAAATGGAACAAAGAGAAGAAACACCTTAGGTTGTAGATGTCAATCGATAAAGTAATCTTTTATCGACAGCTTACATTGCTATCAGCGATCTCACATGATTGAGTGACTCTTTTGATAAGAGTGACATTACATCACTACTAGTAGACACAATTTTGTAGATATAGTTCGCTCCAAACTTTTTGTTATCCCGGTACATTGCGTACTGTATAATATGCGGTCTTTATAAGACATACTTACCTGAAGATAATGAATAGATGATATGTGGTTTCAGACAAAGAAAAAACTAACCTACTTTTTATGTAGGTACTTGAAACCTGAACAAGATTCTGCTCCCCAGTAAAATAATTGTACCATGGAAACCTTTTCGCCAGCTCAATTTTTTTTAAACGGTAACACATTGTAAAAGATTTTTGTTTATTTTTATTAGATTGCTGTAGAAATGTAGAAAGTAACAAGTTGGTTAAATAAGTAGGTATTATTTATTTTGTATTTTAAAATTATCTTTTATTTTTGATATTATCTACATACTTGTATTATTTCTTATTTTTTCCAGTATGTAATTAAAAATATTGAAATAGTCACATGTGCAGTGACCTTTGACCTACAAAGGGTCATTAATTATATTAATTGATGTTGATCTCCGAACTGCTTGACCAATTATTACTGTAAATGATCAGTAATTACGATTATAGCAACCCATTGATATAATTACTGACGGTTGTAAGACTTGAGATCACTCACGTGATTTGCATTTGTAATACATATCTATTAGACAACTTACGAATGAAAAACTTGGCAGATAATGGTATTTCATGAATTTTATTTTGGTTTAAATGATTTATTCCCCAAGACTACATGGCCACACTACAGTACAGTGAAGTTTTCTACTTTCAATGCATGGTCAATCGTTTTTATGCTACTGCTCCACCTGCGTCTTAACGCGTTAAATTTTGGCATTACGCAGATGTGGCCAACGTTTTAATGGCAATTTATACAAATGGCATTATGAATAGCATTAAACGTTAAGCGATAACTCGGGTGTCGGTTTTTTGGACACATCAAAGGGTTTTAGTGCGTAGCTTAGAGCGCTAAGTGATGTTGGCTACATTAATGCCATCTCATTGCACGCATGCAAGGACGAGTGTAGATACTTTGTTTAAGCGGTAACTGCATTTTGTGAGCACGGTAATGGATTGGTCAAATGAGAAAGCTTTAGTTTTTAGAATTATTTTGTGTGTCTGAGTTTAACCTCTTTAATGTGTGTTAACGCGTTACTTCATGAGGGATTAACTCTTTGCAGAATTGTACCTAAGTGTAGCCAACACGCATTTTTAATGCAATAAGTAACGTGTAGTTGGCCATTGACATTAACGTTAACGCTAACGCAGGTGGAGCAGGAGCATTATTATTGCGAAACTTCGCTTTCTAAATAAGCGGATTTTCCGCTCGGTATTTGTGTGGATCATACGAGCAAACAATTGACAACTACCGATATGACGAAGTTTTAACCCATAAACTTCTCGCGGCAGATAATTCTGACAAGGATTTTCTGAACGACTTTTTGTATTTTTCTCCCACAAAATTACAGTCACCGATTATCAAACATCTACTTACATACCAAACTTAAATTCCAGCGCAAATAAACGTCAACATGCCCCGCACATTCGGCGACGCGATCATCCACATGTCTCACATTGATACTGCCGTAGAAGACAATACTCCTCTCCCTGAGCACGGCGGCAAGCCCGCCAGTCCTGAGGAGACCAAGATCGGACAGCTCATCGGACAGAACCTCGTGGAAAATGGCGCTACGCTGCAGATGGGTATGTCTTCATCATCAGGAGTTTTTATTTTCCCACTGTAGGGCACAGACCTCTTCTTATGCAGAAAAGGAATGGGCGTTAATCACCACGTTTGTTCCACGTGAGAGGAAGGTCACAGGAGATTTGACAAAACTCTGACACCAGGGCTTGTTACGTGATTAAAACTACAGCTCACTCGCTAAGAAGAAGACCAATCTTTGTATGGAGCAGCTCAAAATCTGCCTAGACTTTTCCTGACTATTTTAGGGTCAGCAGATAAGTAAGAACCAGTGTTTGGAATAAAGCGACCCCTTGGTATGAATGGTTTTCAGACTTTCTGCCTTCTGACTAACAGTAAGACCTGCCAAAAATGTTCAGATAACAGCGGGTGCCACCTATTTAACCTGCATTCCGAAATACGGAAGAACGGGTCATAACATTAGCGGTCACTTACCCTATGAATAAATCCTCATGCATTTTCCTAACATTTATGTGTTCTCTCTCCAGGTATCGGCAGTATTCCTGATGCAGTGCTGTCAGCTTTGAAGGATCACAAAGACCTGGGCATCCACTCCGAGATGTTCAGCGTCGGGGTCATCGACCTCGTCAAGCGGGGATGTATTACTAACAACGAGTACGTATAATTTGGCTCTGATAGTGTTTTGTTTTAATATTATCATTTATTTAACTTTATAATGTGCTGTATAATGAATGGTTATAAAAAACATACCTAGTACATAATAATATGTTAATTATTGAAGGTAAATATATTTCAGACTGCCGGCAGTTTGAATTTTTATGAGTATGAGCAGTATAAATGAATATTGAATTTTAGTTTTAGGGAAATTCCTAGATGGCATAGTATTCTATCACATTGTCAAACGTATGTGTAACTGATGAGTAAGTTATTAGAACTTAAACAAAATGTAAAAACTAATGAATTATTGAATGTTTTCAGGAAGAAGTTCCACAGAGGGCGCATGGTGGGCAGTTTCCTCGTCGGCAACAGGGCGTTATACGACTTTGTCGACAACAACCCCTTCGTTGGTAAGTTCCATAGCATTCGCCAAACTTAATGGCGGCTCGTAGCTAGTGTCCGAGCTCAACAAGTGGCCTTAAACAACTCCCATACCAATGCTTGATACCTTAAAATGGTTCAGACCTGCTAAAAGGTTTTGCAGGAACTTTAGTGGTATAGATTTATTATTGGTTAGCGGCAATACATAATCTGTAGGTATATTTCTTACTAGCTGTTGCCCGCGACTTCGTCTGCGTGGGCAATATAGAATTTAAATTTTTTCAATTTCGTTCATTTAATCGTTCATTGCTCATCCCCCATAGGTGATAGCGTGATAATATATAGCCTATGTGTTGAACCGGCCCCCAGGTAATAGTCATGCAAAATTTGATTTAAATCCATGCAGTACTTTTTGAGTTTATCCGGGACAAACATACAGACAAACAGATAAACAGACATACAGACAAAAATTCTAAAAACTACATATTTGGGTTCAGAATTGATTATGGATCACCCCCCAAGTATTCTTTTTAAAAAATATTCAATGTACAGTTTTGAGTTTCCTATCATTTTATTATATGTATAGATAAATAAGCTTTAACATCGTATTCAGTTTTGTGTATTTCTGCATCTGCTGCCACAATGCTGGTAATACATAATCTGTATATATCGTTTATTTCTTATACATAGGCTTTAAAATAGTACCTCTTCAATTTTGTGTATTTCTGTTAGCATCTGCTGCCAGACCAGGGTAACCTAACCAGGGTAAATGTAAAATATTTTTCCTTCTTTCTTCATTATTGCAATAAACACGTAATTCACCCATTCCCTCTTTTCCACAGAAATGTTGGAGATAGACTACGTGAACAACACACACATCGTCTCTCTGCAACCCAAGATGACGGCCATTAACTCGTGCATCGAAGTCGATCTCACTGGACAAGTGTGTGCCGACTCTATTGGTAAGTACTTAAGTACACAATGTACAAGTAAATTTACTGCAAACTTTTTACTCTAACTCTTCATTTAGATTCTGTTGCTATCATGGAACATTTTTAGGAACCCTACTTCTAAGAGTTCACTCATCGTCCGTCATCAGGTTGTATCTTATGAACCATGATAGTCAATTCAATTCAGTTGAAATTTTCACAGGTCACAGGTGTCGCTATAATAACAAATACTGAAACCTAAAACAAAAAACGTGACTTTTTTGGTAATTTTATAAATAATGGTACGGAATCCTGCATAAAAAATAGCTTTTTTGTATTGTAATAATGATTGTCCTTTAACAAACCTAATTCTTCCCCAGGTACGCGCATGTTCTCGGGTTTCGGCGGTCAGGTAGACTTCATCCGCGGCGCCGCTGAGTCAGTGGACGGTCGCGGCAAGCCCATCATTGCTCTCGTCTCCGTCACCAAGAAGGGAGAGTCCAAGATCGTTCCTACGCTTAAAGTTGGTCAGTATATTATAGATACATAGTATATTCGAATAATGGCAATGGAGCCATATTTGGGGGAGAAATAGAATATTTTGAAGCCACGATGACAATCTTGAGCATCATCATCATTCATTTGGCCTTTTCCAGACTACGTTAGGGTCAATTTCTAGTCCTAACAGATGCAGCTGAGTACCAATGTTTTACATGCAGCGACTGCCTATCTGACCTCCTCAACCCAGTTACCCGGGCAACCCGATACTCCCTGGTTAGACTGGTTTCAGGCTTACTGGCTACCTGTAACGATTGCCTAGGATGTTCAAATGACAGCCGGCGAGACCTACAATTCTCCGAAACAGGGTTATTGGTGTCCAGGATATATTTGCAGTGGTACTTGCCTGAGTTGGAATCGAACCCATACTCGGAAAGTTGGTCCTTTACCAACGGCCTAGACTACCATATAACATACACTAACCACAAAATCCCTTCACAGGAGCGGGAGTAGTAACAAGTCGTGCCCACGTGAACTACGTAGTCACTGAACAAGGCATAGCGGATCTCTTCGGCAAGACTCTAAGGCAACGCGCATACGAACTGATCAAGATATCACACCCCGACCACAGAGAAGCGTTGGAAAAGGCCGCATTTGAACGCCTTAAATGCATGCCTGCTCCTTAGAAAAAGAAAAATTAAAAAATCATGTTTTTTTTTAAGTCTATTATATGTTGTATTTTTGGGATTTTTTGATGAGATCTTGGTGTAGGATTTTTTTGTAAATAAGAAAGCGTTTTTTCGTCAGCTGTGTATAATGGAATTTGAAAAGGATTGATAATGTAAGAGTATTGTGATTTGTGTTCGTTTTTGATGCCAAAAAAATATTGCATTTACTATGTATTAGCAAACGATAATAATACATACGTTAACATAATGCAATGTACTTTGGAAGGAAGGATTTTTACTGGGAGTTTTAAAGAATCAAAAGAATGGGAGGGAATGGGAGAAGTGGATGGCGTTATCAATGTGTAGTTTTGTCTGTTAGCCCAGTTATAGGTAAAAAAACTGAGAACCTCCTTTTTTAAGTCCTTTAAAAATGGCATAAAACGCTTCTTATTTCCCACACCAAGATCTTGTCAGCAGAAATCCCAGTTTTTTTTAAATCAGCTGTTTTTAAATCTACACCAATAAAATGTATTTGTTATAGAATATTTTCAAACAAACTGTACATCCGTTATCCTAAGTATTTAAGTGCTTTTTATTCCATGCAATGAAATATTTTTTATTATATGACATGAAATGTTCAGGTTGTTTTAATAGGTTTTGGGTTCCAAGTTGATTAAGACCTGGGCTGACTTGTTTTAAAGTACATACGTTTCGTAGTATCAATTTTTGAAATATATTTCAAAGACCTCACTGCCTGATATATAAACTAATCTTAAAACTGGTTGGCTATGGGTAAAAAAAAAAATACTAAAATATAGTTGAGAGAAATAGTGATATTACTGTTTCTGCAAGGTTTTAAAAAATGCCCCAATATTAACACACAAATATCAGAAAATAAACGACAATGCAAATCATGTTTAAAGTTTTGTGCATTTTGTAAAAATATAAAAAATATACTTTTTTCTTTTTTTTCTACTTTGAAAGTGTTACCATCAAATAAAAATTATAGTGGTGTTATATTAAAAAAAGTATTATCAACTTCCCTAGTCCAGTTAGTAGCTAGACTTGCTTTTTGTCTAGTTTTTAGATTGAAACTGCACCCGTACATCGTCAAAATGTCGACGGACATTTATTAAAGTAAAAAGTATTGATAAGTGTCGACGCACTTGCGTGTTAGATTGCTAGAATTTTATTATAAATGTACTACTAGCCTAGTTTTTGTAGTAAACACGAAATGGTATCAATGAAATAAGCGAAAATATGTTATTCGAAGTAAATGTACATGCGCAATAAATAAACTAGCTTTATTTTTAGAATTATCTCGAATTTATTAACGAAACCGTTTTTTGGAGATGTTTTTAAATCATTTTTTAAATGTTACGTGTTTGTTTAAAATACACGATGTTTTATAGTATACAACGCTGATATTGTACTTTGTGTTTTTAATGAATTAAAGATCATATACCTACATTAGAAAAACAATGTTTTTTTCTTGACCTATTCCTTCCTAACATCCGACATCGCAATATTTTAAACCTGAAAAAACCGGCTTAGTGTGATTAGGACTCATATGCATGGTTCATAGAAGCAATCAAAGTACACACAGTTTAGCCCTTTGCAAGTGCGTGTCTTTGTCTAAAAAAACTCAGTGCCATTTTCAAAAACAATAACCTATGTATACCATGTAAATGCCACATTTATATAATCAAAGGTATACCCCAAGTACAGGTTTAAGTGCAGCGTAAAGCCGAACAGAATACGTCTATTTACTATGAGTTTCAATTGTGTACCTAGTCCTAATATTTTCGGAAGGACATGACGAAAGATAAATTGATCATGGTTCCGTTTTTGCGTCATTTGAATACAGTAGTATTTTAAAAAAATATGCCCAAAAGTTTACAGCTGCTTAATGAACTGTTTGAAATTCGCGCTAGTATAAATCGCTTTCAATCTGGCTACGTCTCAAAATAATTGGAAAATATCTGCATGATAATTACTGTGAAATAAAATGCCAATTTAGAAAGAATTACGAAGATAATAATATTGTTTAGTTCTTCAGTTTTTCATTAGTTTGTCGAACATCTTTTGATGAATGATTACAATTTAAAATTAGGTTACGACAACTAGTGAAGGAAAACATATTGTGGCTTGACACGTGCATATGTATTAATAATCTCACATTACATAGCAATAATTTAGCTATATCTGGATCTTTCAAATCTGGATTTCCATTCTCTGATGAACTGATGAAGGAATACTTCCTTTTTCTTTCCGAGATTTCGTTCAGAAACACTGTCTGTCAGTCAAAAGTGTCGTTGACCGAACCGGTGTCTTGTCTAATATTGAAAAAATTGGCAACCCCGATCCCAGCTGTTCGCGTGTCGGAGTGTTTATTTGAAGTATTTTTGTGTTAATTCCTTACAAAATTTATAATTTAAATTAGACTGACCTACTGAAACCTACCATGAATTCGTTTCAACATGCATTAGCTGTTAGGAAAGAGTTATTAATTGCCGGCAAATACAGGATAATCAGAAGAATAGGTGGCGGTTCGTTCGGAGATATTTATTTAGGTATAAACATTTCAAATGGTGAGGTAAGTGGCTGTATTTTAATGATAAATCAAGAGTTAGACTAAGTATCTATGTGTACAGTAAATTTCGTGTCCCTAAATTGTGCGAGAGTGGTTAAAAAAATAGTAAAAGTATTGGTATGCAAAGGGCATCTGAATGTTAACCTACATACGGTTGAGTCGCTCTATTATCAATTTATTCTTAGTTACATCACGAATACGTCGGTGATTGTTAAGACAGACGACCGTGGCAGTGAATACTGGTCGCTAGAGGGTTCATTTATATTGCATGCTGCAGTTTAGCACTAGTTAAATAAAAGTTTTAGTTTTGCAACTTCTATACTTTATAGACATGTATATCAACATAATGATAACTGGACCACAACCTAGAACAGTGTAAAAACTATGCATAAAGGAGTTTTCTTTCCAATATTCCCTTTAAGAGAATGTGTGGGAAAGAAAATAAACATTATTAATAAATAATAACATAACTCAATACACTTACTATGTTTTATGAAATCATGAATTATAAGCTATTAATATACCTTGGATGTTTACTGAATTTTGAAGTAATTTATCTCCCCGAAATAAAATAAATCTTTTTATTTATTTACTAAGATTACACAATGTTTTGTAAGATTTATATGGTGTTTTCATACTTATTCTTAGAGGTATTTGATTCAAGCTCCAGGAATTTTCAATATTTCTTATCTAAAGATTACTTTAAGATCTCTCATAAAATGTATAAAAAGATGTATTGATAGATAAGAGTTAACATTATAATCTAAAAGGTAAAACACATACTTACTGATTAAATTAAATTATCACTCTGCTAATAATTCTGATGACTCAATGTCTTTAATTTTATATATGATAACAGCCAAGTTAACAGTCTCTGAAAAAACGTATAAATATAAAACATCTATAAGTATTCAACTAATATAATAAATGAGAAAGTTTGTATGTAAGGATGTATGTATGTTTGTTACTGTGTCACACCTAAATTATTGGATAGATTTTGATGAAACTTGGCAGTAATATAGCTTGAGACCAATTCCATTTAACGACATAAATAAATGTACAAATTGAATCATAGCAAAAATAATATTGTACAAGTATGTACCTTAAGACTTGAATAGTTGGACATAGGGCTATATTATGTAGAAATGTATATTATAATTTTGCACTCGTATTTCTGGAAGCATGTTTTTGAAACATATATTTTCTTTTCCCTATGAAACCGCTAAAATCCTTATAGACACAAAGTTATGATTTAATAAATAGGTCGTCTATTATATTCCTTCTCTGTTTTAAAATTCTACCAAATAGTAAAAAAGGTAGATTTTTGGAAACTGGCAACATTATTCTTAAATGGCTACGTTTAGAAACTAGATGAGGTTACCTCTTTGCTCAATATTTTATTGATTTTTATGATATTTAAAAATAGAAAACATGTTGTATCAGTATCCAACGCATATTTTCACTTCAAAAGTTACACACTAATTTTAAAAATATTTGTTGTGTTATTTAAAAAACCTTTGAGACACAAATATTTTTTAAAATTCTAATCGGAAGAAAGTACTGAGATTTACGCGTGGCCTACTTTTCGAACGCATTACGTCCTCCATTCAGTCACAGTTTCGTAAAATGTAGCCGTGAATTTATTATTGTTTTTATTCTAAAAGTGCGTAATTTGTGCTTTCGAGTTATATTTTACATTCATCTGGACGATTAATAATAATCTGCAACCATGTCGACTTTTATGAGTTCACGGAAGGAAATATTGATTACTGGAAAATATAAGGTGTTGAAAAAAATTGGCGGAGGATCGTTTGGTGATATTTATTTAGCGATCAACATCGCGAGTGGCGAGGTAATGTGATTTATTTCGTATATAGTTTAGTAAATCGTGATTACATTAATTTTCGTAACAAATGATGAAGGCCCACCACGCGTCATCGATGGATGGCACATTCTATGGCGGGTAGGGGGGTGCATGTTGATTATTTTCTATGACGTACTAACTAAGGGAAACGAAGATTGGACGTTGATATGATATTTCCAGGGTCGTTGGAGATCGTATGACTAATCTTTAGCCAAATCAAACTTGCAACACGAAATATTTCCGTGAAATACGTACTCGCACAATGGTTAAGATTTCTACCATAAATCGCGTCTGTGTCAGCTTTCACCTCATTATGTTCGTTTATTGTTCGGAGATGACCCCCTCGAGAGCAATCTGGACAAATTACTATATTTTAGCATTTTGTAGCAATAAAAATCATAATACTCATGCTGATTGCCATATTTGTGAGTGGGTCAATGGATCATAAGGTCTGTGTCAATATTACATCACAGAGACAATGATAAAAACCTTTATGCTTAAGACTTCATGAAATACATAGAAACTTACAAAAAAATAGGTTTTATATCAGTACAGAAATAGTTGCAGCTGTGACCTTGGCTAAACTAGATCATTGGGTCACTGGCTAGAATAATAGAGAAATACAGGAATCTTGGTATATTACAAATATTTTCAGTCATTATTAGGTTTATTCTTATCTTTTCTGTATGTCCATTGTTATGACTGTTGAAAATAACAAGGTCTTTGTGTTGGTGCAATAAAACAAACATAGTCAGTTATAAGCAGTACCTACTTTACTAAACACTATTCTACACACAATATTTAACTGTAGTAGAACTAGAAACAACTGCAAATATTACTACAAAACAATATAATCTATCGTTTTCCAAGTACATATTATACCAATATATAACTCAGAACAATTTGGGAATATAATACACTAGATTTGCCAGCGGGTTCACCTGCATCCCATGGAATCTTTTACATGTACTCGGTTAAAAAGTGCTATAGCCTTCCTCAATAAATGGACTAATGTTGAAAGTTTTTCAAATTGCACTGGTACTTCATGGGATTAGCATTTTCAAGCAAACATACAAACCCTTCAGCTTTATAAAATTAGTATATTAATTTTCTAAGCTAAAGCTATCTACATGTTTGGCAGTTGAGCAATAGAAATCTGTTTCCTTAACAAAAGGAAAACTCACATAAACAATACAACTTATAAAATGTCTGTAAAACAAAGCAAATTATCTTGTATAGCCATACAAAAGCCAGGGGGAGATGCTTGTCACAAATTCTATTTTAATAAAGAACTAGTCATTTAGGGTAGGTTCATATCTGACGGAACATACGTCGCGTATTTTCGGTCGCGTAACGCCAAAACAGACAAATATAAGATAAAACATTCAATCATTCACACCTAACCGATGATGCGTTAGTGCGTCGCTCATACATTTACGATACGCTCGACGCATTTTCCGTCAGATATGAACCGACCCTTAAACAATCATAAGACAATTTTTCTTTCCATTACTTATAAATCAAACAGGATAATAGTTTAAAACCCACTTATGGTACTTGGAATTTGGAATTCAAGTTGTTTAGCATCATTTTCAATGGAAAGCAACTATTGGCTTCTCATAAAGTGAGCTGCCGGCCAGTTAAACCCCAACAAGCCAATGTCAGAGTTTTCTCAAATCCCAGTCATGGTTCATTTAAGAGATCTCTAAAAACATTTTAGTTTACCTGAATTTATGATTGCCAAATGTTGTTGATGTTGGTGAAACTGACTGCCAAGACATTAATGGTGTTACTACAAAAAAGTCGAAGTCATTACTCTTACGCTTAAGGAAAATTCTACATACAAAATTTCCTTAAACATGTGGTTGGATGTCTGTTTAAATTCTTTGCATTAACACTTCTGTGGTTTTCCATCTATCCGTGCTAGCTATTTGTCCGCTTAGCTATGCGTTTAGTTATTGCAAGTGGCATTTGCAAATTCTATACTTCTATACTTATAAGACACTATTTAATAAAAGTGGAAGAAGGTTTCACATTTTCTGTCTACTCTTTTTCTAAATTAAATGAAAATGCATTCCCTTTTCTTCAACATCATATACCTATTCTAATATGTCTCCTATGAAGAAAAGTAAAAAGAAAATATGATATCTAGTGAAAAATTGGTGTGACAATTAAATTATACTTCCTTCTATACTGATATAACAACAAAAAGGAACAATTTTCTTTAGTGAAAAGCTCAGAAATTAGTCAACCAATTTGAAAAAATGTTATCACCATTTGGAAAGCTATGATATAACATATAAACAGGCTACCCTGGGTGACATAGGCTGTACTTTATCTAGGTAGTGAAAGTAGCATCCACTGGAAGCAAGCAAAACTATAGGAAACAGCCAGTAATTAATCAGTTTCATATAATAATGTTGTATCAATTGTGTATTTTCGATTATTCAACTCTCTATTTATAATATCCACGATAATCGGAAGATTTTCATTACTATCAGTTACTTAGCAATCTAAAATATATTTTATCATAGTATTTCACTGATAAGCACCATGACTAATCTTTTCACTGTAATATTTTGTGTTTTAACATTAAATAAAAATAAGTATGGGTCTGCAAATCTTGTATCCAATTTAACGGTTATAAAAAAAATAATTTCTGAAATGTTCAAAACGTTCTTGCATTCTTATACTTGCTACGAATAAATCATTCCCTATTCTTCAATCATTAAAAACTTAAAAAGGCTTACGAGCATGATTGACTTCGTTTAAAAGCCAAATATTAAAAAAAATTAAAGATAGATAATCACTTTCATGTAAAAAGCTACCAGGTAAAATAAATTAATATGTGGTGGCAACACCACTGCCTTCGATCATGGTGGTTTTGTATTAACCTGGTATCTGGCAACACTGCCATTGTGACGTCACATGAAATAGGCTGACGACACCTTTTTAGACTTCGTAATAAAATAATTTTCAGTGGTTTTTCGTAGTGTTTCTACGGTTTATAGTGATTTTGTACAAATATAAACGATAAATTAACTAAGTGTTGTGTTAAAATTTCACTCGGTGCGATGGACCACCAATAATTTTAGTGACAACGAGTGATGAAGGAAAAAGAAAATGGCTACCTTCGAACGCATGTTGTTAGCCAGGAAACATTTAATTATAAATGAAAGATACAACGTTATCCGCAAAATTGGCGGTGGCAGCTTCGGAGATATCTTTTTAGGAATAAATGTCAACGATGGCGAGGTAAATAACATTTCTGATATTGATTTTTCATGGAACACAATCTTACGAACGATTTCTTGTGTCAAGACGGCCGTGTATTTCGGGGTTTTTGTTCTTGAAAATGGCGGTCTGGGCGTATTTTTGATTGTAATCACCACTGTATTGAGTAGTATTTTGTATTTTAGCTCATACAGCAGGATATTTGCCAAGCATTTGCTGATTTACGTAATTAGGACATTGTTTGAAAATTTACGCCTTTAGTTCAAAAATGTATGAGAGAGGTCTTTTGTAACGATCTTGGAACATTTTCGCTGTAGGTTAATTCGTTATTTTTGCAGTCACACCACTGTTATGTTTTGCAATATTCCTAACAATGGTTTATGTTGTTCGATTGTGAAATATCCCTGATGAGTTCAGTTCATAGAGTTGCAGTTTATGTTTTTTTACTGCCAGCTGTTAGCCAACAAAGGTCTTCTATGCATGTTCCAAATCAATGATTTTATATGAAAACTCCTTTCTTTCACTGTAATTTTTTTATGTTGTTAAGTATTGCCATATCAGTGGTATATATCAATATTTAGGGCTCAGCATGACTCATTGTGTAGCAAGGTACATTTCCAAACAACTTTCCATATATGAGGCATCATGATTCTCTATTAATTTATTAGTGAACAATACTCAATATCAAAGTATATAAACTGTTTTTTCACTCATTAATTGATTTCAGACAAGTTTAGTAACAAATGTTCTGTCTATGTGGACTATAATTTACAGTTATAGCATTTCTCTAATGTTTTTATTTTCAGCTATTTACAAAAGTTGTTTTATGTTATGGTGCTTTCTCTCAGTCACCATTCCATATAAAAAAACTCAAACATGGTGTATTCTATTATTTATAAAACCAATTTTTAAACTTTGTTGTTGTTTATACACAACTCATATAGATCTAGGTCATTAATGTTTATAGAATGTTAATCAATTCATATTAAATTATCAAAAAATAAAACTCAATTTCCTACCTCTTTTAATGTTAGAAAGAAACTGCATGTTGAGAAAGATATATGCTAATAATATTGATTATGCTATCTGACATAGATTTAAATAATTATACCCACCCAAAACAAAAATGTGAAAGACTGCCAAGTTCGATAATATGGGAATGCTTCGCCTATAAAAGAAGTGAGATCCAAGTTCCATACACATACCTCAGTTAAAAATAGTTACTTTTTAATGATGTTACTTGGCAAGTTTTCATACACCTTGTTATAAACCTACTAAACGCAATGAATCAAGTATTTAATTTTCTATTAAAACTTGCCAAGTAATCATCATTAAAAAGTAACTATTTTTAACTGAGGTATGTGTATGGAACTTGGTACTTATTCAGATCTCACTTCTTTTATAGGCTAAGCATTCCCATATTATCGAACTTGGCAGTCTTTCACATTTTTGTTTTGGGTGGGATTTCATTTATTTTTGTAAGGTTGTTTATTTTATTTTTTTCTTATGATGAGGTTAGTTAAAGAAATGTCTCATTTATACTATCTTTTAGATTTTTTAATATGCACTATGTTTCTTACAAAGAAATGAACTAGATTAACTAAATGGACTAGATTTACCAACTGACTGACATGACATGTTATCATATATTATGTTCGTGGATCAAAGTTACACATTCGTTATTTTCGAAAGTGATTCACACTTGGCCGTTTTCAGATTTTTACTTTACTTTGACTAAATACAAACCTTTGTACCATTCGAAGATATATTATATAAATATAGATAAATTTAGTTCGTTTTAGTTCCTTAGGGGTATAAATTTACACCGGGTATAAAACACCTTCATTATTTTGAAACCGACTCACACTTGGCCATTTTCAGATTTTTCCCTTTACCTTGACATAAAGACCTACCTCCATGCCAAATTTCAAGTCAATACGACCATTGGAAGTGGTCTAGGTTTTTGATGAGTGAGTCAGTGAATAAGTGAATCAGTGAATAAGTGAATCAGTGAATAAGTGAATAGTAAAAATAGCGATTTTCTGACGTCAATATCTCAAGACCTACAATAGGTATATTAATGAAATTTTGTATTTTAGATAAGTGAGGGGGTCTCAACAGATACTAGAAATTTGATATGCGTAAATAAAATAGATTTTGAGAGTCGAATTTGGCCCGAAATGGTTCGTGTAATATAACCCACGGCCGGTGTGTCGCTTTTTTTGCTCGAACTTGGCGGACACACTGCCGTGTGTCTAGATAAGAGGTGCAACTTTAAACGTATGTTAACACTAAAATATCGAAATCTAGAAATTGATGATTAATTTTACTAAAAAATCTAATTTCATATTCTTTCTAAAAGTTCTCATATTATTACCATAAAAAAATATTAGATATTCAAGCTTTAGTGTGTTGTTTGTTTTCATATCTCATTGTTTAGAAATTTTACATACATAAATAACTTGACCTTTGTTACAGAATATACTGGGTGTCCCATAAGTCCTTTGAAATCTAAATTTCGAATAAAATTTAAATGGCGCGCGGGAATGGCATGCGGGGTGCGGGGATAGCATCAACGGTCTTTGGGAATTCATTCACCATGGAAAGTTTTATCGGAGCAGACCGTGGTTTTTGTGTGCTTGAGTTTTATCACAACAATGATTCGGCCACCATTGCGCGGCGTAAATTTAGAGAGTATTGCAATTTGCGCACGTTTAATGACTGTCCCAGTGTTCAAACGGTTAAAAATTGGGTTCAACAGTTCGAGGTGACTGGATCTACAATTTTAATTTGTTGAATAAACAACGATCGGGCCGCCTAAGGACATCACGGACGGAAGACAACATCGACGTAGTGCAAGAGTCAGTTCGTGACAATCCCACTCAATCCATTCGTAAGCGTTCCAATGCATTAAATACACCCAGATCGACGTTACAGTTCATTTTAAAGAAAGATAAGAAATTACCATCCATAAAAAATTCAGTTAATACAGGAATTAAAAGATACGCCGCGCAATGGTGGCCGAATCATTGTTGTGATAAAACTCCCGCACACAAAAACCACGGTCCGCTCCGGTAAAACTTTCCATGGTGAATGAATTCCCAAAGACCGTTGATGCTATCCCCGCACCCCGCATGCTATTTCCGCGCGCCATTTAAAGGACATTGCCACCCGTTGGGCCCCTTATTTGTGATAGAGTGTCAAGAATATTTTATTATTAAAAATCAAGTCCTAATTTTATAAAACTAACTATTTTTTTTCAGAATTTCTTGTACCCTAGCATTGAAAAACATAATTAATATTTATTTTATTGAATCTAAGCTAGTTCCGCCATTAAAACTTAACCTGAATGTTGCCAGGTAGACAACAGACTATCTCATTTAAGTGTCTTTTTATAAAACTGTTTGTTTTCCGAATAAAAATAAAATAAAATAAAAATAAACTATATCTATAAAACGGTTACACATACCACCATATATGGAATACAACAATAACACAATAATTAGTAAATGATATTATTTATAACAAATCGATTTAGGAAATCAATTAACAAAATATTTAACATGGTAACATCTACTCGGAACGCGAGTCTATCTGTCAAATCAATACGTCATTCAAATTGTTTTCGTGCCGGTTGTTATGCGTAGAGTTGAATTTATTCCTCCGTATTTGCTTCTGATCGTTACAATTTGCGTAAAAACTGTCGAGCTGATCGTTTTCGTGCCTCCAGTGGTTTTTTTTTAGATATTGGACTCTTTTCTTAGTGATGATAAGTGAGCACATTGACTCGTGAGCATTGGACTCTTGTTTTTATAATATTGTTGTTTTACTCCGGAAAAATGTCTGCACCTGGTAGAAGTCGAGTAAACTACTCTTTGTCTCGCCGGTGTGTTAATTGCTCTTTACGTATAGCGCCTAATCTTCGTAGACGTTAATTGTAGAAATAGATGAACCAATGCTTATCCTTCTAAGATCCTGGGTAACACCTACATTGGTAAGTTTGTTTTATTATGTTTGTGGATTTCACACGTCTCTAAACTGTCTAAACCACCTTACATTTTATTTTATCATTTTTTCCAGATATCTTCTGATGACATCCTGTGTGTGAAATGTTTTGTATTATTACAAAACCAGATAGCATCTAACTCAAATCTGTCACTTGTATCCCCTGCTCGTGGACACCTAAACATATGCTACGCATGTGGCTTGTCAATAGCAAGTTGCAGAACTCATAGAGTCAGTCAAGATTGTCCTCAAAGGAATGTTATACTAAGATGGACACAAGCACATCATGTAAGTGTTTATTCTTCTTTATTTAAACTTAATGTATGAATGCATATGTATGTGTGTTGAACTAATTAAATATTAATGAATATCAAGTATCTAAATATAATATTTTTGTTATTAGGTGTTGCATTTGAACGAGTTTGTCTTCCTTGTTGGCGGCTGCATCAAGACAAGTCCAGAGGCAACCGTTGCTGGCAGTAGCCAACACACTGCTGCACCGAGACTGGTATCATGGATGGAAACATAATTACAGATATGATGATTCCTGTACCACCACCACTGCCACGCTTTAATGATATAAGCGTTCCAGCACAATTTCTAGACAACATATTCCTTGAAGAATAAATGTCTATTATTTTAATTGGTTGTGTTTTTTCTTATTAAACATCTGTATAGCATTTACTGTATTTTAAACTCCTTTATAATTAAGCCCTTTCTAAAATAAACTACAGCTAATCATGGATGGCACAGCAATCTTACTAAGTAGCAGGGCAGTGATTTTACTATATCGCTTGCAGGAGATGCTGTCATATATGTCATACATACTCGTATATACTAGGTACCTAGCAGTTTGCCAACAATCTTGGGGTCGGCTTTTAGTCTAACCGATGCAGCTGATACAGTATTGCTCAAAGAGTGATTGCCCATCTGACCTCCACACCCGATACACTGGGTTATAACATGTTACCTCCTGGTAAGTGGTTGTCACACTTGCTGGATTCTAGCTACTCATAACAAGTATAAATAATGCACCCAGAATCAGCAGTTTAAATGTAAGTACTAGCAGCCACCCAGCTGAAGTTTGTAATGGGTGGTCACCCGAGTGCAATCTGACCAAGTAGCTTAACTTAAGATATCTCCTTGTGGTTGTTGTAACGTAGCCACATGCTCCTCCAACCAATTTAGCCCTAAGTATATTTATTTCTACTGGTGCCAGCAAAACCTACTTCCGCTGACTGCAAGATAAACAGTTTAACATATTATTTAGCAAGAAAAGATGATATCTGATGTTTTTATTTCATTTGGGAATCAATATTAATACTAAAAATATTTTATTGTTTTAACGCAAATTGTTTTTGAAAAAATATTGTCTAATAACCTCAATTTCTTCATCTGAAAAAAATCAATAATTCTCGGAAACTAGGGTGAAAAATTATAAATTGTTTTCCATGTCTGAAAAGGTAATTGTAGTTCTTTAAAATAAAGTTAAAACCACCATGGCACGCAATTTTTTTTTGGGGGCCCAAATCTCCTAACAAAACGGGCATTCTCCTTTATTCGAAATTTAGATTTCAAAGGACTTATGGGACACCCAGTATTTTATTGTTATAGAATGTGTATGTTTACATCATAAGCATAACAAAACATAGTTATTTGTGGAGCATTGAACATTTACATGTTTCTTTTCTTTTCTATAAAATTGCCAATCTTCGTAGTCTTTTTAAGTGCCATCCATTTTTTTTTAAATAAAGTATAGGTTTTTCAGTTGTGGTTATAATACATATTTTGGCAAAATATTATTTCATTTATTCGAAGCTAGATTATTGCTTGGTGCATAAGTAAATTTTTGTGCATACAATAAATGTAAGATGTGGGCAGAAGTTGGTTCCAAGGTAATAGACCTTGACTCTTAAGTAATCTTTCTATTTATGCTTGCATATATTATAAGCTCACAATATTAGCTAAGTAAATGTTTGTTTCTGGCAAATAAACATGTTTTTCTTTTGGTGGTTACCCACGCATGTGATCGCATTTCATATGTTCTTATCATAAAATAAAGAATTCATCTTATGCCTTCGCATTGTTATCAATACATATGTATAATTAATTCTGTAGAGAAAAAGTAAATTTTACATTGCAAAAACTCGCGTTACAGTCGTATGTTAAGCATGGGGCTTGCTGAAGACATTGCCACCCATTTTTTTACTCCATCCATACATCACTTTTCTCTACATTTAATTATTAAATTCAAGTACTCCACGCGCTTGTCCGTTTTTTAACTCCGACTTGCTAAAAAAGAGGTTCCAAATGTGGATGTAAACATTTTTATACAAATGTTCTTAAGAGCGTGTACGCTCGGCGCGCGATGTCAACTTTAGGTAATTCAACGCAAAAAACCGCGCAGACTAGCGTCGCGGCTGTGTGCGTGCCTATCATACTTCACGTATAGTCACACAAACCATTTTGATCCTTTCGAGTGAAATTGGTAGAACAAAAAATATATTATTTAGTAAATAGTTAATAGCGGGAAAATAGTGTAAGTCTATGGATTTCTAAAATATAAAAGCATGAAAATAAGTCGTTAATACTTACACTCTTTTGCAAAAAAATCGGGCACCTATGAAAACCTTGGTTTTGAGGACTTTCTGTATATTACATACAATTTTCAACAGTACTAAATAGTCGACTGATGATTAATGACAATGTTAAGAGTTTCTGTATTTTAACCGATTTCAAAAAAAGAAAGGAGGAGGTTTCATTTAGATTGTTTTGTGATTGTTCTCAATTTGATTGTTCTCGATTTCTCAAAGACGCCTGGACTTGAAAAATTGATTGTTTATATGAATGGTCCAGTCCATCCAGACCGAAAAATTGTGGTCAAATAACAACAATTGCCGGAAAGCCAAATATTGGTGAAGAGCTTGGGTTTACCATTGCAAATAAAGTTTTAAGTTATCTATCCTATATGCTTCAAAAGTTATTCGAGATCAAAAGTCAAAATTTGGGTACATCCAAAATGAAAAAAAAAAATTATAGTTCGATTGGTAACAGACATCTGCAATAAGTGATTTCTAGCCTAAGGAGTCCGCCATATTGGATTTAGACTCGCGACACATTTTTTTTCGAGTTATTCATAGCAAGCCCTTTCATTTGATACCCATATCGTAGGAATGCATTAAAAACATTTTTTTCTCCATCTTGGGTATACCGCCATATTGGATATAGAATCATACATTGTCATTAAAACTGAACATTCAAACAAAATTTCAACTCAATCGATAAAAAAAATATGCTTCAAAATTGAGCTTTAAATAAAATAGTAATGTATCAAGATTTGTTGATTTTCGATTTTTGATTTGTCGCGCTTGAAATGTACTCTATTCTCGGTATCCACGGCAGAGGTTATTCACCCTACGCGATGTGACGGAGCGACACGTCCTCTCTCTGTGAAGCCTTGCGGCGGTCTGGTTTGAGTTGACTCGCGTGCAGCGTTTTATATAGTAGTTTTAAATAATTTATAAAAAATAAAACGAGAGATTAAATTATAATATAAAGTTTATGTTTTAAAGAAAGAGTTATATTACTATAGTAAATAATTGTTATATTAAATAAAGTAAGATAGATAGGTAAAAAAAGCATTTGAAATTCACAATTTTTCACATTGTGAAAATATTTTTTTCTGAAAGATAGAGACCTAAATCAAAAAATGTTTTCAACTAACTATAGGCATGGGGATTTCGTCTATGAGTAAAAAAATAAATATGATTAGATTTGCCACTGTTTTCACATGAATTTAAGCTTCGAAATAGACGCTGAACGGGAATTTTATAAAACATCTGTTACGTTATAGGGGTTTTAAGTATTTAAACTACACAAATTGAAATTTATGTTCAATTAACTATATAGACAGTGAAATTACCTTGCGTTATTAAAAAATAACATAGTTATAGGATAAGTAGTTACTGAGAAACAGTGGTTTGAAAAGTACCATTTTAGGCCAAATGGCGCGCGGTTGACGTACACGCTCTTAAAGTTCAGGAATTTTTCATACCGGTCGCAGCAAAGACGCGTATTCCATGAACAATTGTTGCAATGCTTGTTCATCCCGGTCCAGTGGTCACTCGTAGAAAAAAAAACACCTACGTCTGCATTCCCACAATACGTGATCCAGGTGCCCTTTATAAATAACGGTCCAATTACAGACAGGACACAGGTGGTAAGCCATATGTTATCTTACGTGGACATACCGACATATCGAGTGACAGCTCTCGCAAATACTTGAATTGAACTGCGAAAAGGCGTTAGAATTTAAGGTGTACCTGAATCTAATCGCATGTACAATAACTTTCATTATAAATAAAACATCCTTGCGCTTTGCTTTTGTAAATCAAAGTTTGAAATGGCTATCTGAGTAAATAAAATTTGCCCAGGTGTCCAGACAAACATATTTCACACTAGCTATTTTCACCCGGTTTCATCCCGGGTATTTGTCCCCGTACCCGGATATAATATAGCCTATATTACTCGGGGATAGTCTAGCTTCTCAACAGTGAAATAATTTTTCATATAGTTCAGACCCTTCAGAGTACATACGAAACACCCAAAAAAATCTTCCTTCTTTTGCTTAAGTAAACCAAGAGCTTCCCCCTAATATTAAACGTAAAACATTATGACTCATACCGAACGTGTAGGACCGTCTAAAACGCAATACATATTGCGTGCCGACAGACTCGTACACAGACAAGTATCAATAAATCGTTACGATAATCATTAAAAACGCATTTTAGTATTAAAAACTGCTTCTGTAATTAATTATCCACAGTTGTTTGCTTCCAGAAAAATATACTGTTTACCGACCAAATTAAAGAACGCTTGAGGAAAAGTCGCCTCATTATTTAAATGTTTCTCGCATTTCTTGAAAAAGCTTATTAATCTTTAGCAGGATAATCTATAGAATCAGGTATAAATTCTACACAGCCAAAGTAAAAAAAGTTACGTACGTAAAACATAATCGATGATACGTAGTTTCCCTTGAATCATCTTTCTAGCTTCGAAATACAAAACAGTTGTTGTGTGCAACAGCGTGAAGCGACCGGTTGATCTCAAGATATTATTAGCTCCCAAGGGGATGTTGTGGAAACAACCCTTTGTTGGTTCCCAATACCCATGGGAAAATAGACGGTTTCATTCATGCGTGACAAGACGGTGCAGCTGACTTTAACATGCTTGCATTTGATTCAAAATCTGTACTTGCTAGCTGAGCGTTTTTTTGTTTGATCGAATCCGTTAATCTCAAGAAATGGTGGTCCGATTTGAAAATTTGCTCATTGTAAGATGGTCCCTTGTTGATGAAGGCTACAGGCTACAGGTCACTTTTTAACCGGGTGTGCGGAGTAGTTCCCATGGGATACGGATAGAGCTGCTGTCGAAACCCCTATAATTATACTCGTACAATGAATTTCTTAGCAGATGCGCAGTCAAGTTTATGCAATTATTTCTAACACCGCTAAGTCGCTTAGTCCAACGACCTATTTATTGCATCTAGTTACAGCATCTTCTTTGACAGATAAGAAACGAGCATTGATCTTCAACAAGTCCCAAGCTTCACGATGCATTTCTTCACCATAAGTCAATAGCGTCCAAGATAAACTTTAAAGTGCATAGAACGATAGTTATATGATGTCTGAAAAACGCTTACCTACTGTACTTTGTTTCATACAATATCAATTAAATAGAAACATCCAAAACCCACTTTTTATTTGACGAAATCACACTGCACTTTTAAATGTAGTAGGTAGTCTTTCAAAGTACTTTCACCATTCAGTTTTTATAATCTCCTGTAACATTGTATGCAGTTACGTGGTTCCACTGCACTTTAACGATATGGTTTCGGTTTGATAATACCCACATTACATCACTATGTTCGTGGCGCCCTACTTTGCCTTTGTAATTGGTTTGATCACTACCAGTGCTACTTTACGGGCACATTAAAACAAGCTCGAAAATTAATTATTTGTAAACACAATTGAGTTCTTTGTTTCGTCTTGAGACCTCGATGTCGCAACTTGGTCTTCAATGCATGAAGTTTGATAAAAATGTGTACCACGATTTGACACCTTGAAAAGTTTTATCGCTTATTTAAGTGGCTGCTTGCTTTATTTCTACTTAGATTTCTCCTCAATTTTAGCTACTTATTCTAAAATATGAAGGATTCTGCTCAATTTTATGGGCATTAGCTAGCACTGAAGGTTTTTTACCGTCCCTATGCTGGGCACAGGCCTCCTCTCACACAGATACGGATTGAGCGTTAAATGACCATGCATTGAGGGTTGGCACTGAAGATATGCATGCTTTTGTATGCATGTAACAAATGAAACATAGATTTGACCTCTAGTTTGTGTAATTTTCCCAGTTTCTGAAATACAATGTGCTAATACGTGTCTCCATTGTTGCAGGAGGTAGCAGTGAAGGTAGAATCTATAAAAGCGCGACACCCCCAACTTCTCTATGAGAGCAGAGTGTATAAGATGCTCCAAGGGGGCATCGGCATACCACACATAAGGTAAGTAGCTATCGTAGGACAATCTGCGTCACCTATCGCAAAAGAACAGATGGATCGGTTATCGAAATCCGTCGTAAGTCAATAAAAAGCTAACTTTGTACAAGTGGTTTATAGTGTGTTGCGCGCACGGTGAAGCGTGAGAGTTGCACTAGTAAAGTGCATTTGGAACGTAAAACATCATAACAACATTACCAAGCATTACAGCTGAAACTCGATTTCAGATGCGACACTTGAGATGCCAGTTTTATTGATCAAGCAATGTACTTTTTTCGGTGATCTTCGGTATTAGTTATCTAGTGAGGAGGTTTTATTTAGCTTTTTAACCGATTCCACAAAATAATACGGATGTTATAGTAAACGTAAACAACACATTTGTCACTCAAGACTACTTAAATCGATCTAAGTAAACACACACGTATTTGTCATTCAAGAGTAGGTATGTAGATGGATGCTATAGAACAAAATCTATAATTTCCTCCTTCACAACAGTAGGAAGATCCGACAAACAACTTCATCTGTTTACGACATAGTAAACGTTGTACGCTGTTAGTAAATAAATCCTACGTGCTCAGTACATACTACATATATGTGACGTCAATATATGTAGCTGAATCGTCAGCAGGAAGCGGTGAACCGCATCGCGATTGTCATACAACTGTTGTTTGTCGAAGCCGAAGTTTTAGTTACTAGGCTGGATCAACGGTTTTTACTGTAAACTTGTGTATTTACATAAAAGCTACATTACGAGTGCTGTTACATTTAATGATTGAAGTGTCACATACATGAACTATCGCATACAGCAGAATTCGCTCGCTGCTTTATTTTGAATGGTCAATCAGAATATGTACTATCAAGAGCTCAGGCTTTCGAAGTTCCCATAATAAGGGATTATTTTGATATAAATGAGAAAGAACCAATATAACAAAATGTGCATAGCAGGCGGTCTTCCAATCATAACACAAACAAGGCAATCTGTACTTAAACGTTTTTGGACTACTCAAATGTATAAAACGGGACCATAGTATCCGGTTGACCTAATACTAAGACTTGATTTGGGCATCGGCATAAAGTGTAGCCCGTGTAGCTTCAAGACAGTCTTCAACACGTGGGCTTTGAGTTTTGATTCTAAAAGTAAAAATAAAATTAAGTCTGTAAAGTAGTTTTTATGTCAGTCTGTAAATTAATATTCAAAATATCGGTTTTCATATTTAAACAAGCTTTTTATAGCACCTACTATCTGTATCGTAATGCAATAAAAAACCTGTTCACGATCAATTTCAATAAATTAATACACATACATGAAATTAGCTACCTGCATTTGAATAATTCGCATATCATAGAGATAGTTAGCAATTATTTTATGATATAAACATTTGTGTAACCGGCCCGAATTCTGCTTCCGAGTGTGTATTAAACCAAAATAAACAAACAACCTATATTTGTCTCGGCGTCGACAACATATCCATCACCGTATCTTTTAAGCCCCTATTTATCACCACAACATTGGCACAGATCCATCTTTCCAATTAGTGAACAAAATATTGCTCTCGCTTATTAAATATTCTCCACAGGTAGAAGTCCTTCAATCGATTGTCTAGGACCTTCGAAACACATCAAACCTGACCTCAATACAATGTTAAATTGTTACAAGGTTTATCAGATTTCGATATACAACGAGCTATAACTGTTCTTTACAACTATAAACCATAGAAAGTTTGTTACCTAACTCGCAATTTCGCGTTACGTGGACGCGAATGCGATTCTATGGCCTGTGAGCCTTTGGCAACAATTCAGATTTTTGAAAGTGTTTTGTGAGACTATGGTTGTTCTTCTTGACGTTCTATTTAGCGGTTCAGGAGTTTGTGAAATGTGCTTGTCACTTGTTGAAGATGTTTATCTATGTGCGGTAAAGTGAATCATAGTTCACTGTAATTTGACTCACTTTTTTGGAAATGAAGTGTCTTCGAGTAGTTTTTGTTTGATGACTGTGTCACACTACATTTGAATTCTAGTTGTTAACTCCTTAGCGGTAGCCAAGACAATTATGTTAATCGATTTCATACACAAGAATAAACAAACATAATTTGACCTACTGCTAAGAATGAGGCCAAAGTTACTTATCATCACAACCGTCATGCCCCATAAGTTACGCCCATAAATTACTTATGGCCTTTATAACATCAATCAATGGGAGCACGCCATCATCAGGTACTCACGGATTTTCTTTAATGGCGGCTAAGTACGTCACGAAACAAATTGTTTTCGGAAGGTAATTAAGGCTATCCTGTCGACCGTAGTTGTAATTACCTCTTTTTATTTGTATTTAAGCAAAAAGGCTGTAGACAAGTGTTGTCTGATCCAAGCTTAAAAGGTCGCGGTTTTGACTGTATACGTAATATTGAAGCACGGCCACTGATGTAATGAGGCTACCCACGACACCAAAACATGTTTTGCAAATTAGAAACTCTCTCAAATTAAACTTAATTAAGATATGTTTAATGTTGTAAAACAAGAATGAAAACTGTCTCAAATACATAAATTAATAGATATAAAATGCTCTTCAAAAGCTTCCAAGACTCATTTAATCATAGATAACGGTAATTTTGATGGTTGGATCACACAAAAACTACAAACAGACTCGTTTACTATTGTACAAACATACTTGACATAATTTTTTGCTACAATATCTGAGACGAGATTAATTAATCCAGACATTTTGAAGGTCAATCTTGCTATAACAGCAACAGCTATCGTATAAAAACGTAGAGCCAAGGTCTGAAATGAATAGATGTTCGCAGTTCACTTATGAAATGTCACATCATTGTTAGGAGTGCGGTTATTACACTATTAGTTTGAACATGAGCACAACCTTCGTTGCAGCGTTCAATTTGAATAACAACGGGTTGGGTCTACCTACACGCGATTGCGAAGTCTGGCGAGAAACTGCCACTTTTGGTCCTATTCAACTTGCCCACGAAAGTATTCTGATAGTCATTTGTGAAGTGGTTTTAGGAGACCAATGCATTTGATGCTGGTACGAGTACGAGTCTCAAACTCCTCCGTTCAAAGATATCGCCATCTTGGTAGCGTATCATAACCATAATGTTTTCCGCTTCCTCTATTACTTTTCGGAACTTCCTTATTATTGTACGTACGCATGTGTATATCTGTTCAGTATTGAAGATTATCAATAACAAACAAACGTTCGCTCCACGCAAAGTTTACAATTGGAAGACTGGTCTGTATTTTCTTCCATTGTTTGCGAGACGCATCTTATCAACTGATTGTTTGATAAAGCCAATGCAATAGCTGTTATTCCGTCTTAAAATGATAAATCAAACTATTTGGACTGCAGTATGGCAAAGACAAACGTGACGAAATGATCTTTAAACCTAGATTGTACTGAGTACAGTTATCAAGACTTGCGTTTTCTATTCTACATGTCTTGCATGTAACTGATAGATAACTTGAACCAAGTTTTATTGTACACCTGATTACCATATTAGCGTGTTCGCAGCTAATGTTTATCCTTCAATACAGCCAAGTGCTTCCTAAAATAAACAACGGAATAGGAAAACAGCGCATCATTACTCACCGTCTGCCTACAATTGAACGCAGCCTAGACTAGCATTACATTGTTTGCGGAGAAAAGTTTTACATCCGCCTAAACGTTCGTTACGCGTCGCCGCGCCCCGTCACACCTACCATGAAATTGTGCACATGAAATCTGCACGTTTTTCTAACAATCACCGCCGAGTTTCTCGCGAATTTTGATTAAAACGAGGAAAATGTAACGGGAAGCCCTGAAAGGGATCCCCCGATGACAGTTTCATAGGATTACAACAATCTTGCGTGCGGTATATTACTACCAGACGGATATTCGTGGGTAGGGCTTATCAAATATTAGTATCGGCCACCGTTCTGATTCCGGCTTTACTTTATGTTCATAATAACTTCTTATCTTCATTAATGCGAACGTCTAAACCGCAATCGTGTCGAGTTTCAAGAACAACTCTGCTTATGTATCAGTGTTTGTTAGACAGCTGCCTACGCCTTATGAATTTGCATTACTTGTATTTACCCGACTGCCAAAGAAGGAGGGTAATGTTTTTCGAGTGTATGTAAGTATGTATGTATGTCTGTTCCTTTGTGACCTCCTGTAGCCTAAACGGCTTGATGGATTTTGATGTATGAGGTATCGTTAGATTTGTCTTGATTACGGGAGTGTCATAGGATACATTTTATCCTAAAAGTCCCACGGGATATTTTTTCTAAATTTCCCTTTAAAAAAATATGTATGCGGTATCATTAGATTCATTTCAATCACGGGAGTAATTAATATAGGATACGTTTTTACCCGACTGCCAAAGAAGGAGGGTAATGTTTTTTTCTCAAAATTCCCACGGGAACATGTTTTGGATACCATTTTAGTTATTCGAACTGAGAGAGTCGAACTGTTGCATGATTTAGTAGTTCCCTCTCTTTTTGCAATGCTCCTTTTAGGGGGAAAATACAAACATTTTTTCTCGGAAAGTTGAGCACGTTGACAGACAAAGCCCTCCCCTAACATTCAAGGCACTTTCGTTTTGCGCAATTGGAAAAGTACTGCGAAGCCGTGAAAATGATCTCCGCTGAGATTTGCGCAAGGTCCCGTTGTTTTATTAAACGTGGGGGAAATACTTTTTGTTGCTTACTTTTAGTTGCCAATTTCCATAGAAAGTTCGATATTTGGTTTGGAGTCGTCGGAGTTAACTATTTTCATCTGTGCCGATGTTGTGTTTATGGTGCTACGGTACCATATTTGTTTTGATCTTCTAACTTCGCTTTTATCGAGATCTTTTTACCGTTAGGAAAAATATCACCTCCCACTCTAGATTTACCTCCAAATCGTCCACTTATACGTTGATACACCATATGGTACCCAAAACAGTATTTTCCCCTCAGACCTTTGGAGAAAACGTAGTGACGTACTATAGAACATCCAGTCCTCGTAAGAATGGCAACATGTTTGTGTCTGGAACAATATTATTGTATTGAAACATAACCTGCCGACGGTCTGGCAACGTCGCTTCTACGAATGCAGTTCGCGTAGCGTATTTTACTTGAGGCGCGCAGTTCCTAAAATGACCAGACACGCGACTGTGGGTGTCAACTCTTGATAATGAATACATTGTAGTTTCTAGTCTAGACAGAGAGCATAATTATATTGAAATACTTAGATTAATTATAAAACCTAATGCTAAGTCTGTTACAGGAGATGATTTAATAAGTCTTGCAGTTTTTGTTTCGGAACGAGTACCTAATTTAAATAAAGCGTTGTCTTGATAATTTCTCCATCTTGTTTTTCAAAGCTAGTTGTTTTTACTCGCTACTGATTTGAATTCTTCTAGTGCGATAACCTTGCACCGCCCTGTGTACATGAATTCTCTAGAAAAAACTCACTCCCTCCTCATTCATAAGTATTTTTACGAAAACAACTTAAGCCTGAGGTATTTTTAAGAATCGCCATAGAACATTTTATGCCTCACCATTACAACTGAAACTATCATTATAATACTAAAGATTAGCTAGCTCTTCTTCGGTAGTCGGATGCAATCAAGATTTAAAAAAATCTTGCATTTTGAACCATACATACAATCAAACTTGAAACGTCTCATTACTATATGATGATTAATATACTATGCTGATAGCATTTATCATTAACTTCCGGCAGCGATTTCACTCCCGTGGGAATTACTCCACGCACCCCGATAAAAAGTAGCGTATTATTTCCCTCGATAAATGCGCTACCTAATATCGAAACATTTTTACAAATCGGACCAGACTTGTTCTTGAAATTAGCGCATTAAAACATTGACACTCTTTAGCTTTATATTTACTAGCTGTTTTCCTGCGGTCTCACCCGCGTTCCGGTGGAACTTCTGCCCGTACTCATATAAAATATAGTTACCAATGTTACTCGAGAATATTGTAGCTTTCTAACAGAATAAGAATATTTCAAATCGGTTCCGTAGATACGAAGCTCTTGCGGTACAAACAAATAATTCCTCTTTATTATATTTTACTTCAGATTCTCTAATGTAATTATTCCTTGTTGCAGATGGTACGGCTACGAAAAGGACCACAACATCCTGGTGATGGACCTCCTTGGTCCATCACTGGAGGACCTCTTCAACTTCTGCTCGCGCCAGTTCACCATCAAGACTGTTCTTATGCTGGCAGGTCTGTATCCATATTGCTCTCAATCATAGGGATTTTAGAATGTTCTAAAAATTGATGGTCAGTGGTTTCAAAAGCCTGGAACATAAGTGTGTTTTCAATTGATGGCAAGGGGCATTTTGTTACTCCTTTTCCCAACTATGTTGGGGTCGGCTTTCAGTCTAACCGGATGCAGCTGAGTACCAGTGTTTTATAAGGAGCGTCTGCCTATCTGACCTCCTCCCTTAACCCAATTACCACTTGGTAAGACTGGTGTCAGACTTACTATCTTCTGACAACCCGTAACGACTGCCAAGGATGTTAAATAACTTGTATTCGTCGAAATAAGATCTGTTGCCAATTTCTTTACTTTGTAAATTCTGAAGTTAATGTATAATTGTTTGCAATATAATGAGATATAATTAGGCGTATAAGTACCCACTCTATGCTAATGATTATGTTCACTTTTCTTTTCATACACATTCGCTATTGTTTACATAACTTGTTTGAAGTAATTACGTATGATTAGCATTAAAAGAGCTAATAATATGACTTGTTTTTCTTGGTAATTCTTTAAGTAGCGTTTAAACAAAACAAAACGCGCAGGGCTAATTGAAATAATACCTTGTTGATCAAAACAATGCTTTCAACATTTTAATTATTTATTTTTTATTTACTCATTTCCTTCACTGTTGTTTTTTTATGCACACATCGGACTATCAAGGTAATTTTCACTAACTTCATATTCATCTGCTTTGTCATAACTTGAATGAAGATATAGATGAAGATACCTTAGTAGACTGAATTACTGCTGGCCTCAACTCAGCTGTTTTAGATGGTTCAAAATGTCGAATACATTCAGTTTATCACAGTCTCTCTTTGTGGTCATTGTTTAGCAAATTTTTCTCAACACAATATCTTTCGCTCAAATTGACTAACTTCAACAAACTTGAGCAGCACGTGAAATCCCCCTCTTTCACCCCCAGATCAAATGCTCGGGCGCGTGGAGTTCATCCACTGCAAGTGCTTCATCCACCGTGACATCAAGCCGGATAACTTCCTGATGGGCATCGGCCGCCATTGCAACAAGCTCTATATGATCGACTTCGGTCTCGCCAAGAAGTTCCGGGACCTCCGCACGCGTGCCCACATCTCATATCGCGAGGATAAGAATCTTACTGGTGAGTGATGAAAGTAGCCTGTATAAAACTATACTACTCTAATAACGAGTTATTCCCAATTTGTCATTAGTACCGATTGGTCACCAACTATTTTTTCCATACACCAAGTCCCAATTGGTCATTCGAGCAAAATAAATAATTTAATATTTAAAGGACAATGGGCAGATTGGTATACCCCATCAATAGCAACGTCATATATATCATGGATAGATGAAGTTTTTGCAGCTTTGCTGAAATTGTTTGAGATATCAGGTTTGTGAAAGAACTGGCAATCTAGTTTTAAAGGAAAATCTAAGAACTACTAAGTGTAAGTCTTGTATGAAAGAAAATCAGATTACAGTATTGATTAGCATCCGTTTTAAGATTGTTTGTTATCTATATCTCAGAACGGACAAACAATAGAACAAAGCTGTCATAGTAAATGTTGTTCCAGTTAAAAAGACCTGTCCAATGATATGTATGACTTTCCTATTGGTGCGGTTTCTCACTACGCCCAACATCCAGTTGGTACAATAAAAGGTTGAAATGCTACATAATAGTAACAATTATGGATCCTAACGGGCACAGTAGTACTTACAAGACTTAAAGTTATTAGTACTTAGATTTTCCTTTAAAAACTTGAGGTATCAATAGATTACTTAGTTCTAACTTTTGCACAGTTTTTGATCTATATCTCAGAACGGACAAACATTTCAGCAAAGCTGTCATAGTAAATATTGTTCTACATAAAAAGGCCTATCCAATGATATATATGACATTCCTATTGGTGGGGTATACCAGGTCCCATATATTTGTGCCCATTGTCCTTTTGAGTTCCGATTCGTCCCCCGCATAAAATTTCACGTATCAGAGTACCGTCAGAAATAAAAGTGTTAGAAGAAATTTTAAATGAAAAACTTCGATGTAGGTAAAGGTATAGCTCTCATATAAATATAATAAAATTTACATTAAAACACAGGTGAAGACAACTTGGGCATTTTATAAACCCGAAAATGTGACTCGATACTTTTTGTGTCGGTAACAAAAGTACCAGGGGCCCATAACTAGCAAAGAGATTGTATACATAAAAATGATGAATGATGGTGTAAATTGGTATGTTTATCTACAATTTTAAATGAAAAAAAAACGTAAAATCCTGACACTCTTGACTGCTATACTCCTGTAAGTTATGCGGTCCTAGTACACGGTGGGCAGTTCCATGGACACTCGTTGATTGGTATATTACTCATCTGATTTATGCGATCCTGGTATTTTGGTTTTGGCCGTGCGGTGTGTGACGCCGTTGAAATCGCGATTTTATTAATAGCGTCTTGCCATATTCGGAAAAAACATAACCAAAATAAATAAAAAAAAAAACATATTACAATATTGTAAAGCTTATCTTGTTGACAGTACTTTTACAAAATAAAGGATGACCAATTAACTAAGCAAAATAAAATATTTTATTGAATGACCAACTGGGACACGTTTTTTATGGATGCCAAATCACTAAAATGACGAATCGGGCATAACTCCTAATAACGCGGTTCGATCTTTTTGAGTTGCCGTTACGTCCTTTCCCATTATTTTATGTATCTGTTGTTTTGCTTCCCAGATATAAGGAATTAGACATAACTTGTGTGTAGGGCTAATTTCAACATTTTATCTCTAGTAAGCAAATCAACTGATTTAAGATCGGGAAGGGCCGAAAGGGCTCCGAAGGTACTGAACTGATTTGAAAAATGTTTTCACTGTTGGGAAGCTACACTCTCCCCGAGTAACATAGGCTACTTTTATTATATATATATTTTTTCTGGGTACCGGGTGTAGTTTCCATGGGACGCGGGTGGAAACTGCGAGGAACAGTAAAACACTAACTAAAAAGTGGGAGGTTTTGGTTAAATTGCTATTTAAACGTCGAACGCGTTTCTGCGGGTAATTTGAATATTTATTTTGTGAATTGTTTCTGAAATATAAAGGTACCGTTACCAATATACTTAGTGCCTAAATAAATGATACTTCACTTTTGTCCGGGACAGTCAAGCGGTACGGTTATAAGTATTATTTACCCCGCCGAACAAAAGCGCTGAGAAATACAAGTAGTATCTCCCAGCCCCGTATAAGTTCCCTCGTTTAATACAGTTAACTTAATACCCGAGTGAGTCATGGTACTTGGTATTTGAAGCGTGCGCGCTGTTGCCATGGTTACCTAACAATGGCTGATACTGATCAGAGCTTCGTTTTAAGTACATGGGGAACTAGAAAAGCCTGTTTTCACGGCGTAGGAATTATTCAGTTCATTAGTTAGTAATTGCAACATTACTGTAAACTTGCAATAAATGGGTATTCTAACAGTACATAATTGTTCATTTACGGTATTGATAAGTAACTTGCATCATAGCATGAAAATAAGGAACTGTTGTATCACGTGATAAAATTATAGCAATCAATAGATAATAGATTTATCGTTCTAGTAATTCAATATAACATTTATCAGTAAGATAACTATGCAAACAAACGTACAAAAAGTACCCTAATCGCAATTTATTTGGAGATAATCTTATATCGATATTTTAGGAAACTGCACTATTTCGTAATCACAAAATCCTGTTTTGAACATGTAAATACTAAAAGCATTATATGATCTGTATCGATGAAAATATTTAGTTTAAACATAGATTTAAGACTCTATCAAAAGAATAAACATATTTTTTAGTAATAAGGGTGAAATATGTTTCAGTACACCAACTTACACATAATAAGATCTAATGTAACACCATATTTCCCGCAAATAAATGATTTATTATAAGACCCAGAATTACCAAACATGGAACAGATCATTGCAAAATTGCCTAAAAATCAACTGACAGCTTTTAACCGAATTAGACGTTGTACTAAATACGTATTGTTTGTATCAGGCACGGCTCGGTACGCATCGATAAACGCCCACCTCGGAATCGAACAGTCGCGGCGGGACGACATGGAGTCTCTTGGATACGTGCTCATGTATTTCAACAGGTAAGTCAATTTGCAGTCTTAGAAACTTTAGGTTTTGAATTCTATGTAAACACTGGTATAGTCCCAGTCTTCTTTTATATTGTTCTGACAGTTGGACCCTAGGTAGACCTCTGTAGGGTCACCAGATCAGAAAGCCCAAAAATCCAAAGCCATGATTTCTAGAAGAAAAAATCTGAGAATTGCTAAGCCTATGTAAAGACTGGAGTCCCAGTCTTCCCAGTCTTCTTTTGAGTCGGCCCAACTCTGTAGAGGTCATCAGATCAAAATGATCAAATCCTGAAATCCTAAGTTATGATTTCCATAAAAATCCTGAGAATTCAAAAAGGCGTGATGTAATTTTATTGCGCTTTTATACCCTGCAGATTCGTTCTCAATTATGTTTTTCTTTTCCAATTCATTCCCAATCCACAACTTTTTCTACGCAATATAAAATCGTTGTTCGTCAGTCACACAGTACCTGTATTTATATGAGAAAATTTCTATAGAAACACAGACAAGTCGTACATTATTTTCACCGGAGTCGTGCGTGTTTGGGTTGTTAATCGAACAACGTCACGGAATGCGTAGCTCCTGGTTCGATATCTAACCAACTGATATTGATTCTCAGTATCATGATTCATAGGTCACTTTGAATCACGAATCTTTACGTCAAAATTTCCAAGAAAACTAAAACAAAAATATAAAAGTATTTTCCATTTTGAAGCTGTATTGGCCTTTTGGAAAGACACGTGAAGTCGAGATTAAATCTGCAAAAACAAGCGAACGCTTTCTTAGCCTGATTATTTGGCATGATGCCCAAGAACGTTTTCTTTATAAGCTTCAGGATCTTTCTTTATCCTTGACGCTGCGATTTATGCATTCCACGTCTCTTGTTTTCAAAAAAATATTGCGCAATAATTTGCGAAAGTACCAATGAATTATTCTCACGACAGAAACGTATCGATAAAATGTCTTTAAATCCAGTGTTTTTTGTACAATTTCAATAAACCGGAGATTATTTATTAATTTGGACTATAGGGCTCAAAAAACCATTTAGTTGTAACGTACAAAATTATCCCAAGTTACAAAAAATACATCGTAACTGGTCTCAGTCATCCGATAGCCGTATTCCGGTTTCTCTTGCGGTTGATCCGGCCTGCATGTCCCGACTTGTTGCAATCTGACTCAGCGAGGACCCGTTTCGATACGTTACCGGTCCAATAAGGCCGTTGCATTTCAAATGTGGCTGGTTGCTGGGACTTGCGCAATTTTATTGTCAATTTTACTGTTGGCTGTTGTATTTGTATGGTTTATTGTATGTCAGGTCAGCGAAGTTAAAAGTTCTGATAGATATATCTAAATTGACACGATTTTATCATAAGGATCTTCTTTCCTATTGAATCTTAGGGTATTTTCAGTTGTAAAATTTTTTCTCCTTGTAAATTTTGTTTTCTATAACAGAGGCTCGCTGCCGTGGCAAGGCCTGAAGGCGATCACCAAAAAGCAGAAGTACGAGCGGATCAGCGAGAAAAAGATGTCTACGCCCGTTGAGGTGCTCTGTAAGGTAAGGTTTCATTCTAGTTTATACGTGGATTCTGGCGTTCATGCTCAAAGTCACGTTCGCCGTCTAAAGAAGTGCATAGTCCAGTATCTTACGTATATCTTCTTCAAAAAGGCGAGAAAAGTGCGCAGATTTAAACTGTACCTATAGAACATCATTCACACTAACAACCCAATAATGAAAATAAAAACAAAGCGCTCTTTTAAACTTCACTCCATAAACGTTATCGCTACTCGTCACGTGTGCCACACTTGCATGTGACGAGATTAGACACAAGTTTACCACAGACGCAGGTATCTTTCCATGGTCCACGGTAATTGAATAAGCGTTGTGCATAGCCTACTGACACAGCTGACTTGACTGCGCGTGAGCGGTAATGGATTTGAACCTGCGACCTCGCGGGGAAGGTCGGCGAATTAAATCTTAACTCTTTAGCTTGTTACATCACTGATTTATACTTAGTTTGTATAGTTGGGTTAGTTTTAACTGGTGATATTGGAAAGTATTATCGATATATTTTAACTGTCTAACACTAAAATTCAAATAAAAAAATTAAATTTTAGTCGAAATTACGACACCATTTTAAATCGCCGATTTGACCTCTTATCGGCCAAGTTTACACAATTAAATGGCTCACCCTTATTATAATGAATCGGCTGTTCATTTTATGATGTTAGTGAATTAATTAAAATCGCAAATCCAATAGGCCGGATATAAAACTTGTATAAATAAATACGAAGGTCTCGTATGACACCTGCACTTGTTAATTACGTTAAATTCAATCAGTCTTCCTTATAGTAATTGCGCACATAGAATATTAAATTTTCGTCGACTAATAGCAATTTAATACGTGGTTATTACATACTTTTAAAACATGGATGCAACTAACGCCCGTTCTCAATATACCTAATTTTTTTGCTTATAAAAGATGGAATTTTATCGTCATGTCAAAATTTTCTCTAATACTAGAGAGTAATCACACAATTTTATAGGCCGCTAATTATTGCCACCAATATCTTGGCAGCTAACATAAGAAATACGTATTGTATTAGCGCCAGTAAAAGCATGATTTACAATATAACAATAATTACTGTTACGATATCATTTATTTGTTATGGTTAAGTGTTTTTAATGCTCACAGATTTAGTATAATGTTCCATACACCATCATTGACATGACACACTGCATTCCGAAAGGAAACTGCTGACTTACGCGCTACCATAAAAGCGCCATGGATGACTTGAAGTAAATTGTATTACTTTATAAACTAAATTATACCAAAATCGAAATCGACGTGAATTATTGTATGTACTTGTGTGTGACCGATCTTGATAAATAATTACGAAAAATATATGGTGTCTTATGACTACCAAATCATAACATTAATTATCATCATCATCGTCCTGCCCTTATCCCAATTTTGGGGTCGGCGCAGCATGTTTTCTCCTTCCATACTCTTCTATCTGCCGTCATTTCACAAGTCACATTCTACCCATATCAGCTTAATCAGAACATTAATTAAATAATTTTATTTACAACAGGGATTCCCGGCCGAGTTTGCGATGTATTTAAATTACTGCCGTGGACTGACCTTCGACGAGGCTCCTGATTACATGTATCTAAGACAGGTGAGTCACTATTGTATTGTATTCACTAGTACACTGAATTACGCGTAAATGTGTCACGTGCGTGCGTATTTGTTAATTATTAATTAGCTGGAATTTGCGTAGTAAAATTCATGAAGCGTAGTAGGGACTGGGTGTTGTAAAATTGTTTGTTTAGTTTAATTTACTCTACTACATATATTGTAGTAGTTGTAAAAAAAACAAAATATAGTGAATCTAGCAGTATTTAGAATGAGTTCAATTCCTGAATGATTTTCTCAGGCTTCAGAATTAAATATTGCAATTACAGGAGCTAAAAAAAAGCCAATAAGTTTAGGACCATTTTTGATGACAGGATGTGTCAAGAAAAATGGAAATTCATTATAGTAATTTGAGAAATAAAGTGCAATGGAGCGTCTTCTAAGAATATATCTGGGATTGATCACAGCCTTGCCAACAAGGCGACGAATTATACTAACAGATATTGTCATTTTATCTCTGAAGTCTATCAGATACTGCACTGTTATTGCAAAGCCTATATTCTACATGCTTTTCAGACACGTGAGTAGGTATGATTACAAAGTAAAATGCAGATTTCAGCCTGTCACATGCACATTACATTTCAACGCAAACGTTTTGGCCTATCGTATTGTACTGATGTTCTTCTTGTAATAATGAAGATTTTATCTAAACAGTGGCCTAGAGTACTGAAGCACTGGGTTTGGTTTATCGCGACTGATCTAGGCTATCATAATGCCTTGATATCCTTTAGTTTAGAATTTACTAACAATAATATATAGTTGAGAAATGAGGTAAATAAAACTTAGTAAAGCATCTTACAAAAGACTTGCTATTTCCTCGCGGTTTCCTCCGGAATAATACTGTCTGTGACCATACAAAATGTTTTTTCTTTTATGGTCCTGCCCCAGTCGGTCACAGCCACTGGGTGACATTATTAATCTTGGTCCACCAATTGTTTTTTATTAAGTAAAATAAAGATTAAATAAGGTAAAGATATGTGACATAATGGTTTTTAATCGTTTGCACAGCTGTTCCGCATCCTATTCCGCACGATGAACTACCAGTACGACTACACGTTCGACTGGACGATCCTGCGCCAGCGCAAGCAGCACATGGAGGCCGGCGCCGCGCCCGCCGACCGCCGCTCGCCCTCCGTGCAGCGCCGCGCCCAGCAGCAGCCCTCGCAGCCGCCGCCCAACAACGAGGTACTATCGGAGGCCTATCAGACCTCCTCAACCACAGACTCCTTCTTCCTTCATCACCATCCTCCGAGCCTTTTTTCCCAACTATCGGATCTGCTTCCAGTCTAACTGGATGTAGCTGAATACTAGTGCTTTACAAGGAGCGACTGCCCTATCTGACCCCCTCAACCCAGTTACCCGGGCAACCGAATACCCCTTGGTTAGACTGTTCTTTTTTCCTTTATATGAAATGAAATCGTTTATTTTGCAAGTTGGACGTTACATCACTTTTACATGTCATTTTAAGAACGCTGGGGTCGGCATTTCCTAACTGACTGATCTCTGAGAAGAAACACCGAAACAAACTCAAGGGTCATAGTCTCTTTTAAAGTCCAAACATGTTATAAATCAAATATATTATGTGTGAGTGTCACCATGTACGCGGTCTGGAATGGCCTTTTGAGGAAAGAGCCACATGATAATTCCTGATCCATTCTCTCTCCTCATAAAAGTATCCAGTTTCCCTAACCTACCCCGAAACCCAGATTACTATTTGGATGTTTGACACGGTGACACTATTGTTAAAAAAAATCTGAATCAATAGGCTTTTTTTGGAAACTTGTGGTAGCAGTGCGTACCCCACTTTCTCAAAATGTATTCAACCAAAAATTAAAAATATGGTGTCGGAAATTTTCTTGCAATTATCAACTGCACTGTCACTTACATTATTGCTTGCATTGTTTATTCAAGACTGAAGTCCAAACCCATGTTAGCTATAAATAATTTCGAAAAAGGATTGTCATAACGTAATTATTGTTTTAAACGAACAATGCGTCTGTTATTTCGAAAACAATTAAAGGAGTTTCTCACGCTCACGCCAAATTACTGCGCCCGACTCATAATGTTACGTACCTTTTCCTTTTATATAATCCTTTTTTCAAATCCACGATTTCCCCAAAATTTGAACAAAACACATAAGGATGTGTAACACCTTACATACTCAAAGTCATTCCTAATATTCTATGTGTTGATTTACTTACTTGAGACAGAATTTTGACATGAGCCTCATGCAAGTAATGTCAAGTTCCTATCTCTAGTCGATATTGGGAACGACCTTAAAGTCCTTTATCCTATCCCATCCTAACCTATCCTTATTTCCTAGGTCAAATCCGTGCACGTAACGAACGACTCAGCGGCCAATAACAAACAGCCGGTCAAAGGCCACCAGTCCGTCAGTCAGCTCAAGAAGAAACTCACAGCGATATCATAAACATACAGTCTCCCAAACACCTCCCATGTCACCTGAATATGCACCATGTTCATAGAAAATGAGTGGTAACGCCTGTACATAACATACCATCCTCCCATAAAATACTCCCCTCAATGGTGTTTTTAAAAACTTTTTATATGGACTTCATAATGTCTCGTTTAGTTTGTCGAAGGCACGATTTCAAATTGTACCATATCGTAGTTTTGTACTGTATAATATGTCTCTAGTATGAAATCAATGTATTGTGTTTATAAACATCGTATCGAGCGGTATTTGTGGTATTGTTTACAATTGATAAGTTGAACTTTAAGTAACAAATTGCGAGGTACGCGTGACCGAGTGTGACTCATGCCACGGTCACGCACATCTACTCGTTCATTGTCAAGAAATATACTCACAAAAATAAAAAGTTTATATTTTTTTAACATAAAGTCGTCAAAAACATGACACAAAATAAAATAACGTAAAATGTGATACGAAAATTCGAGTTTTTCTTTATAATTCAATCGATTGACAAGAATATGGGTGCATATTCACGTAACATAATTCAGTAAATTTTAGTAAACGCGCTAATTAGTTATATACTAAATAAATGTTTGACAATCAAACCTTTATTTGAACTTCGAGAGCATTAAGTTTACGCGAGTGGCAATAGAGATGATGTTTTATTTCAATTTTAGATATTTTATTATATTATCAGTGGATCGTGCAGTGGACCTCTAGCGCCACTCCGGCCGCGACGGTCGGCGGAACGTTTCGGAAACATTGACCAACAAATTGTCGCGTTCCCTAATCTGTTTTATTTTATGGTATATTGTGTGTACAACCGTTGTGTGTATGTGTGTGTGCGGTTCGTTCACTGTAAATTTTACTTTATAAGGTTTAAAACATTATTGATAGTATTATTAATACATCCCCAGTTGTGTGCTGTTAGCAAAGTATTTTGAAACCTTTTTAAGCTTTGCAATCATATTGATGCTAACCGTACATAATTTATTATTACGAACTTGAAATGATTAACTCTTTCGATATAACGCATCGTAAATTTTATATTTTTAATTAATTGTCAAAAAATTGTATAAATTATAAAATGAGTGTTGCCAACACTAAAAATACTGTAATGTTTGAAATAAGATACAACATGACACGCTACGATGTGAATTTTGTATAATTTGAATAAAAAACCTTCAAGTAGTACTTGCGTATAATTTGCGAATAATATAAAACTAACATATCGACGAGAAAGACTGCGATCCTGCGGTAACTTTACGTGTATTATTGTAGTTAGTGTTGGACAGATCATAGTTAAAACCATTATTACCCACTAAAACAATTTGCTTATTGAGAAAAGTAATCAATTCATAATAGTGTAGAAGTATATCCAAACATTTAATAATTGGATAGGAAAAAGACATAACTTGACTCACTTTACCATTTATAATTTTCAGAACATATTTGTTTTGTCATCCAATCATTTCTTTATTGGATAGAAAGAAGATAAATTTATAATGTTCAGACATATTTAGTTTCTCATCTAATGCCATAGTATTTAATTAGAGCAAAAAGATATGCTTGATTAACAGAAATCTAATAAATGTTTTTTTCTTCCGCAGTGAAAGAGATTACGACGTTCGGCAGCCCCGGGTGGTCCGGTGAAGAAGAGAGCGCGATAACATATGTCAGTGTGTGCGTGCTTGTGTGTGTGTGTGTAGGTGTGCCGCCGAACGCGTTCCTCAGGACTCGTCAGTCGAGCTCGCGGCGCCGCGACTGTCCGCGACTCATACAAACGTTATACTGTCGCGCGACACGTACGACGGACGCCACGGCCACTGTTTTAATACATAGCTGCACTGCAGAACCACAGTCACAGTGGTCTTATTATATTATTGATCTTTCTGTGTGGCCACAGATACATTCGTCTTTTTTTACTGTATAATATTTAACTGTAAATTACATTACAGATGTTCATACAATTACACTAGAGAAATATTCATTATTAATTCAGTTTGTAGTTATGTAACTCGATGATTGTTTAGTTTTCGATGTTAGTTTTCTAATTTAGCTAGTGTTCATATTGTATCGGTAGTGCCGTCGGTATTGCAATCTGTTCTCTGTACATACGCGAATTGTGTTGGGAATACCGCCGGCCGTTCGACGCGCAACACTATATCGGCTAGAATTGTTCATTAAAATTTGCAGATTTGTAATGAATATAGTAGTCTATAACAAACGTGAAAAAATGGTAAAAATGAAAAAAAAAAAAGAAAACGATGTGGTAGTTGATAAGTGAATTAATTGAATTGATTTCCTGCCGTTTGGAACGCACACTGCCTAAATAAACAAACATAGACTTTAAGATTATTTTTTAAATAATGTAATTGCTATTATTTTGGGAATATTTCACTTATAAATTGTACATAGCCCATGGGTAGTGCGCGTTCCAAAGCGGATACAGTATATTTTATTTGATGGTTATAAAATTGTAAATACATAAGCTAGTAAACTTGTTTTAATCACTACATATTTTTTTAAGAAAGCACTAATTGCGTTTGATTTGTGGCGTATTGTGATACTGAATGTAATGTACTGAGAGGGCTCGACCCTGAGTACTTAGAGAAACGTAACTTGTCCGAATAGTTAGGATACTTGGAAATAGTAACCACTACTCGACTGTTGAGTCACTCAGATCGCTAATGTTTCTCAACACGTAAAGAGCCCAAACGGGACTGCGATCTATCAGGTTTCCAAAGACTCTGAAACTTGATTTTAACTGGAATGAGTTTCATTTGGGGTTTTATACGCCTCAGTTTTTCGAATGAAAAACATTCCATTTACTACTCAAGCTATCAATGATTAGACTTGAACGGAATTCATGTTTTATACAACCTTCTTCACCATATTATATCTATGAATGTATTTTCATGAAGTGATTCCCGTTAGGAAACTCACGTAGTCTCGTTGTGATTGCCGACGCCGTGAAATATTTTTATATTGAACGACCACTATACAATGCTTCCATAGTTCGAATGCTACAAGTATCATAATACACCATGTTATTTTAAGACATAACTATAAGTTTCCGGAATGACTAGTGCGAACGAAGTGTGAACGAACAAATGGAGACAAAATTATAATAACGTTATATATACCATGTTTAGTTACAATGTTGGTATGTTTGACCCACTGTGAGTGATATTATGGATCTCATTCCTTGCAAATTCGGTTTTATTTCGAGACTCAGTAGCACTGGTTCAGGACACGCATTTTGTCTCCAGTTGTGTGTATACTCAGTGTGTCAACACTCTATAAATTAATAAACAGTAATAAACTATTCTTTGGTTTCCTTTTCTATCCTTTGAGTTTTCTTCACCCTTGCAAGACGTTAGTTGCACAATACAACTTTCTGTTTACATAGATACCAACAGCAATTTTACAACTTGCAAATTAAGGGTCGATTTATACTAGCGCATATTGCGATTCAATTTCTATTCGATTTTGACTTAACTTAGGAGAATCGGGCCCCTACTGTTGATGCCCATTACTACACGTGAGAGTGCACGCGTATTCTGGCGAATACGCGGGCATTCGTGCGACTTCGCTTTAGTTATAAAAAAATTGACGCTTCGATGCGCTTCGACTCTGCTAGTATAAACCAAAACCGACCTTAGCTAAATATGCAAATCTGAAAATGGGCTCAATTCTGCTAAATGTACTCAAGCGACAAACGATTGACATACAATTGAGATTAAATGACGACCCAATTATGATTGAAGCAAATGGGGCATTCTGAAACTAAATGAGTTGCAATGGACTCTCAGTTCGAGCAATGAGCGGGTTATGATTAGACAAAATGATTCATTATTGAATGACAGAAAAGGATAAAAACGTTTATTTCAAAGAAAAAATAGCGGTATGCCACATACGCGTCAATCGTAATCGATTCGTGTGTGCGTTCGCGCAGCGGAATGTTGTTCTAAATCTGTTTTTTAAACAAATATAAACAAATTCAAAACAACGTATGTAAAAATCTACAGCTCTCTATGTAAGCGCTTTATATGAAAACTAGCTAATGGCCAAACGTTCGCGTAGCGGAAACATGAATTTCTCGAAGTTTATGCATGCACGATTTCATTCATACATAATCAATTATAGCACAAATACACACCAATTTTCGGACATATTCTTTCTTCTAAAGTCTATGGATTAAAAAAAGTTCCGCCAGGACAACGTTCGCCAGCGTTCGCCCAGCGGAATCTGTTTTTGGTGAATTTCTCCACAATGGCTGCATACACAAATTTTTATTTACCATACACAATTATAGGACGTCTTACACTAATTATCTGCATAATTAAAATCTTTAAATTCAACAACATTCCGCTGCGCGAACGCACACTCGAGTCGTGATTGGATCGCAGTCGAATGTGAATCGTATGTTGCTTAAGTAAAATTAGGAGAATCGGGCCCCATTTTCCGTATTCCCATTATAACAAATTATGTGCGACGCCTGGTACATTGAGAAGTGAAACTACAAGGTTTATTCAATCTTGAGGATGTAACGTCGTAAGTGTAATAAAACCGATTATACATTTTACACTTTATTCAACATTGTCATATAACTTACAGTAATTAACAATAAATTTTCACATAATTGTTATTAGCCTTCACTGGCTATGTACAGAACACCTATTCTAAGTCGTAACATTTGAGAAAAACACCGATTTAAACAGCATAACGACGATAGGGTACGTAGGTATCTAATACTGATAGTAACACTAAAAGATTCATTTGCTCATAGAAAACATGACGATTATAGGTAAATGCAACTTAAGTATTAAAACAGGTACTTTATGAGCTATTGTTAAAATGAAAAATTACCTAAAGTGGTTACACTAGATTACTTGGTCACACTGAGCGTCAAAAATCTTGCAGATGCAAACTACTTCTAGATTATCTTTAAAATGACAAAGGAATATAGACACCAAAGTTACATTTTATGTGGACCTTGTGAATTGTAATAAATAGGTTCACCCCACCACGATATATGTACGAAAAGATCGTGCCTTAACTATTCAAGTAAGGCTACTTTTGAGGAGCACAAATGTTATTAGGGTATTAGAGTGTGCGCAGCGCAGCGGAATGTTGTTGAATTTAAAGATTTTAATTATGCAGATAATTAGTGTAAGACGTCCTATAATTGTGTTTGGTAAATAAAATTTGTGTATGCAGCCATTGTGGAGAAATTCAACAGATTCCGCTGGGCGAACGTTGGCAAACGTTGTCCCATGGAACTTTAATCCAGACTTTAAGAAAAGAGATGTGTCCGAAATTAGTGTGTATTTGTGTATAATTGATTATGTATGAATGAAATCAGTGCATGCATAAACTTCTGAGAAATTCAGTTTCGCCGCTGAACGTTTGGCCATTAGCTAGTTTTCATAAAAGCGCTTACGTAGAGAGCTGTAGATTTTACATACGTCTTGAATTTGTTTATATTTGTTAAAAACAGATTTGAAAAAGTGTAGGGTTTGAAAAGATAAAATATAAACGTAAAATAATACTTATAGGTCTTAGTTCTTAAAGTATGCCGTTTGGGGTCTAGATTTTCACGTTTACACAAACCTTGTAAGAGTCTCCAACATGTTGCCAAGTATCAATGATGTTCCGTTAGTAATTAAAAGATAGGATATTTTACCATGAACAGATTACTGTTTACAAAGCAGTCGAATATCACGACGTTCTAAAGTAATTGTATGGTAATGTATGCCAATAATTAGTTTAATCATTCAACTATTCACTTGCAAAATTTCATGTCATTAAATTCAGTAATTAAAGAAAGACAATTATAATACTGACGGAGCATCGAAACCATACATAATCCGACCAAGTTCTGGACAGCAAAGCGGCCGTGCCATATGTCTAAGCAACGTTCTTAACTTGAAGGTTGTATATTTATTAATATGGTACAGTTGCGTACACAAATAGGAAAAATAAAACAATTGCATTTCTTGGATGAAAAATATTTTTAATACTAACGCCACTATCTACATTTTAGTTAAAATACGTAACGTTTATTAACGTTTTTTTAATCAATAGTTAAGTAATTTATGTAAGTAATAACATAAATATTTTTTGTACACTCATATTTAAATAGAGAAGTACTTGTTAATTGAAGATTTATTTTATCGTAGATAGTGGCATTAAAAAAAAAATATTTATCAATCAAGACACAATTGTTTTATTTTTTCCTAACGCTTGTGTACGCAACTGTACCATACTAATAAATACTAAAGCTTAGGTTTCCTAGGAAAGCGGTGCCGTAATATAGCGGCCGTAATACAGCGGCAAATGACGTCACCAGAACGTTGTCTATGTAAACAAAATGGAACGGTTTGAGAGCGGTAACTGACACCGTAACTTCAAAAGTGGTGCCGCCATTTCCATGACGGCCGTCTTGACGGTGTCAGATAGTTTGGTGAACGTTTTATTGAAAGCGGTGAAGCTTTTTAAATACGTATTTGTGTTTTTTTTTCGGAACAACGTCAAAAATTATTAACAACTCTTGGAGCAGCGAGGACGACGAAATTTTAATAGATTTCGTTCGTAACCACGAAGTAATATATAATATAAAAGCAAAAGTGTAAAAAGTCAACTAAAACATAATTGGTGTGAAATTTGAGAAATATTAAGTTTTATTTAATATTTATTTAAATAAAAGGTTAGTACAGTATACAACCAACAAAAGTTTATGACGTGTGTTAAAACGGGCGTGGAACTTTCCACATGTCATCACCGTAAAGACGACCGTCTATTTGCGTCCGTAATATGACGGCCGCTAAATGACGGCACCGCTTTCCTAGGAAACCCAAGCTTTACCTACCAAGTTAAGAACGTTGCTTAGACAACGCACGGCCTGTTTTTGTAGCTATCCGAACTTGGTCGGATTATGTAGGTTTCGATGCTCCGTCCTATTTTAATTGTATTTCTTTAATTACTGAATTTAATGACATGAAATTTTGCAAGTGAATAGTTGAACGATTAAACTAATTATTGGCATACATTTTACCATGCAATTCCTTTAGAACGTCGTGATATTCGACTGCTTTGTAAACAGTGATCTGTTCATGGTAAAATATAGTATAACTTTTTAATTACTAACGGAACATCATTGATACTTGGCAACATATTGGAGACACTTACAAGGTTTGTGTAAATGAAAAAATCTAGACCCCAAACCGCATAATTTTAAGAACTAAGACCTAATAAGTGTATTTTACGTTTATATTTTTATCTTTTAAACCCTACGACTTTTTCTAAATCTGTTTTTTAAACAAATATAAACAAATTCAAAACAACGTATGTAAAAATCTACAGCTCTCTATGTAAGCGCTTTGTATGAAAACTATTAATGGCCAAACGTTCGCGTAGCGGAAACTTGAATTTCTCCGAAGTTTATGCATGCACTGATTTCATTCATACATAATCAATTATACACAAATACATACACTAATTTTTCGGACACATCTCTTTTCTTCTAAAGTCTATGGATTAAAAAGTTCCGCCAGGACAACGTTCGCCAACGTTCGCCCAGCGGAATCTGTTTTTGAATTTCTCCACAATGGCTGCATACACAAATTTTTATTTACCATACACAATTATAGGACGTCTTACACTAATTATCTGCATAATTAAAATCTTTAAATTCAACAACATTCCGCTGCGCGAACGCACACAGTATTAGAAACGTCCAAGTTACAATCTGAACCACACATAGTCTAGTCTTGACTATAGAACATGCATGGACCTTTCAAGTTGTTAAGTTTTTTGAAAATTCAAAATAATAAAATGTCTTTTGAATACATTAACAGGTGAAACGGCTATGATAGACTACGAGTATAAACGTCCTAGCAAGGTGATCTACATACACTATGGGTATTTATCGAACGATGACGTTACTGGTAAAATTACGCGTTGTGTGAAAATTACATTGATATAAAACCTTAAAATTTTATGAAATAGTTCACTCTAGCATAAAGTTGCAATCTGATGAAAAATTATGAAGATAGCTTTCTCCAATGAATATGCAACTCACTTTCAAAACCTGGTAACTAATTTAAAATTTGAAATAGTCACTTATAGAAACAATTGCGAAATGACTTGTGATTTAGTATTTTACTACCTACACGTAGAGTGAACTATTTTGCGTCAATTGCTTAATATTGAACTTTAATTGCTAATCAATTGCTGTGTTCCGTTTCTTCCATTCTTGAGAGTGAGAACAAACTCAATATTAATGTTTCTTTTAATAAGTGGTATGTTTCACAATTTTTTTATAAAAGCGTACAAGACTTTCAATACACAAGAAAATATTTCAAAAGCGTCGATTGTCCTACAGCAATTGATTGGCAACTAACAGAGATGCTATTTCAAGCCTTGTGATCTTAATTTTAACGCTAGCTAGAGCCTAGGACCCATGTAAGTCTTGCTGTGTCGATCTAGCATTGTTACGTTGCTATGCTACTGTTTTACTTTATCATTATCAGTGCTATTTTAATTACTTTTATTAGGTTACCATTCTAACGTTTAGCAAAATGTATTTGGATCTAATTTCTATTGACTGTTACGTTAATGGCTACAAATTCATCAATTTAGCTGCAATGTGCGTCGATATTATTACAGAATGCTTCACAATTACAGATTTTACTTGGTACAGAATGTATTTCAAATCCTCGTTATTTTCCTACGCTTTTGTGGTGATGCGATTCACGGTTTACTAATTTTCACTCTCGCAATATCTTTGCAGTACTTCTCACTTTTATTTTAACATGCTATATACAGGATTTTCTGCTAACACAACAATCTTGTAATTTCGATGCCCCTTTAAAATGCATACCGTACTTTCGTCATGTCTTTTGTGAAACAACAGTGTGCCTATAATGCAAAATCATCATTTCAAGACTAAAGTGTACAAGCTTACCTTGCCAAACTACGTACCTAAATTACTGATATGAATAAAGCTTCTGCAACTACATAAACATGATATAATTAGCTATAAAACAGAAAGAAATTATACGGCAGCATTATATTATTATAAATAGTTAAAAACATCCATGATGATGGTCCACTACTATTTACATTTTAGGTCTTTTAAATATAACGTTTATTTTTACGTTTAAACGATTACTTTCTAGGCGTTGCCTTTTTTATCATAAATAGGTATTTAATGAGAATAGGTTTAGGTATCTAAGTATACAAACTTAGATAGCTTTTAAATATTAGTAACGTTACATTCGTTTATCTACCTTCTCCAAAATGTAAAACACAGATGGAAATTGGAAATAGTTATACAATTACTTATACTTAATAGCTATTTAATTGAATTCAACATCAAATTGACATTTATAATTGATGCGTATTTTTTATAAATTTAGAACTGTTTTTGTTTAATTTATTTGATTTATACAAGTTTGCCAATAGTATAAGAATGCAAAATAGGAAATATTGCATACAAAGAGAGACTTAGCGCAACGAATAGGAAATTCAACGTCTGTAATCGGACAATGCCATCTAAATGTTTGCATCTATTCCTTCAATTTAGGAACTCCACCAATGATTTTATCGACATCAAAGTCAGAAGCGATGCATAATACAGCCTTCTTACTTTAACAATAGCAACACATCGAATATTAAGTGAAGCCAATAGCGATTATTGTCGAAAGAATATTTTCCAATACATATTAGACAACGATGTTTTTAATTGACGATGACTAGGTTGGTACATGTAAGTATGTGAATTTATGTTTTTAATTTATTTAGTGTACTCGTGCACTGTTATGTACCTAGTATTAAAATGTTTTCTTGATTTTTGGTTACCACATTTTAGTTTTGACGTATCGACGGTACGTTGATCTAAATAGGGATACGCCTTCATCCAACTAGAGAATATTGCTGTCATTGCAGAATTATGAACAGATATCCGTTTATGATATTTTTTTATTTTCAATATTCTAAATGAGGCAGTTTCTCAATATGTGAGAAGAATCTGTACACATATTCGAGGAATTGTGTCCGACTAATATTTAGTCAGTAAGGGACTTTGTTGGAATAAAATGATTTTCAACCATTTGTTCAACCACAATTCCTATTCTCCACTGCTAATACTGTTTTGACATATTACAGACTAAATGCGTTAAATACACGTCGCGAGTGATACTTTGAGCGATGTTAAGGCTCTTTTTGGTCTAACTTAAGCTAAAGTGATTAAGTTATCCCTTATTCTAATGTGAACGCATTTTACTTAGGGATTACTGACTGACGTATCAGCCTATGTTGTAAGTATAAAAACTGTTATTTCTCTAAAACTGCACGCGCTGTAGTTAACTAGGTCTTTTTTTACTTTGGAATGTCTAGCAAAGTTTTAAATAAGTTTTTTTTGTGGTTCATGCCTCAATAGGCATGCATCCTTTCAGTTAACACCTTCGAGTGGTGCAAAAAATTCGTAACTAATAAAAACAGCTATTCTTCTTAATATAGACACATATTAACTTTAAGTATTATCGCTAAAGAGATCACAGAGTTGGAATGGGATATAGTGATTTAGTTTCAAAGGAAGAAGAAGATGCTGAGGTATTTCAATCATCATGGAAGATGGGAAATGGAACAGGTCTTTGGAAGATGACAGATTTCAGCGGATCATACATTTTGATACTACCTAACGAGGGTAAGGCTTTAAGCTAACAAATATGTTATATTAATATATTTGTCAAGTTACGTACATTTAGTATAATTTGGATATATTAATTTAGGCATTTACTATTTAGGAACCCTATACAAAATACTATTTATAAAATAAATAGGGTAAACTTGAGAATGAAAATACATCGTGTGGAAGATCGGAGGATAGAAACTAGTTCGAGTAAAAACTATTTACACAAAATTATCTACTTGCTGCCACTATTACGAATAGCTGTAGTAAAAGTACAAAATTCAATAAAAAATTAAACTTTCTCACATAACTATTGTAGTAATTCGTCAAACATCGATGTTTTGTGATAAAAATCTAATATACAAAATTATATTCAAACTAACTAATGATTTAGACTAAATATACATTATTCAGAAAGTGACTAAGTCATTTTGGTTTTAAAAATAATATCACAAACAAAAATATCTTATTTATAGTAGACATTACAATACGCGACTAGATACGTTCCAAAATGTAATTTGTCTAAAACTATGCAAATATTCATAAGATATTTATACATTAAAGCGAATAATTCTTTCTTGCTTCGTCACATTTACACATACAATACGCCATAGATATAAATAATAAGTTATAGTAAGAATATGCATGGATTTGCTTTAAGTTCTTATCTTCAAATCTTAGCGTAGGATCATAATCGCCACTTTGCATTGTTTAATAAACTTGCTAAAGAGATAGTTGTGATTTATTTTAACCTTTCCTATTTTGCTTAGCCAATATAATGCAACACAGAGAAAATTAATATTTCACAAGTGCAATGGTAGAAAACAGCAATTTGTGCGCAAGCAACACCAGTGCCTCACAAAGCTATTTACAAAAAAAAAACTATTTAAAACCTTTACATTATTAAATAGTGCACATTCGAGAGTAATTTTACCATTAAAATTTTGATTTTAAAACAATATTTCGGTAAAATTACTGACAAACATTTCTAATAACAAAAGCATTTTACAAAAAAACGCACTCATTCTATCAATTGAAGCATGCCTTAAACGGAAACAGACGCTCAAACTATTAAACCGCTTAATATTATTGAAAAATCAATTCTAGCATTTCTATTGTGAAAGTCGGTGACCATTTTACTTAAGACCAATTAAGTCCTAAAGAGTAATATAATTATTTCGTTTATAAAGTACTGAAACTAACATCGATGCTCTTTAATCATAAGACAATAGCGTTTTTACAAAACTTAACTAGTATGTGTATAGTAAAATAATATGTTTAATTCATTAAACATAGGCCGGCCGTTTATTTGAGATTGAAGTAGGTACATACAAAGAAAATAATAAATAAATACAGTCACTAATAAATACAAACCTTACTACCCTACTAATAAATACAAATATCTACAAATCCTTAACACAAATCAACTAAAACTTAATCTTTTAACTTATTATAATGTTAATAAAATGGCTTATTCTTTACAAACGGGAAACAATTTAAAGTGCATTTTAAACACAAAAAACCGTATCCATATTAGCCTTTCAACTGTCAAAACAAACGTCATCTGTCACATTTGACAGTTGACAGTTGACAAGCGAGCCAAAAAGAAACGTCAAAAGAAAATGTTGCCAGTTGAAATAATTTAATAGCTAGAGACACAATCGGGATGCGTGTAGTATCCGAACACGTTGAGCTCGTAGAGGCTGGCGAGGGTAATGAAGAGTATGTACCATATCATCAGTACTGCGCCGTACTTGCGGTCCAGCTTCCAACCGTTCGCGTGAGTCGCCACCACCAGGAAGATCACGGTAGAGAATAGAGAGAGTGTGGAGTAGATCAATCCTGGAATTGTTAACAAAAGTTGGAAACCTCTGATATGAATTTGTATACTTAAATATTCACGGCCCTTCGTACACAGGGTGAGAGGTAAAGATCGCGTGCCTTTGTATGAAACTCTATACAATTTGTTGGTAAGTATTACGGTATTCTCAGAGACCAAAATCGTCGGGTATCAAAGATTTGGATGGTCCTAGGTACCTATATTATATCCCAAAAGATAACCCTAGTAACTAAATCCAGGTTTCGTATACCTTTATGATAGACGTTGACATGCGATCCCGGGTGGATGATGGCGGTCTGAATGAACCAGGGCAGGCCGAGGCACACCAGGATGTCAAACACGTTGGAGCCGACTGCGTTCGATACCGCCATGTCTCCGTAACTGTGAAAGTGTGTTAAAAGTATTACTACGAAGGTTTCATTTATCTTTTTACAGTAATGTCTTATTTGCGGTCTCATCATCATCATCATCAACAGCCGCTTTATTGTCCCTCTGCTGGGCACAGGCGTCGTCTCATACAGAGAAGAAGAATAGAGCGCTATCACCACGCCAGCTCAATGCGGGTTGGTGATTTCAGACTTCGTAATCCAGGTTTCCTCGAGATTTCCTTCACCTGTGGTAAGCGGTTTACTGGTGATCAAAGCCCAATTTTACTTAATGGCTCGTAGAAGGGGTTGGTTTCGAATTTTGAGTAGTAATCTACATCACCGTTTCCGGGATGTAGCGTGGAGCCTGAGGAAGATATAGCGGGCCACTCACCCCTCCTTGATGACGGCGAGCGAGGAGAGCGCGTCGGGCACGGACACGCCGGCCGCTACGAACGTCAGCCCCATCACCGTGTCCGGGATGCCCAGCGTGTAGCCTGGGAAACACCAAATTAATGTTTCCAATCATTATTCAAAAGTTCAAAAGCAAAATAGCTCTTTTTGAAGGTCAAAAGACGGCCCCCAAAACGCCCACCCTTCATCATTTCCTACGTGTTTTTGTTAGGAAGAAGTGGCGCAACAAACTGTTCTACTCCCCAGCAATACATGTCTGTCTGTAGAATAGAAGAACCTTTCAACCGGTTGATGATAAGACAAAAAATTTAACTATTATGGTATATTTGATATTGAAAAAAACAAACAAAAAACAAACGGCTAAAACAAATATGAAGCCCAATGGAGACTTATAATTCAGGCCTTTGCTAAAGTATTATGGATACAATAGCACTAATCTGCCTAAACCAGATCTATTTTGAAAAAAAAACAACTCACCAATGATAGTGATCATCCAGACCATGAAGTAGGAGTAGAAGGAGATCCACAGCATGCTGATGATGAAGGTGACGGGGTACCAGCGGCCGCGGCAGTCGGGCATCGTGTGGCGGCACGACCAGTGGATCGGGAACACTAGGTACCACCACGCTAGTTGGAAGTGGTCTGCGAAACGTGAGAGTAAATTAATAAACATAAATAAAAAAAATGAAATCGTCTATTGTCAATCGTCGACGGAAAATTACATGCTGATGAAAGATTCCTAGGGTATTGATTTGATGAGGTTTTATATAGCCAATTTATCAGTTGTCTTGCGATAAGAGGTTAAAAGACATAATATACCTCTACATAGCACTTATGTAAAAATTCAATCTTAAATCGCAAATCCATCGTTAGGTACTACTTACAGAATTTATATTCTCTGTATCTTATATCACGTATAAAAGAGGGTGAGAACATTTATTGCAGTAGTTTGAAGCTATGTTGTAGCTTTGTCATCATTTTAATTTATTCCTTTTAACTGAGCCGTTTGTCAGATATGAGAAAATAAAATTATCTTCCTCGGAAAATCCATTATAATATTAACTGAAAGAGAAGTGTAAACTTACTGGCCCCGATGGGTTTGACGAGAGGGTCGACGGCAGTCTCAGGATTGTACTCCTTAGCTTTGTAGTAGGCTGGAGCTGCCGGCTGGAAACAATCGTAATATTTTTGCATTATATAATTATCAAGCTAAGCATAGGTAAATAGCGTAAAACGATGGTAGACGTTCCCCACGGCCTTCACCCAGCTGTCCTGAGGAAACTACTTTACACAATCGTATAAAAAGTACCGTGGGTCATTTTTCAGGATCTAAAGTAACTTTGCACCTGTTAAATCGGTTCAGTAGTAGGTATTTTTGCATGTGTAAATGATGACAGTCAATTAATTAAGAAACTCTCTAGGAATCAGAAGATTTTTTAGCAAATCACGAATGCCTAAAAAGGATCTGAGTGTTGAAAAAGAAAGCTATAATTGAGTCTGCTATAGACAATGCCGTTGCGTTACCTGCACGGGTTGCTGTTGCTGATCTTGTGGCTGTTGTTGCTGCTGTTGCTGGCCTGTTGACGACTGTTGCTGTTGTTGCTGTTGCTGCTGTTGGCCTACCATCTGAGCGTTGTAGATTGGGGCTTGCATCTATCAATGAAGAAACCGAATTTGAGAATTACAAGTTTGCTCAAATTGATTATGATAAATTGTGGAGATTTGCACTTTGCCCGGGAGTTGAGGACTGGGTGGTCAGATAGGCAGTAGCTCCTTGTAAAACACCCCAACATATTTGGGAAAATGGTAGGCAGATAACGATTTTTGGGAAAATGGTAGGCAGATAACGATTTTTGGGAAAATGGTAGGCAGATAACGATTTATTCAAATTGAAATTCTTTACTGATGATATGGAGGTTCGCATTTCTACGTGGTTGGAAGCGCATCGATGCTCCTTCCTAGGAATAACTACATAGTATTAGACAAAGTCGCTTTCTCTATCCCTACATATTTATGTACGCTTAAATCTTTAAAACTGCGGAACGGATTTAGATGTTTTTTCTTTTAATAGACAGATTGATGAAAGAGGACATTTATATGGATGATATGATGATAAGAGGATGTTTATATGTATAATAACGTCCATTAAATAGTGGAGAACATTTAGTATCAGCATTGCAGCCGTGCGATGGCTTCGCAGGGCGGGTCGCTAGTGAAATATAGAGTAAATATGATTCATACAGTGTCATCCCAGGCTCGGTTGGGGTCCCACTCGTGGTTGGGGTCCCAGGCGGGCGTGGGCTCCGCGTTGTACGCCGCGTTGTCGTACGCGCCGTCCGGGTTGTAGGCTGCACAAAGAGAATATGTTTCAAGTAACGGCATTTGATAAATATTTTTATATGGGGTATTTCAAAGTGAGATTGTAACTAGATTTAATTTACTTTAAAATTGTAGATTCCAAAAGCGTCAGGATGCCAGGTCAGGACTACAACCTAACTTAACATACAAAACCTTTTGACACTTTTTTTGACGTCCTTAACTTGGCTTGGCACCTCGACGCGTTACGTCAAAAAAGTTTCGAGTTTATGTATTGAAACATTTACGTATAAAATACATACATAGGCATACATTTTTAATTCTTATATAGTTTTATAAAGTATCTTACGTGAGTCCTGCAGTGGCGTTTCCTTGGTCTGTCCGTCCATTTGCGCGTAAGTGCTGTCTCCTGCAGCCGGCGCGGGAGGCTGACCACCCGCACTCCTAGGATAATAAGCATTATAATCATCTAAATATTAATTCATGATAAAACATCATATAACAACTCTTTTGTTCACTTCAATATTATGTACAACGTTGTTAGAGATTCTAAGTTATTGGTTAAGAGTCCCAGCTTGGGCGCCAATTATCTTTTTGGCGCCCAAACTGGGACTTTTACGGAACAAATATTACAGCTCTTATTAACTGTCCTAGATCATTCAGAAAAAACCTCTAATCAAAAACGAGTGAACCAACCTAAAAATACAGATTTTTCTTAAGATCTCTTACCTGTATGTCACCAAAGCAGCTTGTTCTTCCCTAGTGGGTAGTTTGAATGGCAGCGGCAGCGTCATCGCCCAGCGCTCGAGTGCAGTGTTGAAACGTAACGCGACGCAGTATACGCCGTACATTATCAACATGAATAGGGCTTCTGGCCTGTAGAAAAAGTAACGGTAAAAAAATGGTTTCTAAATAACGAATAAAGTATTCGTAATTCCGAAATATGATTGCATGTAATACAATGTCACTTGTTTGAGAGTCGTATCTATCTACCTGTCTGTTTGGTTTGCGCGCCAAAATTACTCAACTGATTTAAATGAAATTTACTACACAGGCAGTCTAGGCCCCGAGAAAGGACATAGACTACTTTTTAACCTGGTTGTGTTAATTACTTCTCCCAAGAAACTGGAATGGAACCGCGGAAAACCTTGTCTGTTATACAACAATGCTAATACCCAGATTTGGATAGAGATCATCTATTAATATCAAGTAAGCTCCTAAAGACATTTATGACTCATACACACCTCACTTAAAATATTAGTAAATAAACCAAAACTCACCAAGAAACGATAGAATTAGCAATAGTACACAGCATGACGAGTATAGAGATGGCATAGAAGAAGCAGTCGCGACACAGCGGCCACCAGTTGAGGTGCGACACCGTGCCGGCGCACAGGGCGCAGACCGAGATCACGAACATTATGTTGAACACTGCGGACCCGATTACGCCAGACACTCCTGGGGAAGAATTTTAGGAAGATGATGAATCGGACGAAGTTCTTTTAAAACAACTGTTTACTTTGAAAATTGAACGTGAATATTCATAGTATACAGTTGTTTTAGGAAAAAACGGATTGAAAGTGGGCATAATAGAATTAATGATTCCATTGTTTAATATAATTGTTGCTCCCCATGTCGATGATGTGATACTCATTGCGGTACTCAGTTTTCTTTTTTTTTCTGGTTTTTTAGTTGTTAGTCATTTACCTACAGATATTTGAATAAAAAGAACACGCCTGGTATCGGAAATTTATTTTATAATAAGTTCACTCAATTTACCGCGACCCTAACCGCGACAAAAGGCTCCCGAAGGAGCATGGTCCATACGTTTCTGATTTTCCACAAAAATAAAGTTATAATAGGTTACATATCAATTTTATATTTTGAATTCGCCGCACCTCCTTAACAAAATTGCTTACCAATATCATCCTGCGCACAGAAGACTCCAATAACCACGGTAGCGAGTTCAGGCGCCGAGCTGCCCGCCGCCATGAACGTAGCGCCCGCCACGTCAGGGGCCAACTTCAACTCTGCAAGTAACGATGCCATTTTCTATTTCTTTTATTATGTTCTTTTTGAAGTTATTGAGATAGTAAGATGTTAGTTTTAGGTTAGCCTTATAAAATTTTTGCAATAGGAAAATATTACACAATAGGAGCTAACCTACCTATTAGGTAGGAACTTACACATATTTTTGCAAATATTATATAATAGGTATATCTAAACATGCTTATTCCTTTATATATTATATGTACCTAACTAAACCAAACCATGTTTAAACGCAAAAATTGATTATTATTATTTCGGTTTAAAACGAACGTTTTCTCAGGTTTTATTTTAAACCTGGTCTTTATAGGATCTTACGGGCAAAGCCAAAGTGAGAAACCTACTAATTATTCCTAATACATACCCATATTATTAGGTATCAGGTTTGGGAAGTTTTTTTCTGTATCGAATTAAATTATTATCTGATTCCAGTTGCAAAAAAATCTAACTATACGGCACGTGTTTACTATTATTAAGAAAGGGCAATAACTAGTTAATTTTAAAATCATAAACCGCTTTTTGAAAACCTGCTAGAACTATAGGCTAATTTATTTAAGAAGAAAACCGTAATGAAATTGGACAATCAATTTTGTGTATTTTCGCGTTAAAACAATACAAAAGCTTACTGACTGAGCTTTTATAAAAATTTTACGATCTAGTTAAATAATTCGATCGTAAAATTCATGATCAGTTTGAAAGGTTGGAGATTCGAGCTTTCAAACCTTTTCTGTCTGATCCTACTAAGACTGTTCGAAATACCTAAAACACGAAGGCCATATCGATGAAGATGAATACCACCTGTAGGTACTTGTAAACTTGAACTTGAGTACATTCGAACCCTTAAATAACTAGACATTTTATCGCGGTTATCGGATCCTTTACAGCATCCATGGTCACGGGCAGACTCCCTACGGACTATTAATTAACCGCGACAAAATCCGTAAAAGTAGTTTATTTAAATGTCTAATATTCGCGTAAGTATCAGAAATCAACACATTCTAATGCATCGACTTGGGCCACATTATGAACTTACCTTCACAGATCCTATCAAGACTGGAGACGAAGTACTCATCACACACGATGGCCAGCCCGATGAATGTGAACACTGCGACCAAGATGTGCACGATCAGACCGCCGTGCTTGCGAGCGTTCTGACCCATCAGGGGTTTGGGGAACTGGAAGATAAACGTCAAAAATTATTTGTAATATTATGAAATCAGTGAAAAATTAGGTTGTATTTTACTATTTTAAACGTGTTTTAACTTTCTTACATTGTCAGTTTTCCGATTAAGTATGATGAAATTTTTTATTAATATTTCGATTTGGTCATATTATTTTGCTTCGAGGAAAAATGCTAATAATATAGGTAAATAAAAAAGGAGTCATTAGTTGGAATCAATAAAATACATAATCTGATAACGTTATTATGGAGTGTAACATAAGTGAACCATACCTGTTCAATAGCAGGTGGGGAGCAGTTGACTCGCAATGGTTTGACGGTGGGGTTTGACTTCCAGTTAGACCTTTCTTCTTCTCTCATCTCATCCGTTTCGCTGTCCTGAAATTGTAACGAAGAAAAGTCATTGAAATATTTTTATTGAAGAAGAGATACAAAATTTCTATGAAGTAAATAGAATACGAGAATATTGGTTAACTTGCCGATGACGAATTTTAAACATTGTTATTTGGACGTAATGTATTTTAGGTTTATTTCGCTGACTCTACATCTATAGTAAAAATGGGAACGGGACATTTTACATACATAACATTAATACATTTAATAAACCAATTCCTAGTTAATTTAAATACGATAGTTACTTACTCAACTAGGTAAAAAGATAAATTACGACATTACTTTTCTCGGAAAAAGCTCTTCAAGAGCCAACTACCAATCAAAGAACTTACATCAAAGAAAGGTTTCACAAAGTCAAGATACCTTACAAAGAGCACATTGGTTCAATATAAACGACAGTTTTCTTCGCAATTTCGATCTGCGCACCTGAGGGATGTCAAGTCTTTCAAAACTTCTGTTCATGTTTAAGTTTCTAAGAAGTCATGATTGAAATACGGCGTTTAAATTGGCACGGCAATTGAATGTGGGGTAGTTATATTATTTGAAGTTGATTTACGTATGTTGTTGCTATATGTATAAGGTCTGTCTAGTATTTTTCAGACATCTGCCTGGCCTTTTCTCAAATATGTTGTAGTCGTTCCGGTCTAGCGGAATGTAGCTGAGCACCAGTGTTTTTCAAGGAGCGGCTGCCTACCTGACCTCCTCAACCCAGTTTTCCGGGCAACTTGATACCCCTTGGTAAGACTAGTTGGCAGACTTTCTGGCTTCTCAATACTAGTAACTATTGCAAAAGATGTTTAATAACACCCACCCTCCAATTTACCATGCCTTTCGAAACACGGAAGAACTCATCAAGACACCTATCTACGGATCGATTGGTTTTCCAAGAAAAACCTAGCAGTAAATTTAATGTTTTTTCATTACGTTATATTATTGTTCGTCCTGTTTTAAGTACCTCAACATATCCCGCGTCCTTCTGTCCCTTCTTATCCGGTTCATCGTCTTCCTCGAGGCCCTTCATGCCTTTCTTACCGCCCTCGGGAGGTGCCTCGTCCGCTTTATCCTTGTTCGTGGGTGGTGTACTCGGCGCGGCAGATATCGGCTTATCTTCTGCGAATTTACAAAAATAACTAAATAAATAAATAAAATAACTAATAACGATTAATACATAATATAGAATATTTATAATATAAATTAATAATATATAAATAAACGAATATAAATTTAATAAATAATATTAAGTAAAATGTAAATAAATCTACACAGAAATAATACCTACTCAAATATCTAAATATAATAAGATTTTCTACATTTAATTCAATATTAATATGTTTAAAAAGCGCTCTTCGTCCCTCTCTAAAACTAACTTTGCTGTGATTCGACAGGGTCCATAATTGTTTCTTTTAATTTTACCCACCAGCCTGTACACATTATGGAATGCAATAAAGTTATTGAGTATTGAGTATTGAGTATTGAATTTGTGAAGAATACCTACATATTAGGCAAAGAGTGGAAATTAAATAAAGAGTGGAAAGGTTGTTTTGTCTAAAACAACCTATCTAAATTAGGATACCGCAAAAAAACAACTACAGTTTTCGTAAATGAAGGTAGTCATAGTATAATGAACAAAACAATGCACGCGGCTTCAAATGACTGACTACAGAATAGTAAAGTTATTTATTTATTTATTAAAGGTTTACCAACAGTTTTTACTTCTATTTGATGAACATTGTAAGCAGCTACTAAGGCTGCCGATTATCTATCTTACAAAAGGCTGACGTGAGCCAGCCACGTGAATCGATTTTTTGAAGGACGTACTTATCTTCTAGGTTTTTCTATTGCTATCGCGTGTTCTATTTTTCTCCACAAAAAGTCGGTAACCAATTTCAGACGTGGGCCAGCAGTCTCTCTCAGCCTCATTATAATAGAAGTCTAGTGGGGTAGTCTGAAACTCACCAATAGTAGTCCCCTGTTTAGGCGTAACTTCAGGTTTCTCCGAGGGTCCGAAGATAACCTCTTCAGCCTTATTGATAGGTTCCGAAGCGTTTGACGGGCTGTATACTGCTTGGAAGACCGAGTACGCGATGAAGAAGACCGACACGGTCAGCCATCGGTGCCGGCGGGGTCTTCTCATCCTCTGAAACGAAATGAAGGTAAAATGTAGAATAAAATAGTGAAGTGTCTTAAAATGTAGGTAGTATGAGCTATGTTGATATCAAAATGATGAGAGGGGGTGTCCTTGCGGAAATCTTTTGAGAAAGTAGCATCGCCAAAATGCGGGTGTTTTGGGAACGAGGAACGTTTCTGGCTCCGCCGTCGTGCGCTTTCTTTGGAACCCACCCACCACTTTTTTGTAAAACCAAAAATGGTGTATCAAATAATCCAAACACCTTGTTAGTTTACTTGTAAATCATCGTTTTGGTACCCACCGTATGCTAGCTGACCTAGAAGAAGGTGCCTAACCTACCCGTATTATGGCATCTCTGCTCATCTTTCGTTCCTCCGTGGTTGCTACTATGATTCGGTGCTAATTTAAGTAAGTATTAGGACATTTGAGATTAGAGCATATTTTTTGATTAAAATAGAAAGCATAAGTTCCTTGTTGTTTGATTGAATTCTGAGTCAAAACGATTATACTTTATTTCAGAAACCCACTTAAGAGTTCGTTAAAATATTGAGACTTTTCCTGCTTTGCAAAGTACGTAGATATCATTATAAATCTGCTTACAGATAAAGCCTTGTCACATAATTCTCGAAATCAAATTGTTACGAAAATCAAACGAACAATAAGCGTTCCAATTCACCTTAAAATACCTTTTTTACATTTTTCCTTTACAAATAAATAATCGTGTTAACATGACATTACAATTTCTAATGACGTGACGAAGGCATCTCCTCATACAGCCTATATTAAACCTCTTTATTGACATTATTAGATCGGAATCGCTTTTCACAGCAATAGGTACTCCGTTTTCCGATAAAAAACCCTAATTTTATGATATCTCTCCGTAAAAATGTTACCGTAATAAAATTTGGAGTTTATCGAGTGGCAAATTATCGGTGTTTTTACGTTGTGTATTGATTTTATTGCGTAAATATAAAGGTCGAGCAGTTTGAGTGAATTGGGGACGATTTTGGCAATTATTTTGAGTTACGTTTTGTGCTTTATATAATTTTTAGGTATCAATTGAGATTATTGATACTTTAACTGTCTTCTTTTTGTAATTTCAGAGTCAACCTATCCGCATATAGATAAAAATGAGTTTTCAGTAGTTTTTCGTACAGACATACAAGCTCTCCTATTCATAATATTAGTATTTCCTTAGATTGTCCTTTCCTACCTAAGGAATAAAGTGAAAGTAACTCAAATGCACATACCTACATATTTAAAGGCTTAAATATTTTAAGAAGATAAGTACTTTTTATTTTCTTCGTTACTACCGCTAAGTCTTTCAATAGATTTAAATCTAGTTTAATTTAACAAGTAGGTACTTATACTTAATAGTAAAATCATAAAGATGAATATACCCCGTGTACATGTTCAATGTTTTTTTTTCCTCGTGGCCAAATATAACGCTCCTGCATCATAGTTTATATAAAACATGGCATTTAAACAGTGAAACTGAAATAACAAAATATCCCCGTATTTATGCAAGCATTGCAAATAAATTGAAAAACGTTGGGGAATTAACTATGTTGCGAAAATATCGCTAGTGAGCACCACGCTTCGGGTTATTTTTTCACGTAGATGGCGAAACTCTTTGATAAAAAACGGCCAAGTACGAGTTGGACTTGTGTACCATGGTTTGAAAACGAGCAAAATAATCGTCTTAATTTGTTGTAAAAGCGACAACAGAAATACATTATCTGTAAAAAAAATCTATTGTCTATCTATTTTGATTGTTATGAGTGGAAACTTGTTATTGGCCCTCTTCCACATTATTACCCTAAACTAAACGATGTTTGCTGTAAGTTTCCCTAAAATTAATAAAATAAATAAATTATGGTTCTTGAGGTAAGTACAGCCTGGTGACTGATAGACGGACGAAGTCTTGGTAATGGGGTCCTGTTTTACCCTTTGTGTAGGGAATCCTAAAAATATAAAATATTGTGAAAATAACCGTGAAGCCTGTGTAAAATTCGTTGCTGTGGCGATAACTTTAGCTACCTATCTTAAAGGTATATAACTTCACACACATGTATTATGTACCTACCTAATAAGATTTGGATGAGTGGGTGTTTACATGTGGCTTTGATTAAACTATGTTTTATCTAAGAATAACGCTATTTTTATCCGGTTATGAGATGTACTTAGTTCCCTCAAGATCCTGACGAAAATGCGGGCAAAACCTAGTTTAAACATACTTTTTTGATAATGTTTTGTATCTACGACATGTACTTCAGAATACAAGCAAATCCACGAAATAGTTGTAGTTTGAAATTAATTTAGCTGCATGCAAGTCATGCTCAATGCTCATATTAAAGTCAAGGCAATCATTTCATGAAAATGAACGTTCCATTTAATAGCTTGGCTGTATAATCGAACAGAAATACCATTATAATCAATACGGGTAACTGATTACGATTTTTCGAAAAATTCTTTCACTGTTAGATAGCTATACTCTTCCCGAGTAAAATAGATTCTACTAATATTATAAATGCAGAAGTCCGTTTGTTTGCTACGCTTTCACGCAAAAATTACTTAACCGATCATCATGAAACTTTGTACACATATTCTTGGTGGTACTAGAATGAACATAGGATAATTCTTCTTTTTCATCAACACACGGGCGAAGCCGCGGCCGGAAGCTAGTAGGTTATATTTTATCCAGTTAAGGGTAGAAATTCCTACGGGTGGCGATTGAAACCGTGGAAAACGTCTAGTAAATAATAGTTTTGCTTTCCAATACCTAATCTACAACATGTACAATATAAAGCCGTCTACAGACGTTCCTTTCTACAAAAACGTAGACGCAGCAATGACACGACACTTCCTTTGGCTCCCGATCAATCACTGGCGCTGACGTCAGCAAGATGTTCCTGATAAAAGATTAAAGGCACGTTTCCATGGCAATGGTATATCGTGGGACGATTTGTTTTAACAACTCGTGTTTAAAAAATCGTCTCACGACATTTCGTTCTTGTGGAAACGTACCTTTAATCTTTTCGGTCTAGCAAGCAAGCATTAATATCAGAGTGGTATTTTATAGCTTTTTGAATAAAAGGGGTCCAAAACAACTTGGTTTTATAGCATTTGAATTAAAATAATCAGGTTTTGAATGACAATTTAATGTTTTAATAATTTTCAGTAGGTACATTTACTCTCCTCAAACTACCAACAAGTTTTCTCAAATACCTTTGACGGGGTTCATTATTTTGAATAAATTATTGTTTAATTTTTAAACATTAATTCGCCATCTCAGCATCTACATATTTTGATTTAGGGCGTACTTTAATGTAATTACTTCTAATGACTTAGCGATAAAATTAGTTGATCCGTTCTTCCCTAAATTTTTATTATTATTTATATAATTTATTGTTATTTTTATATTTATTCTATGTACATATAGTCCCTAAATAGATGATAGATAATCGTGCTGTCCAAACATAAATTAATCCTTTCAAATATCATGTCGGTTCCTTTATTACGACGAAGTGGAAACCCACCCTAAAGGCGAGAACAGACAGCACAATTTATTGATGTCGTGACGTCGCGTCAATCGATCGCTCTGACGTTGAACATCGATTGACGATAGTCACTGATTCGTGTGAAAGGGCTTTTTATGTCGGGTTGTAAAATGTATTGTGGTCTGTTTAAGCATAATTATTGTAATGTTAGTATGAACTTAGCGCATTATGTCACCACACTTCTTAAGTACGAATGTGTTGAATCAATTCCAGGTCAGGCAAGTACTTATAATACACAGTACATCAGTACATAACTTTTCTAAAATAAGTATGTGTACTTTCTAAGTACCTATATGTATAGACACCAATAACTAAGCTGAAAAAAAGGATTTTGAGGAAATCTCGATTTAAAAGTCTGAAATCACTAATCAGGCTTCAGCAAGCGAGAGCGATAATTAGTCTGTGCCCTGCAGTGGGACAGTAACAAGGCTGATGATAATGATGACTTTAGACTGCGGTTCACCGATCACAGTTTTCACAGAAGCAAGCAAGCAAAAACTACCACTTTTTCATTCAGCAAATCTTTATAAATAAAACCTATCGCGTTCCCACAAATCCTTAGCCACATCGTCTCGTACAAAAGGACCGAAATATATGTAAAATGAGTTACAGCAATACAGGATTACCGTTCAGTCACATCTTATTACGTAATCCGTTTGATGTCGCCGCGGGTACATCACACACTACGCTTCGTTCATATTTAAAAGGCATTAGGATTGAGTACCATTTTTAGCATTTTGTGGGTAAAGGGTAAAATGGGATCTACTACTAATGATATTACTAAGACTTTATTGTTTGCCACCAGGCTGTATTTCGAGAACCGCGATAGTTAGACAGTGGTTTTCATCGGTGATGTATTTCTGTTGAAACTTTAATGAAAAACATATAAAAAACGTGATTTTTTATGGTACGGAAACTCTCGTGCGCGTATCAAACTGGGCTGGCTTTTTAACCCATTGGGGACTAGGGAGAGTTTAGTTTCAAGTGGGTTAGCGAAGACCTGGTAGAATGAAAATATACATAATGAATGCTGATAACTTTAAAAAGGCTGAGCCGACTTGAGCTTAAACTTGATGTGCACATACTAGTGTCAACGACGCAACTTTGCCAGAGTGGAAGACGCGACAATGGCGTCTCTGGTTGGTAAAATTATCTTGGATAGTAAACGTAATGTAGGTACGTTTTTCTTAAAACAACTGAGAATATTCACGTTAAATTTTCCAAGTAAACAGCAGTTTTAAGAAGAAACGGACCTATATGTTGTCGGTGTTCTTAGGCCCAAGATAATAAGTAATGTCTTCAGGGTAGGCATGTTATCGCTGAGCACGACATGTCTCTAGAGGAACATTGGAGCTTATGACGTACATACGTACACTTGAGGTCACTGTAATATACACAGCGTGATTTCATTACAAGATTTCCGAGTTTAGGAAGTATTTTTGGTTGGAGTTTGATAGAGTTTTGTGCTTTTGTTATATAATATGTTACAAAAATCTGACTAATGGAAAATGTTGATGAAAAATTCACGTTCACCTCATTCGGTCCGCAAGTGTACTACGGTGCCGAAAAACCGACCCAATACAGTCTGTACAAACACTCACTGTGCCACTTTCACGGCATATTTGCAATTGTCGGCTTTATTGAACGTTGAACGTGTTATGTGTTAAGATTTTTGTGTTGGTCTCTTTTTTTTTGTCTTGGAGTGTATTGGTGTTCGTTTGTTTTTGGATGTGATTGTTGAAATGAAGTTAGGAATCCATGATTTGTAGCATATGTATTTGTTAGCATACAAATCTGTACCAATGGTACTAATATAATAAAGAGAACATTTTTTTTGTTTGTTTGTTTGTAAAGGCTACTTTTTACAAAAACTTAAGAATTGATTTGAAAAATTCTTTTACATCACGGATGAGTGAAACTGCGGAAAAAGGCAATGTACAATATAATAGAATAAAATTAATTGTAAAAAAACGATCTTACGAACATTCCAAGTATAATAAATCTATGAAAAAAACTTTGATTACCAAATAAGTTCCGAGAAAATCACTCAATTAACCAAATTCACATAAATTAATACCACAACCACTGCAAATACTTAAAACTTAAATTAATTATATGAATACCAATATGGAAATCAGCCGCAAACTGCAAAATACCGGACAGTTATTTATTGAACAGTTACCAACGAAATACGTACGTTTAATATTTGAAATCCAAAATGGCGTCTCATTATGAAACATGGATAATTAATTTCCTGATAACATAACCTTCACATTAAATTAAATGAAGTTTATCTTTAGTAATAGTTGTTTCATTAACTTGATAATGTATTGTTTAGATTACATAGTATAGTAATAGTAGTTTTGACGAAGTTTTTTACGCGACCTAGGATTATATTTTTACGCATACGACAAAAAAAAACTAAGGACTAGTACAGATATGGCGCCACGGTAGTGTTTTTTTTTATAGAAATGCCGAATATAAAAAGAAAAACAGGTCTTAAGGTGAAAGATCATAAAAATCTGTAATAAACTTATTTCTTAATGTCTTATTTTTTAATTTCATATTAATTAACATTACACAAAAAATATCCAGGAACATCTTTCAGAAAAAACTCCCCAATTGCGCAGGAAAAAATCTATCGCACAATCCAAAATCGAACACTTATAAAATTGAAAAACCTCAATCTACCAACCCATTTGACATACCGACTAACAAGAGTTACTGCTCTACCCTCCACGGAAAGCCACCGGGATAAGGATTGACACTATCAATTGTAGGTCCTCCTATCGATTTACTGAAGCCCCACCAATCGCGTCGGGAATACATAAAAAAACTTGACAAGTTCGAGCTGGACTTTTAGTTACCATCTAGTACCAACTCATGTAAGTATTTTACTAAGTACTTTCTAAGTATATCTTGGACACCATTGGCTGATAAAAAGGTGAAGGAAAGCATCTTGAGGAAACCTGGACTATATAGTCTGAAATCACCAACCCGCATTGAGCAAGCGTGGTGATTAACGCTCAATCCTTCTTAGTGTGAGAGGAGGCCGCAGCCCAGCAGTGGGACGATAAATAGGCTGTAAGAGTAATACCCTACTCATCGTCTATTTTCTAATAAATCTATTCTAGCAAAAGTGCATATCTTTTTGCGGCTTTACTAGAACAAAATATTTTCATTTATAATCTTCATCATAACCGTATGAAATATTTTTCACTTTCAGCTGATTACATTTCTCGAGAAATATCCCCGTTATAACGTAAGAGAAACTGAAAAAATGTCCAGCATATATTTTTAATCAACGTTTTTTGGTCTCCTTTTCAATTTTTTATGAACGTTTCGATTTTTTTTGGTGAAAAACTCGTTACGGTGGATATTCGTAACAGGAATTCTGAATAAAAAATATGCACTCACTGTTAGATATATGGGTGTGTGTTGTAAAGCTTACATACATATATAGGTAAGTGTGTTATGTAGGTATATGGAAAAAAAACTGTCGTAGAGAAAGCTTATGACGGACCCCTTTTAGGGAAGTACTATTATCTTTCAGCGAACATTCTAATAAAAAGAGCAGCCAACCATTATTATGGTTTCGTAAGAAATAAAACATCTTGAATTTGGATACCTACTATAGATAATTGGCTATCCCTAATTAAAAATTGTTGCTTACCACTAATTAGCTAACTTGCTTCTAGTCATCCAATTTTCTTTTTCACCAGTCACCGCAAACCATCCGCAAACCAGCCAGTCATTCAAAATACGTCAAACTAAAATACTAGAACGAAACATAATTCGAATTTCAAAAATAAATTAACTACCACGCGATAACTTCACACATTCAAATCGCGTACAAGAACATTAATCTAAAATAAACCAATTTTAGTAGACCTCCCGCGCCCCTTTGAAATCTGTTAACACAGATAGAACGTTGCACACATTGAGAGCTCAAGTTACGTTGGTGTGAACGGTGTTCCACGCACACATAGATACCGTCGATCAATACAGTGACGGTCCTTTACACTGCACTTCAAAAGGAATGAATGCGTTGTTCGCTTCGGCGGCCATGATGTGAATGAACGGAGTGAACGATTTGCGGAGTGAAGATGAAAATATTGGCTCCTCGAAGGATTTTATTCAGTTTTATTGAACACCAAGGGGTGAGATGACAGATATTTTTCCACTTTTGAAAGCGTTGGAAAACAGTCTGACAATTATTATTATGAGGGTGGATTTTGGTAATCTGATCTTTTGATTTTCCATTTTTGATAACGTCAGGGTGATTTGGCAGTCTTTAGAAATAAATTATTACTTTTCGGAGAGTAATCTAAAGCTGATAGATTAAGAACGTTTTCTTGTAAGCTATATTTCTTGAGATAACTCGTATTGCTACCGATTCAAAGAAAGTATTTTTTACAAACGTTAGCAACATAGAATTATTTCAATTTTCACAGAGACATCAATTTTACACATGGATAAAAAGCCATCCTAGATAAATGAGCTATCTAAAATTTCAGAAATCGGTCCAGTGGTTCCTGAAATTAGCGCATTCAAGCAAACAAACAAACTTTTCAGCTTTATAATATCAGTACGAGGATAGAGTACCTACCATCAGTAGATATATCTATTATTAGAAATACCATCTCACACACAATCCTATAAGATTTTCATAAACAGCAATAACATAGTTTGTATGGAAACCCTTCGTATTCTCTATTACAATAGACCCTTGGTACCATTGACCCGTATAATGCGTGACAGAAGCCTGATGCGATACATTTTCTGAGAACGGAGATGGGAAAATAGTTTTGCGACATAATTTGTATTATAATTTCGATAGTTATGAAGTCAAAAAGATAACATTTTCAGAAAGGCTTCTATGGAATTTTGAAAAATCGACAAAAAAAACAGTTTTAATTAAAAAATATTTGATATAACATTCTTTTATCTATATTGAGGTAAGCCTATAGCTATAGGAGAAAATAAAATCATCCGTTATATAATGGGTAATCAGATATCCATTCCAAAACGATAATTAACCAAAGCAAGAGAAAGCACAAAGACCATTTTATATACCAAATATTCGCATTAAAATATATTATAACAATACATATAAAACAAAAAACAATACCTAGAACTTTGAACAGCCATCCTCGTTAAAAACAAAACACAAACGAATAGAATAGAAGAAGGATGAATTGTGAAATTTTTCATGAGAAAGTAATCCCTATTGAGTTAGAAACGGTATAGAAATCACTTGACGGTACTCTACTGAACGAGTTTCCAAGCAAAGTTGATGTTTGATATATTTCATGAAAGGAGTTCCGCGAATCTCATTTCTTTTTCTATTTTCGTAATTTTCAGTTGTTGGTCTGTATTGATTTTGTCTTTCTTGGGTCTTAGTAACTGGGCTGAGAAAGTGTGATAAACAGTCTACTTATTGTACAAATATTATAAATGCGAAAGTTTGTAAAGATGAATGTATGTTTGTTACTTTTTCATGCTGAAACTACTCGATGGATATTATTGAAACTTGGCAGTATTATAGCTTGTATATCAGAATAATATATAGGCTATTTTTAATCAATAACCTGCATTGAGCAAGCGTGGTGATAAACGCTCAATCCTTCTCTTTGTGAGAGGAGGCCGCAGCCCAGCAGTGGGATGATAAAAAGGCTGTTATTACTTTAATCCATGTGCGGCAAGATGTGTTTTCTAGACGTGGGTAAAATTAAGGGGTTGCGGTGATACTAGTAAAATACCTTATAGTACATATTCTGTTACATTTTTGTACCCTGGAAGCCTACCTCAACTAAAATACACCGAAATCCAATCTCTAAAATTACACACAGTATTTAAGTACATATTTCCATTTCAAGGTTACTCTTATAACTGCTTATCACGAAAGAAACCCATAAAAATTATGCGAACATTTTATTATTATCGTCATAAACTCGCAATGGTTTCGTTCAAGAGAAATTTGTGTATAGCATATTAATAAAGCTAATTATAATTCTGGACAGATAACTGGTCGTTTCCGGGTCTGTAAGGGGTGAATTATAACCTCATATTTTAACCCTTATCTGTGCAAAGAGATTCTTAATCTGAGTCAAAGGTTTTGCATGAGTTTTGTCAAAATTGATCTCTAAAGAGCTGAGCTCTGTTTACAGCATACACTCTTTTGGTAGGAAATCATCAAATGATACCTCCCGCTGGGGGTGCAGCGTGAGAGCGTGTCAGACTCTTACTAAAACCCAACATGTTTCTTCTTAAAACCTTCATGTACTAGGGCCCTGGGCCGGGGTAACTGTTTCGAACAATCCCGCATACTTTACAGCAGATACTAAAATCTTTATTTCTGATTAGCTGTTTCCTGCGGTTCCACCTTCATTACTTCCCACACCGGGATAAAAAGTAGCCCATGTCCTTTTCAAACTGTCGGTTTGTGAAATGTCAGTTTCCACGGAACGTGGGTGAAACCACTGGTAGAGGTTAGTAAAATATGGATCATCTTACTGTCTGCAACTTTCAATATCTTTGAAGCTTATGATGGTGTATAGAGCTTTGAACTTTGACCCTGCAGACCACTCGAAAATTCAATAAACTGTGAACGACCTCTTCATGCCGTGTAAATTAAAGATAACATAGAATATTATTCTTGCTTTAAATAATACTATTCAGTGCTTTTACGCTATTCAATTATAAAGTAAATAAGACTTTCATTCTGATATGATAGGTGGACGCATTGGTTGGTACTGGTGTATTTTGCATATCTTTAGTAGTCAGAAAACCTGACAACCAGTTTTATCAAGGTGTGTAGGGTTTCCCGGTAAACAGAGTTCAGAAAATCAGACAGGCACTTGCGCCATGTAAAACACTGGTAGTTACTCACCCTCCCATCATAACTTGAGAAAGGGCAGATAGTGAGATGATGGTTTTTTTTTTCTAAATAATTATCTCATAAAACCACCCCCCTAGGCTAACATTACAAAATTAATCACACATTTTTGCTCCCTTCTTTTTTTTTTTATATCTCAATTTTCCTTTGGTCCTCTGGTTTCAAAACAAACTGTTCTCAGAATATTTCGAGAGCCTGTAGGTGGGATGTGGGCGTTCTTCACAATAAACATGAACAGAATAGAACTATGTACTTCAAACAGTACTTCATAACAAGTTTTTGTGAAGCCCACGTAGTGTATTATGTTTTCTAAATATTGACAACTATTTCTGTTCCTCAGTTTCACCCACGTCTAGAGAGAACCATTTCCCGCAATCGAGTTAAAATGTCCTTTCTCATGTAATAGAATGTACCAAATTTTATTTCAACGGGTTCATTATAGATTGGCATGATAAAATGTCGGCGATGTTGATGCCTCTAGATGCCTTTTCGATTAGACATTTTGATAGCACTTATATCATGAAAAGTATATAATGTTTGTATATGTATAAACAAACTAACTAACTTTCAGCATATACCTCTACATATACAGAAACAGAATGGCTTAAACTGAGCATAAACCGATCTACCGTAAATTGGTTCACGTAGACACTTGCTACGCTCTAAATCTACTTCGTAGCGTTCGTAGTAAGCTACGGCGTAGCAAGACTACGAGGCTACGATCTTTGTAGCACGTAGGTATTCCTTGGAAATCCTTGGATAGTGATATTTTAAACCTCTCAAGTAGTTTGTTTTGTAAAGTAAACTTGGTATTTATAGTGTTATTTACTTTGTGAATAACGATCTCAGTATGTATAGAAATTTAGAAAAAAAAAAAAATAATCTTGACCGATATTCTTCTTCATTTTATGGTTGCGTTAATTACTCTTTTACTCAAAAACTACTGAATAGTTATTGATGAAACGTGGCATTGGTATAGCTTGTTTATCAAAAAATATATAGGCCTCTTTTTATCCATATCATCCATGTAGTGAAAACCAGTACCTACCTATTAAAAAAAATATTTATTTCAACCCTTGCCTTTTCTTTTACAATAGAAAAATACCCCCATAATTATTATGCAAATAAAAAATCAAGGGTTCAAGAATTTTAACTGTCCCTATTTATACAGCCTTCAAACAGTGGACATTTGAAACCCATGATAAATGAAGGAAAAGAAAAAAGGTTAATCTCATTTGTACCTGCCAGGACTAAAATCTAGGCAGTTAATATCATTAATTAGTATTTGAAAAGGCCATTACTCTTGTTTGTGAAAAAGCTGCTTCTTTATGAGTTGTGTTCGTCAAATAATTTTACTTCTCACATTTCATTTTATTTTGAAGGGGAAATTCTTGTAGGTATATTTTTTGCATATAGGAAACAGCTTTATCTGTATAATATTTTTTTTTTATCTTCGTACTAATCGGAATATCATTGATTAATTAACCAAATAAATTCTTCGAAAGGAATTCGAAATAAAACAAAAAAATCTCGAAATATGTTTATTTGGACTGAAAATACCAAAAACACTGCATAACACATAACCCTTCTTGATAGTCGAGTAAATAGCACATTAAATACATATGTACTCACGTATATGTCGGCGTCAGGATCCGGCATCGTTAAATAAAACAAAGGGTTTCTCACACAATCACTTGGTTTATTCCAATTAACACAATATTAGTCACTACAATTATTTATCACGAATTTGTGGGAGGTGTGCACTCGGCAACGGTCGGTGAACGAATGACCCGAGTCGTGCGCGCGCGCCGCTTTATATAAGGTCCACCGTTGACAGATCGACGGTTGACACATCGACGGTGGCGCCCTCATATACATATTATTGCAATTTAATCAAAATTAACCGACCTATATTACATTACAAAGGATCTCATTAATTAAATCTCCCCTAACATACATGCATGTAATATAACATAGTATAATGTGCTGAATCCCACCTGTCTTTGTTCTCCGGTATTTGTCTCGGACAACGGCGCCGGACGTCCGATTCATTCCGGATGATCTGACAACTTGTCGGATTACTCGCTTGTTATTCGGTTTAATGTATTTTATAATATACTAGCTATCCCGTGTCTCTGGGGTACTTTTTAGCGTATTCGGATAAAATATAGACTATATTACTCGGGAAGACTGTAGTTTTCCAACAGTGAAAGAATTTTTCAAATCGGTTTAGTAGTTTCGGATTAATTAAGGTAAAAACAAACAAACGTCTCCTCTTTATTATATTACTATAGACAGTGTACATTACAGATTACAAAGGATCTCGTTAATTAAATCGTCCATAACGTACATATACATCTAATACCTACATCTAACACAATATGTAATAAATAGCATAATGGTCTGAATCCCACCTGTGTTTGTTCTCCGGTATTTGTCTCACACAACGGCTCCGGACGTCCGATTCATTCCGGATGATCAGACAACTTGCCGGATTACACGCTCGATATTTGGTTCAGTTTATAATAGTGTATTTTATAATTTTAAGTATGTGGATGTGAAGTAACATCTTAACGTGAAGCGGTAACATAAAGTGAATGATAAGAGCATCGAATATATTATGCTTCTTATAATCTTATGTATGTGTACATATTCGATGCAAATAAAAGTATTCTATCCTATTATGTATTAAGAAAACTAACCATCTTTTTGGGAAGTCTGTTAAAAAGCTGAAAAGTTGTTTGCTTGCATGCCTGAACTCTTGAATAGGTTAGGCAACGATAGTAATTTAGCTGTTACACCAGTTATAAACTAGTTAAAAAAAATACATAAAAAGGAAACTATACTATATACGAGGCTACAAAACAAGCCCATTTAATATAAGATTATCCATAGCTCGTTCAAATCTCAACCCCGTCCTACGTAACAAGATAAAATCTAACCGACCATACTAAATATAACCTCCGAGTACCCCCATCCAACTTTACACACACACATTATTGACACGGCAAGCCAAATCGGTTTATTTCCGGACGACCAAGCAGTTTTGGACGCGACTGTACCTCCGTCCATTACCGCGCGTAAATATTTAGTGTTCGTGATTGTACCACCGTTTGACGGACGAAACTGTACCCTACTATACAGTGAATGGGACCACGGTGCAAGGAAATAGCGGAGATGCCATAAGAAAGGTAGGTCAGTCTCTTCTAAGTCAAATACGTATGGTGGGCATGACCAAAACGATCAGTTACGAGTGAATTACCGAGGCGTTCGTGTTCTTTGAGATATCTATCAACGATTTTTGGTATTACAAATAATTTTCGGGTCCAAAGAAGGCGTGTAAGGGCGAAGACAGTAACGTTCCTCGTCCCCCGCTCACACAGATTTTGGCGCGCTACTTTCTTAGGAGATTTTCCGTTATGCCACCTCCGCTAGTCATTTTGTTTCCATGAATAGACAAATAAAGTAGGATTGAGCTCAGCTTACTTGACGAGATATTTTTTATTTATGAGAGCTTCCCTTTTGTTTTTTTAGTGACGAGAGAGATATTTTTTATATTGGGTGTCGTTAAATTATATTTTCGTGGGAAGATTCCCCTGTCTATTAATGTTATAACACTCTTGGGTATGATATAATCATTGTTAAAAGGTGATTTATTGTCGGGGCTCTAGGCTTTCACGACAAGCTAACATGCCTATAATCATGTCATTTTTGTTACAGATATAGAAAACTTATAGCCATGACAAGATGGTCACCCATCCTCAAACCGACCGCACCAACTGAAGCTTAACCTTATGATCAACTGACCCGTGCGACTGTAGTTTAGCCACGAGATCACTTAAATATACCATTAACATCAATAGCGTACCTCGACCTAATTTTCGTCCACACCATTATAAAAATACACCACATAAAAATCTCGCAAGTACTAACATTAAACCATCACGTATCGGATTTCATGACGTCACTGATGACGTAACAAAATGGCGACCATTTGGCGCCAAGATGACACTAGACTGCCCTGCTTGTAGGTCGGGGCTTTTTGCCAAAAATAAGTACGTATTATATTTATTTTGGGATAAATAGCGTGATGGAGTGTGTTATATGGAATTAGAGGTCAATGGAGGACGAAATAGGTTATAGCTTGGGGAATTAGGTTTAAAGTTATGTGGGGTTGTCTATGCTCTAGTTATTTGGTCTGTGTCTATGCTCTATTTTAAATAGCCCAATAAGCCACAATTATACTTATCTATATTACTGTAAAATTAAGATGATGGAAGGCAATACAGGCGAGCCAATTGCCACACATTTTTCAACAAGAACACGTGCTTGATTTTGACTTTTCGAAAAATATTGTTGATATTGCGCTGAACCCAAATTTTTAAAAGGACATTCATGTTAGAAAACTTTGGGAAATTATGCAAATCCAAATAAGATTGACTAGGTATTTGGATTTCACGAAACACACTTGCAATAGATACAGGATCCAATTTGAATAAGGAACATCTAAGTATTTATACTACAAAATACTGAGCTACAAAAAGTTAAACTGACGTTTGAAGTGTGAACAATTGTTCATCATTGTTGATAGCTCTCCATCTTTTCCAAGTTCACAACTTATATCATTTTGTAATGATACAGTTATATCAAGCAATGAAAATTATACATAAATACTATAATGCGTTTCCTAATGTGTATTAGTCGTATCCCTAAATGGGCATTTCATGTGGTATTCAAGCCAGTTTAATATGTTTAACTATGGTCTGGTATGGTCATTGACCAAGATATATTGTGGTTTAAAATATACCATGCTTCATATTATGTCTGACACATATTTTTGAATGCTAAACAATAGCCAACACATTCCAGATTTATGTCAGAACTACTTCGTGTAATAGTTTATGACCCTCTCATATATTCGGCATGACTATAAATTGTTTTATGTCTGAACTTATGCCGTTTAAATTAAATTTTAACCGCTTTATTGCACTATGAATATGAGTGGGTTAGTGGATTTTGGGAACGTATTATAAAATGGTAGACAGTATGTTCTGGAAAATTGATTTTGTCAATTTTATTGGTGGAAGCTATATATTTGGTGCTTGAGCCCTGAAACATGTTCTATTTCAAAAAATCAACAGTGAAAATTACATTAAAGTTAAGTTAGTAGTACCTACACCTCTTCTACAGATAACGGGTGGGGTTCAAACTTGATAAAATAATTCTAAATTCTGACATGACATTTTTTCTCAAACAACATCTCTCTCCTTTTAGTGGCGGATTGCCTTTCTATCGAACTACGTTGTCTGCGCAAATGCTTGTGCACTACTATAATTCTTGTGCAGCTGGTTGACCTCCTTATATGAGAACGGCCGTCATGGCTGAAATTCGACCTAGGATACCATTATTATAATGTAAAAACCTTTCTCATGACCCATTGGTGACCTCGTCTGTCATTTACGACAATCACTATATCATGTTTGTCTAGACGGCGTCTAGAACTTTCCATACTAAGTATAACGATAGTAATATATTTGTCTGCTAAGTTATTCCCTGAAGGCCTAAAAAGGTTTATTCATTCAGAATGTTTTTTTAAGATGAAAATGGTAATAGGTTTGAGATTTGGGTCAATTTTATTATTAGACTAGGTAAACATACCAGACACAATTCTAATCTAACTAAAATCATCACTAATCGAACGTAACTGTCTGGGCTGTATACTTTCTCAAACTCGATGTTTTTTTTAAATAACATGGAATGTTTTTGGTCATCATTTAGACAGATATATCGGGTGTGTCGTACCTAATCAGATTAAATCCTATCACATACACTTTATGATATTCTATGGTGAATTGTAAAAAAATATCCTAATCCATTCAGTGATTTAGCCATAGGAGTCATTTTTCGTTTTCATCATTTACAACATCATGTGTAAAACAGAGATAAAGTTAGGAGTATCGTATGTTTTGACCAGGTGACAGCGGACAGTTTTCAAGGGATAATTTCTGTTGTTTGTAATGACTGACTCTTATATGGTGTTCTAATTCTGGCACATCTTTATTATATGTATTTACTTTGTTTAATTTTTTTATTTAATGTGATTAGGTACGATACACTCTGTATACAAAATTACAAAATGACTACTTATCTATCCATAAAACTACAAATCGAATAAATCAAAGACTACAGAACAACTTGAAGTATCGTCTCCAAGGAAACGTAAACAGAATTAATAATAGCCTGTAGTAAACTAATTAGAGACTACAGAACCGGAATCTGGGTGCCACTGGAATATCTAACTAAGTTCTGTAAACTTGTATTATTTATGTACCACGGTTGTGGTTTCAATCGATAGTTCGGTCTTGAGGGAGTTGCATCGTCTTACTAGTAATAGTTAGTATAATAGTGAAGTATAAGCCTTGCACTTGGGCTTCTTATACTTCACTATTATTGATTTAGGCTCAAGTTGACCTACTACTAGTTAGTCCCTTTACCAACAAGAACGTGTCTCCAAAAAGGTCGAGTTTTTCATCATCATATAGAAGAATTTCAATAGTCTACTGTTTGCTGAACCTCAGTATGTTAAGCGCTATAGTCTCCTCTTTAAATACTATTTAACCTCCTGAAATTAGTCAAAAAATCCAACTTCCACATATGACACAATTCAAATCATGCATTTCCCTCTTGCCGAAAAACCAGGGATTAAATACATCCCAGCACAAAGTGCGAAGAATAAACACATGTGCTATTGAAGTAATGAAGCGTTTGTTACGTGTCCTGTGTGTCAAGTGACTTAAATGAGTTGGGACGTGTCATCACAGAGGTTTCAGACTGACGTTTTTGCTCTTCAAGCTAATGTTACCGTCTGTTTTAACCGGTTGCGACAATGTATGTGGTAGTGGTTTAAATGGAACGCTTTTTTGACCTCCTCAATTTTTTTTCTCGGTGAGAAACCATCAAAAGACTTCCGCTGTGGGTACAGCGTGAGAGTGTCAGACTCTTACTGACTAAAACCTAGCATGACCACAATGGGCATGCTAGGTTTTAAGTTTAGGTAATAAGAATGCGGTAACTCTTTCGAACAATCAGGCAGCCCCGGCAGGCTTCAGCCCAAGAGGGCTACACCGGGTGACCTATGCAGCTTAGTTAAAGTTATCTAGCTGAGTTCCTGGGTGAGATTGGTGGCCAAATTTTTTTGTCGTCTGACTTCCTCGTAATTATTGTCCTGAATGTACAAATGACAGCCACTACAATTTAGCGTGCTTTGTATATCCATCGACAGACCGGCCGCGCTAAGCGATACTTAACTTTTGATCGTTCATACGACTTTCAGGACTTGACCTAGTCTAGACCTAGTCAATAAAAAAGCGTTCGTCTGAATTCACCCTAAGTTGACGTACCTACGTGTCATTACGTTATGTGACACGCGTACAAGATTTCGTGACACGCTATTATGTTAAAGAGGCTTTGTGTCTCAAGTAAATGTTGCGAGCTTGTGTTGATTGCAAATTACACTTTTATTTTCACGAGTAGAATAAGCTTGAGAGCTTTTCGAGGAGTTTTTATAAAGCAGAGGAGTTAGTTTTGTTTGAACGCGGCAATCTGAGGGACCACTGGCCCTATTTGGAAAATTACTTCAGTGTTAGATGGACCATTCATCGAAGAAGGATAGAGGCTACTTTTTGTCCTTTCGTGCAGAGTTCCTGGATTCCGTGGTTCCATTCATAAGGAGTATGAGAATTCATGAGCAATTCTATGTACAGCAGGAGTTTTATGGTTGGAACTGAAGGGAACAGCTTAGCTGAACTTGGAAATATATTACCTACACTTGGGAGACTATATTTCACTACTGAAAAGCACAAGGTTGTAAATATTATTTTCTTTCTATATATCCCGAATGGTAGTGGGGTCAGCTTTCCTTATTTTCAGAGCTGTAAGCAGTGAGCGTAAAACTGTCCCGTTAAAAGTGCACAGCAGTGTACAAAGTCGATAAACCGATATACGTGTTCCCAGTCCTGACGGAGCACTTAGTGGTACCGGTGGTACAAACAACTGTAGCTGTGTACAAATCCTTGCGGGGACGAGCAGGATTAATGATTTACGTGAGTTTTATCGAATTAATGGTGTAATTAATATTGTTAACTTTTAGGAAAAGGCCTCTTTTAATATAGGCACAGTATTTACTCCAGGTTTCACTTACTAATGGTGTGCAAGACTGATTTCGGTCGCGGCGGTTGTCGTCTTATCAAGAGATAAGTCAGCAGTACAGGACATATTATAGTTAACAAGCGTTTATGCAGACACAAGTGAACTCACTGTTCCTTCACTCTCACAGCCCGATGATCGGAGAGAGATCAGGCACAAGACCGACATCAACGTGCTCTCTGATGCACGGTCAAGGAACATTTAAAGTGCCCTGAAAGTTTTGCTGGCCACCACAAGTTATAGGACCACCACAAATGTATGTACATTGAACTCGAAAATGTCCAATGTACAGTGAAGCACAAAATTGCCGAATTGTAGATGTCGTTCGCACATAACAGATATGAGTCGAAATTAAAACTGTTGGGGCTGTGCCAGATAGAATTTTATGCTTTTTTGCTTTGACTTTTTGTACGGCTGACGGGGTTCAAAAGAAGGGTAATGAGTATATGTATGTACTTATCTACCGTGCTAAAGTTCCTTACGATGGATTTCAATAGGACATCTATCTGCTAATTGGCCGACTATAGATAGGAATTTGACAGTAGGTACACATAGACATACATGCACATCCACAGATAGGTTTATTGAAATTCGCTGTTGGAGGCCAAATTATACAAAACTTTAGGGCATAATTTTCAATTCAATCAGGGTGAAATAACAAAAATTGAGTCTTCATCAATTTTTTAAGTCTAAAAAAATATTCTACGAATTAGTACAGTAAATTGGTAGTAAACGGTAGGAAATCCCACAAAGTATGTTGAGCTGAGAAGGCCACACAATCGGATTACGTGGTTCCACTTGACTGTTGACCGCCATGACTGCAAGGTGAGCCTTTGAACTTCGCCTTATTGATTGCTTCATAACTAGCTGAAGGCAGGTCACACGCGAAGAGATACGAGGCTTGAAATCAACGGAGCGAACGCACTTCTTCGTGTTGTTCGATCGGCCATTGTCGGGTCACAGCAGTATTCTCATCACACTTAAAATCATGTCTTCAAACCTGACTGGAACCATTTGAATGACAAAAACAAAAGACAGTAACCAAAACGCCCACCTTCTCCGTGGGTTCTTGCTAGAAGTGGGAACCAAACTTCCAAGTACTTCATGTCTCTTTTCTTAACATTATACCTATTAGTAGAGGAGGCCATGTCTGAGGATCAGCTAGCTCTGCCAGTGGAGCAGAGCAGTTTTTAAAACACCAATAATTTTTTTTGGCCGTCCATGCAGTAGTCTACGTAGGCCTTAATGGCTAGGGTACTATAACAGGTATTCTTTGACACCAAGATTTATCATATGATTAGAAAATAAATGACTTAAAGTTAGGTAGTTTTCATCCAACCATTCTCGTCCTTTTCAAAAATAGCTAGAATCTAAAAAGATAAAAGTATAGATAGAACCTTCTATGAAAAAGATTAGTTCCACTCTTTCCATCCCTTTTTCCTGCAAAGTCGGTATCACTTTGAAGCTCCCATAACACCGAAGCGAAGCGTACAATATCAGACAGGAGTTTTATATGTTTTTTTCGCATACAAAATTAGCTAGCCGTTTGAAAGAGGCGCTCGCCTCTATAGGTTTATGGCGTACGTATTTTTGCAAAAATCTATAGGTAAAGATTTCCGCTTTATTACAAAAGAGATACCTACTTGGACATGCTGTATTGAACATCGAGGTCCAAAGATAACTGCTGCAATGCATCTTTTAATTATTTAAGTTTTTAAAGGAAAAGAGACTGACGCTGTCAGCCCACGTCAAACATTATGCAGAACAGACAATCGAATCGATTTTTCTAGGTCTTTTTATAGGACACTAGCTGTCTGTGTGTTTTTTTTCTCCTACAAAAAATCGGTCACCGATAATCGGACGTGGGCATTCGTAACACTTATTTTACGACATACGACATAAAGTTTGCCAACCTTTCGAGGGATCAACCCTCAACGTCTTTGCCTTGAAACCTCCTTGAAACGATAAGCACTGGAAAAATAACATCAAAGGGACACATTTTCATGTATGTCTTTGAAAAAATACATTTCCTGGTCGAGCTTTTTTTCAGGAGGATAAGGATGAAGTATGTATGTATATATAAAAGTAAGAAGGATCTCAGGTGTTGTATTGTGTAACGTGGCGACTTTTCGGTAAAGTAAATGTGAAAAGTTTTTTTGAACAAAATTAAGTAAGCAAAAAATAAAACCCTCCTAAATACAGTGTAGTACATTTTTTAAATATTTTTTTTTCTTACTCAGCTAGTTAAGCCTCCACAAGAGGAATTTGAATTTAATTCAGTAAAAATGCCAAATCAGACTTATTCGGTCAGTTACAAACAATTACCATAAAACACTAAACACATTTATACCTTTGAACTTCAAACAGTAAACAGAACTAGCAATATTCAATTAACTTTACCATAAAATTACTTACCGTCATGCAATTGAGCGGCTTATTACCAAAATGTTTGCCTGTTAAAGGGTGGTACAATTTGATTCGCTTAACAAATATTATTACAAAGCGTACAAATAGTTCGTTCCGGGTAAGAGCACACTGCAAACTTTTAGTCGGCCGATAGTTTGTTTAGGCCACGGAGACCAAAGTAGCTAGCGGAGATGTCATAACACAAACTCCTTAGAGTGAGCGGGGTTCAGGAATGTTACTCTTTTCGCTTTCATTTCTTTGGAGCCGACCATTTTTTTTTAAATCGTTGACAGATGTCTCAAAGAACCCGAACGCCTCGTTAGTTCACTCGTCACTAATCGTTTTGGTCATGTCCACCATATGAGCTCGCACATTACAAAGATTAGGTTAGCCATGTCAGACCGACTGAAAACTTTGATCGGATCACGACTTACTTTAAAAAAAAAATTACCTCGAAGGTTGAAATTTTTTTTCAATTGTCGGCCAACTGTTTAGTTCGTCTGCAGTGTGCGTATACTAACAAATATTATTACAAAGCGAACAAATAGTTTGTTCCGGGTCCCAGTAGTTGTTTGTTCACGGGGTATTTATGTCTGCTAACTCACCCTGTATTGTGAAAACGGAATTCTATTACCTTAATTAAAGTTAGATACAGCCTTTTAGCAACTGTATGTATGTGTAATTTTACTGTCTGAAATCACCAACCCGCATTGAGCAAGCGTGGTGATTAAAGCTCAATCCTTCTCTGTGTGAGAGGAGGCCGCAGCCCAGCAGTGGGACATTGAAGAAGATTTTACTAAATGTATTTTTCTGTGACTGATATAACCCGTTTTTTTAATTAGACTAGTCTATATAGACTATAGAGGCTGGTTTATCTAAGTAAGAGATGCCTTCTAAACTCAGTTAAGTTACACATTTGTACAGTTGTATCAAGGTTGCAATGAAATTGTCGTACGAGCTTTTGTACAATACATTGATTTTAGGGTAATTATGTAACTAAATTGATTGGTATTAAAACGTGTGCTTATAATTACGGGATTTACATAATATATGTGAACATCGTTTCAATTTAAGGTGCTCTAACCTACGTTTTTGTTAATTGTATTTTAGCTTGCCGATTAAAGTATATAATAGTTGCATCTATGACAAATCTATATCAAAATTGTGTTTGAAAAAAGAATACGCTGCGATTGATTTTTCAGGAATTTTCATAAATGTTTTATCGTATGAAATCTTTTTACGAGAATAAAAAATATTTCAATCTTTTTTCCTATTAAAAGTATACTGCTTTAATTCGTCTCTTTGGCCCTAAAAAGACACATTTCCACCAGAAATAGATAATCAAAAATGAAAATGACAATTCAGCCCGCAAACGCTCCATCAATCATCATTCAATCCATGACGCTCATCCAAACCACAGATAATATAAAAGATGGCGAGTTCTCACCGAAGGCTGCATGATGCTGGCGACTGGCCAGCTGTTTCGACCTCACGCCGCTATTTATACGCCCAGGGTATCGATTTTCCCCGGAACAGTTACGTAATACACGACACGGCCAAAACGTCCCTCGCCGTCGACTGTTACACTCATAAAACGCACATCTTACGCTAATACCAATAAAAAATACTCAGATTAATTTTAAAATTACAAAAAAAAATCACTTAAGTAAAACGGAACGCACTTTTGTTAAAAAAAAAAGTTTGAATTAAAAATCGAAGGCGGGAATTGAGAGGGATTTATTTTTCGTTCGATTTTCAATTTTTTACTGTGATTCCGTTGTGGTGTAGGCTCCGCGGAGGTTTAATACAACCATGCTCAGTGGCGCCCCCGAGCAAACTGCCGGTTTCACGGGGCGACTGCGCGATTCACGCACACATACAAACTAACCACATTGTATACCGTTGCACCTTATTCTCACTGCCCTAAAGTTCAATTTTGCTTAGCAGTCGTACTAAATCCAGGGCGGCATTTTCTTTCGGGACGTGTAGTCCTTATTGCGTTGGAATAAGGTTCGTTTTTGTACCGAATGGTGTTAAGTGCTTTTATGTTCTAAGCAAGCATTGTTTCAGTACTGACGGAAGAATAGACATGATGGCGCCTATTTTTCATTCATTTGTCAAAACATTTGATTTAATGAATTCATCGTATCGCTTTTGTTCGGTTAATGTTAATTCTCTTGTGTTTTTAAATACCTTCGAGATAGGTATCAGTTTAAGCAGGTTTTTGCTATAATTAGGCAAATGTCCGTGTAATTGTTTTTTTTTTTGCATTTTAATTATACAAAAACGCACTTACGTATTTTATAACTATGTATATGTTTTTTTTTATATACAAAAAATATTATGAATTTTACACATTTATTCATATTTCAATGGGCTATAACACTTATGTATTTCAATCAAATAAAATCCTAACTAGAATTTCGTAGCCCTCGTAGTCAAGCGTAGCAAGGTGAACAAATTGTAGCGCTACGAAATTTCGTAGCACATACGATGACGTAGATAAGATAAATACAGGTCATGACGTCACAATGTATGTAAGAGGTAGGTCAACTATAGAATTAGCTGCGGAACTTTATAATAAACCTCAATTCATCTGATTTAAGTCTAAAATCTTAATTTCTGACTAAGTTATCTGTTATGCATCTTATAAGAAATGATCTTAATCGAATTTATTTTTATTAATATACCTAAAAAGCTATAGGTTGATTAGAATATGAAAAATAGAATAAATTTTAGCACGAATACTAATTCAAGCTTTATTGCCTAATATAAAAAAAAACAACAAAGTAGTAGTAATATAAAAAGATTTATAATAAAGAAACAAACGAATTAATATGAAATCAAAATATCGATCTAAAATCTAAACGAATCATCAATACAGAAAACAGGCTTTATTATTTACGACATTATTTTTTAAATAAAAAACATGGATCAAATTATAGAACCAATCTAAAGCCGTAGCTTCCTGAAAGTTCAGAAGAAACTAAAAATAAACCTTACTGGTCCGACTTGGAGTTTAATTACAAAAAACTTCCAGACGCCCACCGTGGTATAATCTAATTGTTTTCAAATTAGTCTTAGTTTTAAGCCTGCTAATTAACCTTTGAGAAGCTTAAAAACTACTTTTGTTACGTTTGCCTTAAAGAACAATTAGAGGGAAATGTTATTTTGAAACTACTTTTTAAGGTTACAGGGCGACTTATCGAACTATTTTATTATATATTATTAAGTGTGTGTGTAACATGTAAAAGTACATATTTTATATATAATAGCTATCAGTAAAGTTTTGATTTAATCACAAACTACTTAATTAATGAATACATTTTGATTCGGGTCGGGAACAATTCTGATGTTCTAACCTATCAGATTTACAAGACTCTTTTTCTCCATAATTACCATCATCTTTTGCCGAGCCTTTCCCCATTAAAAGTCGACGATAAAAGTCGGCTTCCAGTCTAATCGGATGCAGCTGTGCCAGTTTTTTACAAGGAGTGCCAGTGTTTAACGACTGCTAAAGATGTTCAAATGACAGCCAAGTCACCAAACCAAATAAAAATCTGTCAAATATCCTCAAAAATAAATACTCTTTTCAAACACCCAACTTGTAACAGTCGGGTGACGTGAGAGTACCGGAGCCCTCTAGCTTCCCTTCTCAGAGGACTGCCACTTAATTAGCAGGGACCCGAGAGAATATTAAGTGCGCTGTCGAATTTGGAAGCAGTATTTTTTGTTGAAAACCTGATAAAATCGAGTTGAGACTGATTTGTTGTTTTTGGAAGCGTTTTTACTTAGGTAAATTTCTTTTGAGGCTATGGTAAAAGTATAAGTATACATTCCTTCTCTGTATTAGGATAGGCCTGTGCCCTAAAGAAGGAAATTTATTTAGAAATAAGCATTACCTTTGTAAATTATTTATTTCCTGTCGTTTTTCTATATCGTGTGATTAAAAAAAATTACGTATAAATATATCAGGTAAGTAATAAAGTCTTAAAATTATAAACAGTTACTATAGGAAAAGTTCACATCAATTAGTTAAGTTCTCGCGTTACTGTTAAAGTTCTAAGGTTATTTTTTGTAAGGTTTCCATTTAAACCGTTTTAGCAATGTCCTTGGTAACCAATTGTTCAGTTAATTTTGGTTTAGCTTAAATATTTGTGTTAATTAAAAGCTGAGGAGTGTATTAAAGAGACTCGTTTCTAAGTGACAGCGGCATGGGGCGATAGATTATTTCACTATTGGGAAGCGATTCTATTTTTTTGGATATGGGAATTTTTTCTCACGGGATGCGAGTGAAACCGGGGTAAATAGGCAGTAAAAATTAAAAACAGTTCATCTATCTTTTCTGTACAAGAGTAGGTTACTATTTCTCTCTGAATGCTGAAAAACCTGGACTGTAAAGATAAAGCTATCTACGTAAGCTCAACGCAACATTATTAATAATTTCCTGGAATAGTAGATATCGAATGAAACTGCAAAGAGAATTTTATTCTTTGATAATTAATTAGTTACTGGAAATATTGAAAATGTGTCCTTTGAGCGTTTAAAAAATATTAAAGCAATGAAAAAAGGCTACGATATAATTTTACAAAATCTGCTAAAAATTCCTTTTAATATGCATCCATTCCAGTTAGAAAATGCCATTAGATAACATTTTCTCGTTTAATTTCATGGAATTTAATCATATAAGACTTTTAAAACTGAAGAGAATTAATTTCCACTTAGAGATCTATAATCAGAATCCTATTTGTACAATAACAAAGGTATAAAATAAAACCTTCTTTGTCCACTTAGAGCCAACTTACAGCACCCATGTCTTCAGGTTGGCCACACTGTTTTGTACTAGAATGTTGGCAAAACCTTAACAAGGAGGTTTTACATTTAACATACTTAAAAAAAACATAAAAATAAAAATCCTTATAATTAAAGAAATAGTTCAAGACATTCGTTATTTCTTAGCCATAGTTCGTAGAATCGTGTTTTATATTTGAAAGCATTGTTTGTTATTACTAGTTGCTGGCATAATGCCAAGCGACTGAAAAGGAATTTATTGTTTTACTTAAAAACTTGAAAATGCTTTCCTTGGAGTATTATAGTTGAACAAATACCTCATACCTGTATGTTTCTGGTTATTTAACTTTGATTTTATGTGGTAAATCCTTCTCGGTTAACCTATACTTTAGGATGATTATATTGATTATAGATAAAAAGTGTTTCTTTTTGAAAGCACATATCTCAAGAACTAGACGACTGATTAGAAAAATTCTTTCACTGTTAGATATCTCGTTTCGAGGAACATTATAGTTTTTATCCGAATGTGCGAATAGCCCTCTTACTGGAGAAGCTTGTTATATTATTAATTAAGTACAGATATATTGGTAAGTTACAAATACCTCACCCACACAAACAAGTAATCAATAAGTATATCTACTTACAAAAACTAAAGCGACAGGACTATTAATAATGTCGACCTCCAAGCCATTAGTAAGTTATTATCATCCATCTTATCATAAGTTACAAACAAACTTTGAGTGACCCATCGCTCTAACTTTTACCTAATATTTTATTTGTACTAGCTTTTTGTCGTGGTTCCACCTGTTTATATGTTTGTAGTACTTACCTCAAATTAAAAAAGAGGTTTATTTAAAGCAGCCTGAAAATCAGCACTTTTCTAACGTCAGAATTACATCAGACAGCCCCAAAAACGCCCACCCTATTTAACTAATTCACACACACATGAAGAAAATACATACTTATAGAGGTTTCCGATGTCTTATGACTATATCAACTACTAGCCGTTTTCCCGCGGTTTCACCCGCGTCCCGTGGGAGCTACTGCCCGCACCGGGATAAAATATAGCCTATGTTACTCGCAAATAATTTAGCTTTCTAATGGTGAAAGAATATTTAAAATCGGTCCAGTAGTTTTTGAGTTTATCCATTACAACCAAGCAAACAAAGTTTTCCTCTTTATAATATTAGAGACTATCGGCTCACCTATGGAAGTTAGAAAAACATGAAGAAAAACCAAATAAGCTCACATTCCTATTAAGTTCAAATTTACTCAAATTGGTAACAGCGCCATCTATTGGGGGGTAGCAACTTTTTCTCCTCGTCCCATGAAGTGTCTTAGTGAAGTAGATTTGTATTTGGAATGCGAGAGTTTCGCACAAGTTCTTCTAGATGGCAATTATTATGTGCGCGCATTAAAATTAGAAATTATCCGTCTAAACTTAAACGTCAGTTTAACACTTGTCTAAACAAATGTCAGATAATGACGTTGAAATAAGGTACATTTTGCAGCCACAATTTTTTTAGACAGGTGTTTGACACATGTTTAAGTTTTTGTAGTAAGACCAAATAAGTTTACAGTTACTTACATACATTTGTGCATTTGCGGATAGGGAAAAGATACATACTTTGGTATTTCCAAGTAATAAAAAATCTGTGAAGGTGTTTCAAGAATCTTGAGTAGTCTTTTACAAAATTGTACCTACCTATTGAAAAAATCTGTTTCTTTTATTACTAATAATGTACTTTTCTGAGCACGCTACACGCTACCAAATGCAATAATCAATCAGATGAAACCAGCTAAAAATTAACTTACATATGGGTATTTATTTTTGTTTTTTAGTTTATAGATATTGTAATAGAGATAAAAATGCAAATAATTAGCCCATCCCTTATTATTCCAGCTTAGTAGCATGTAGCATCCCTTTATTTCACGTACACATTCACACACTATGGTTAGCGCAACAATTGTCCGCGCGCACGAACCTTGTAGCAGCGGGGTGACGATTTAATGTCAATAGTTAAGTGTATGGGTGTGGCGGAACAGATGTGGGTTTTAAATCAATTGTACAATTTCTGTGTTAGTTTTATAAGTGGCTGAGATAAGTTTCGTCATAAATTAGATAATATTCTTCATCGATTTTTAGTCTTAAAAAATAAATTTACGTAATATACAATGCATGCAATAATATAGAATTAGAGTGAAATGAAGAAAACATATTTAATAATTTATAGTGAAGTTATTGTTTTTCTGCTCATAAGTTTTTATTTAGTTGATTGGTAGCATGGAACGTGCAGCTATTTTACCACTGCCTTTTTGATTAATTGGACCTATCGGATTCACTGAAATTCAATTAATGCTTAAGAATCCATATGGCAGATTACATAACACAAAACATGATTAAATATTTAACTGTCACTATCTCTTGTAGCAAAATCCATTCAAATATTTTGAAACACCACAGAAAAAAGCTCCAACAATATATCTGTGCTAATCTGTTATAATTTCTGTGTCACTTTTCTCAACTTTCTCCGGTGTCAAGCTGAGCTGTCAATTAAAATGTTCGTGCATTCGACACACACCACAGCCCCGTCACACGATTTACCAAAGTCACAATTTCAATTACGCACTTACACCTACTTTTATTTGCACTTATTTCTACAATTGCCACTCAATTTCCAACCTTATGGCGTAGTTTTAGAAGCTGTAATGTAATAGTGTGATTGCAAATAAAGTTTGTCAGTTAAAGTACTTAGTATATATGACAATGTTGAAAGGATCATGAGTGCATTAGCCATTGTGGTGACACAAAGGGATATCTTCTATGATATACGTCAACGGTACTAAAGGGACCACCAACTTACCGTAGATACAAAACATAGAAAACTCAACTTTAATTTCAAAGGAATAGGGGTGGTATTAACTGAATTGTATAAGTTGGCATTTCAAAAGAATGGTTTGTTTAGTTTTTTTTTTGGGTTTGCGTTCAGTAAATTGGGTTAAAACTTATATTTGACACTTGAATGTAAGAGTTTCGAGTGTTTAAGCTTATTGTTTGTAATCCGATTAGCAATGTTTGTTGTTTTGTTTAGTGAGAGCTTGACTTGGCTCGTGATGAGCAGGTGTTCCGAATAGGATTGGACGTTATTAACTTATAATCTTTGCAATATTTATTTAGTGTTTGGGAAAGTCTTTTAAATTTGAGTATTATGATTAACTGAAAGCACATAAGTATGTAGATATTATGGAGGGGTATTCGGATTATTTATTTTTATATATTATCCGGTTAGACTAAAAAGGCGAAAAGGCTAGGCAGATGATTATGTAGGGATGTAGGTACTATTTTTTATGAATATGGGAACAGTGGTCAGACTGAAATTCAGATTCGAGTTGTATAATTCCCTAATTCAAAATGCAATTCAATTTTTAAGCTGCAAGTCTATTTTTAGTCTAGTTAGAAATAGGTATCAAATAAATATTTGCAATAGCTAGGAACGGTTTTTTTAATTCACAAAACCAATTTAATCGACCGTTTTGGTAGAAACCTTTAACCACATAGGTGCTTCGAAGACCATTTTTCATATTATCTTCGTCTGTCTCAATAAAATTCTGGATCCAACGATCTTAGCTGCTTATTATAATTTGGCCCGTGTCAGTCATTTTATACGATATTTTTTTGTCACGAAATGGCAGCTGTGCGTTGAAAAGCCAATATCTCATATTGTATTGTGTTTGTGGCCACATCGCCACATGTGACACTCGCCGCCGGTCGACGGTTATGTATATAGAGCTTTATGCTTTTCTAATGGTTCGGTAACGGTAAATATCTTGGAACATGCTTGGATGACCAGCAGACGTCATAAAACATCATTTTTTTGTTTGTTTATAAAATATTGGATTTGCAGTTTTCCATTTCCATTGATGTGTAGAAAATCACTTCGTCTTCCTGAAATACTGCAATAGAAAAGTCTACAAACTATTTTAATTATAACTTTTAGTAGCATAACATCATTTAACTATACACGAGCTAAACTAAAGATAAGCTCAAGCTTTTCTTTGACATGCATTGCAACATATCCTTATTAAACAAAACGAAAGTAAAAATGTAATAAGACTATGTGAATAAGTGAAACTTAATTAATGTTTAAAGAAGAACACAGATACATTTTAATATTACCTATGTAAAAGCAGCAGTACTGAGTAGCTCTCGAATAAATTGTTCAATTTCTGATAATATTTCTCATAATTCTTCAGTCTAAAACGTTTCATCCAAGGTTTTACCTGAATTAAAAATCATAATCATAAATAATAATAATTTCTTCTACACCAGATGGCAAAGGCGCCGCTCATTCAGCCTATAACATAAAGTATATAAGCAATAGAGCACAGATAACAAATGATTTGTATCCGCCATAGACGCGGTGAAGTGGCGCGTAAATTCGCTATGGGTTTGTGACAAGGGCTGACCGCATCGAGGGGACATATTTGTTCTATCGAAGCGTGGGGGAAAAGTTTTGATATTGGAAGGGAAATTAAATTTTGTAATGAGTGAAGGGAAAATTGTGTAAAAGTCTTGCTCCCCGTTTTCTGTGGAGACGTTACATTGAATATTACACAAACACCGAAAAGATTCATGAAAATTTGCAGTTAATACTTGGTGCATTGCGTATAGGCTACCTTTTATCCGAGTACGGAAAGCTGCTTGCGAATATTGTCTGTCACATTCTGATGTTAATTAATATGAAATATCTAAGAAGGCTTTACTAACGAATCCTGTTCGTTCTTATGTAATACCTCCATGTGAAATCAAAAGCAACAAGTAAGCTACACCTATAACGTTTACCTATAAAGTTTTCATCATTACGTTTTTTGAGATGCAATGCCGTTTAATCAACATATTTCCATCTGCTTATTTTGAAAAGATAACATCCGACACCTAATTTAGACAACACGAAAATACGAGATCGGCGGCAGTCGGAATAGTGCATAATTATAAGGTGGACAAACCTCTTAACATAACTCACAACAAAAAGAACTTGCTGACATGAACTCCATTCAAAATATTTCGCCACTTGCAGCTCCAATTCATCTCACCGCCGTCGGTATGTTTAAAGTCTTTAAACATGCATGGAATAAAGAGATTTCGCACTTAACAAACATACACGTCACTTGACATCACCCAATAAAGGTATTGACTAACGATTACTTTGCCGACAAAGTTTTGTGACGTTTGTGAGCCCCGATGCCGCTCTTACAAAGTCACCGCGCTCCGCCCACGACTGTCATGAATTCTATTCGAAGATATTGATACATTTGTTCACAATGGCTTATATTGTGTGACAACTGTAGTCTTGTGATTGTAAATTAAATTAAAAACGTCGGTCGGTTTGATGTGGCGAATTTCTGTTTGGTTTTTAGGTGACATTTGTGTTCAGGTGTGCTTGTAAGTAGTTAAAAGCCAGAACGATGTTGCGTGTGTTTAGAGGCTCAATTTTTCGGTTGATTTTGGTTTTCGTAAGTTATCTTTAAATAAGGATAAGAATTATGCTGCATAGTTTGATACGTACTCAGTACAGGAGACTGGCAAAAAGCATTTCTTGAAAACAGTAATGTAAAAGTTGCAACTTCAATTATATTTAAATCACAAAAATGGGACACTTTGATGAAGTATGATATAGTATAGGCTTGTTTGCCTTCAATTTTACTATATAATTTCAATTAGCCATTATGCCCCGAACTTTACTGCATTTAAGTATAGATACGTTTTATTTAAACACTCTGTTTAAAAATAGAATACGGCTAAAAATTAATTTAAATATAATAATAACAAACATTTACTTAATCAATTGAATCATTATGTAAAGCACTCATTTAGGTATTCGTTCAATACGTTCTTGTATTTAAAAAGTTCTTTTAAAATTGTTTACTCAAAAGAAGTCAAGATGATGAGTATGAATTTAATTACTACTTTTTTCATCAAAATTACTTAATAAGACTATTTAGCTCCTAAAACTTACAAAATCGCATATGTTCTTTTCAATAAAGCTTCAAGCTTTAAAAGTATTCATAACCGCATGATGGCCGCTACTACAAGTTCACATCTTAGGGCGGGGCGGGGATCTGTCATCAGTGAAGAGACATGTTTGTCTGTTTATTTGTTTGTCGGCGTCGGCAGCTTGTACAGATGTATCAGAAGGATTGAGGTAGATATGCTGTTATACAATAACGCACAATAAGGTTTTGTGTCAACCTATGTGATTTTTTATTTCAGTTCTTGAGGCTGTTCAATAATACATTTGAAAATGACGATTCTAATATCACTGCTGTAAAATTTTCATCAAGAGATACTTTTATCTGACCCTTTCCATATTGAAACGTAATCAGCTAGGAATTTTTACATATTCACAACAAAAATACGCTCTCAGTCGACAGCGATGAGCAGATTTTTTGATGCGTTTCAGTATTACTAGTTGTTTAGTAAAATCATGTTTTTAGGAATTTAAATGTTTTAGATTTTTCTTCCTATTCGTCACTTCGAGGATTTTGCTCAGTGTGATATTGGAAACAGTGCATGACTTTGCCGATCTAGAAGTTGAAACTATCAAAACAAATACATACCTAAATCTATCAGAAGAGCAAACTCATTGATTAAAACTCTACCAACCACAAGATCAACAAACTAAAAAGTTAAAGCCAATAATAATAGTGAAAACTAACCCTACGCTAACTGGCAGCTAGGGGCGTCTCCCCGCTGACCCTCGTGCAAACCCACCACGCCACCACAGTTTGGTGGGGTTTACCGTGTCGCGGTAACCCATAGCTATGGGGAATTAAAACGTTTAATGGCAGCGATCCAGAATGATTTTTGGCCGTCAATCCCCGGTTTATTTGGTTAGTCACTTTTGGTTAGTGAAAAGTGGAACTTGCATGATCTTTTCTAATCTAAAATTTTAAATAGGAAAGTAACTTTGTCTGTCCGTCCGGTTTTAACGCGAATATTATTGAACTGATTGAAATAGAACATAAATCGTCTTACCACAAAAACTTTTAAACGTCAGTTTAACACTTGTCTAAAAAAATTACAAATTATGACGTTGAAATAAGGTCCATTTTGCAAACACACTTTTTTTAGAAAAGTGTTTGACACATGTTTAAGTTTTTGTAGTAGGACCAAGATAGTCTATGACTCGAGCCTAGTAGGAGTAGAGAAGGACAGAAAGGTCATACTTCTATTATAGGCTACTTATTTTGTATCCTGTTGCGGGAAGCAATTTCCAATTCGTCGGAACGTGGGTGGAATTACGGGGCACAGCTAAATAGGTACTTTACTTATAGCCGGGGAACAGCTAATTTGAAATATTTCCATGAAGTTTGGCTCATTTGTTCTTTGTATATTGTACTGAACTTATTTTAAGGTTTCCAATAATTTTACATAAAAAAAACAATGCGCAAGAAGTCGAATAGCTAACTTAAGGAACGCAAACTTAAATGGCGTATGTTTCTTGCTAACTGTAGGTAAATATAATGTGGAAGTCGTCACTCGAAAATGCTTGTAAATAACACCCAAACCGAGAAACTGATCGGAAAATCCGCCACATTGAAAGCTATCTGTGCTATATATAACTACCTGTGCTATGCTGTGATCATATTATAAATTCTGAAGAAACTTTCCGTAACTAAACTACAAATACCTACAACAAACACACATCTTAATAAAACCTTTCCTTACAACTCGTATTAACTTACAACTTATTCTACTTACATTATTTATTTTATATTCTATTACAACTTCTTCTAGTGAACCAGTTCGTAAACATAGCGAGGCGTCAGTTCGTCTGCGCCAACATGAATGGATGGCGACCACAATGGCGCGGGGGATTTATGGCGCTTTTTGTTTTGCGCCACGATTATGAGGTTTCGCCACAGTTGCGCCATAGGTAGGACCACACGGAAGGTGCAAATATTGGTGTACAGGGTGTTTGGAATAGTGGTGTGATCATTTGCGCCTTTTGATTTGGTTTTCTTAATCTGAAAGACGTCAGAAAGTATGTAGTTGTAGATATTACGTAAGTATGTCAAGAAAATACTTAATAGATGTTTTACTAACCCAGAAAAGTACCTAATATAATATTTCTATGTAGGTTTAAATAAGGCATTTACTGTATTAGGTACTGCTCAGTTAATGTGTCAGTTTGTGGACACTCCAGACATGAAAACGTAGTAATGTACATACATGCCTAATTATAAAATACCTACTGTAAAAGGTATATTTTTATGATTGCCTTACAATTAAATTAAAACGGTAAAATAAAGAGACAATATTTTGATTCAAAAAATTTTCTTAAGTTTATATCAGTAACGAACTTTTGTACCTCTATTAAAGTAAATTAAATTACCCTCAACTACAAAGCAAGCCCAGCATTAAATTCTTACCAAAATTTAATTTAAAAAAACACCGTTCAAAATGATAACACCCCATTTACACCTACGCGGGTCGCGCTCCATTCACAAGTGCACAACATTTTTACGACACCCGTAGTAATTGTCCACAAAGAAACTTACCAAAAAATACTCATAGATTCTTCACGGTTATCCAGAAATTCTACTAAACGATACTCGAATATTATCCCTGAGCATTCTTCGAGAGATTTATATGAATTTTATAAAGACATTGAGGCAAACCACTAACTTTATTAGGATTATTGTGAAAGATTTATGATCGAACTGAATGTATCGAGTGAATGACATAATTCGATCTTCATTCATTCATAGATTATGCCTATTCATTGGTGGTTGCTACGGTTTTTAAAATTGGAATTGAGAGCATATTTGTCGCGTTTTTTTAAGGACATAATTATTATTCGGGTACAATGCAATACCCATAAAGAAATTAAGTAGTTGGTACTTTCTAACTTTTAAAAGCTTCTAAACTTCTAATATATATTTTTTTTCATATTTGTGTGGAGAAGATTACCTACATTTTCAGAAAAGGCCTGGAGATGGAGCTATCATCATCATCATCATCATCATCATCATCTCAGCCATAGAACGTCCACTACTGAACATAGGCCTGATGGAGCTATGGACATACCTACTTAATTTGAATCACATTTTTAACATTCTTCAATACCTATAAGAAAATTAAATAGATGAAGTTGTTGCCTTGTCAATATGTACGATTGCAGCCGTATTCTTATTTATTTATTTTTATAATTTTTTATTTGGGATAAGGGCAGGAGGATGATGATGAATGTTTAATTCATTAGCAATAAAAATATTCAGCAAGGCATAATTTTAAGTCGTGTGGTACGCATAATATGTACTCACTCATTTTAGAATAATCTGAATATTTGAGTAGCAAACTTAAATAAAACTAGTCTCTCCAAAAGTAAAATCATAACGGACTATCCGTTTTCAACAAAAAATAAATGATTACATTTTACTAAGATCTTGCCTTCTCCGCCTATCAAAGATATTGTCAGAATAACGGCATATCGATCATCCGCAGTCCTTCTTAAGGCGCGAGATCACAAAACATCAAAATAACTTGAATCCTTAACAGATAGCCAAGATGTATGCCCTGTCTGATATTGACGAATCGAGCCTCTTTGTAATTGCAACGGATTTCTGAATTTTCTGGCATTCGGTAAGAAATCGGGCCGTTATAAAAATATTCTTGTCTACTAATTGTGAAAGTAACCTGCAGTCCAGCTTGCGCGCCAAAACTATTTAAACGATTTAAATGGGTACACATATAGTAGACGAACCGCGAAAAACAGTAAGTAGTTGTAAGAAAATTACCTGAGTAACATACTTGGCTTTAAAGTCCTCGGGACTTGAGGAAAATCTAGCTTATTAAAAAATAAAAAACGTTTTTCTTTCATGAACTTTTAAGTTACTTAGCAACTTTTTTATCTAGCTACTTCTTGTAATTTACAAGTGCTTGTCCACCTCGAACACCTGTGTTTGAATAAAGTTGGAGACGAGCAAAAATTCTCACGAAACTTCAAGCCAAAAAAAAAACAACATTTTTATAAGTAAACACAATTTTTGTACAATCAAATCAAAAACGAACGCTCCCGATCGATCATGCGCGCCAAATTTTGACAGTTCGCGCCAATCCCAAAGTGCGTTAGGATATTTTCCTAAAATGTATCAAAGGCAGCCCAATCAAGTCTATTGTATCTGAATTGATGTAACTGGATTTGTTTAGATTGATCCGACCCATCCATTTTGTGGTCGTGGACAGTTAGCTTTTTATGTGGAATCCAGGAAACACAATTTTAATCTTGCTATTCAATTTCATTCTTATTGATTTAGGTTAGTTATTGAATTCAAAATCTCCTGAATTTAGAAGATTATGGTGATCGCATCATTTATCATTTTGAATATTGCCTCCTCAAGAACGCAAGATTATTTGTATTTACAATGCCGATATTGCATTTGCTCATATTGCAAAAATGACTACTTACAACAAATGTTGTATTTTTTGCGCAAAAACTACTAAACGGATTTTGATTAATCATTCCAGTAATTAAGCATCAGCATAACATAATTTAAGGCTTTACTTCATATCTGGGGCTAGGAATAATTTTGTGGGTTCTCACATTTCTTAAATGTAATAAACCTTTATACAGAGGCAAAATGTCTATCGTTTTGAATGTGAGATAATGGGGCAAAACAGAATGGCATAGTGACATAGCAATAAAATATAACAATAAGTACTAGCGTTGGTTTATGTAATCAAGTTATCTAGAGAGTAACAACAACTTTTAACTATTCCCAGTGGTATAACGAAATAAAATTGCTAAGTCTCCCATAAACCGCTAACAATATCCCTACATACATAACACATGCGTGCGTATATAACATTAATATAAATCGGGAACCGCAACAATTGCAGAAACCATTAAAACAAACAGGCTTGCAGCTGCGAGCGATGCCACTCGAGCGGAACGCTCGGCCCTCGGGCCCGCCCCCCGACCACGCACAAAAATCAACATAAATAACAATACACACCCCTATCTCAGACAGTATGACACCTTCAGCAACAAAAAAGGTCTAACAGCCATCTAAAATACAAACACAAACTCTCCCCTGTGTATCCGAACACAGAACTCAAGTTGCCGCGAAAACGCACGCGCCATTTCCGAAAAAAGTTAAGCCAACGTTAAGTGTGCAACAATTGAAAAATATTTCGTCTCTTTCGTCCATTCAATAGACACAATCCCTCTACTTTTGGGCGCTTTTATTAAATTTATTGTCAAAGGAATGTATATAAAAGTTGTTGAAATGAAAAAGGGTCTCAGTTCCATTTCGATCGTGAGTGATACAAGTGTTCCAATATGTTTTCTGAACAAAGTTACTCCAGGCTTTTCAGGCCTTGGGACGTGAGTGATAGCAAAAACGATGGACAGACAAACTGTGATATTAGTACCGCTACAGAAATAAAGGCGAAAAAAAGGGTCATAGACGAGACTAAACGAGAAAATCGTCTGCGGAAAATTCGCGGGACTTTTAAGAAGTCAGATACAAGTCACCAAGACGCTACTGTTTCTACAACCACGCGTGATGGTGATGACGACGTTAAACCTGCTACTGAACTGAATTCACCCGTTGAAAAGCTGACATTATGCTGCGATAGGCTTTTACAAGAACCTGAAAAGAAGGAAAAAGTTGAAAAGCCGACGGAGGTGGACCTAAAGCCTCAGCCTTACCCGTCGCTGCCTCAGATGCCTGCGTACAACCCTGCTTTCATGCCAGAGTACCTACCGACGGCCGACATAGCACACGCACTGGGCGTTCCACCAACAGACCCACTACTCCTCGAATCCCTCGCCCAAGGGTACGCAATGGAGCTCGAATACGCAAGAATCCTTCACCAAGAAAACGAAGCGAAAATAAACGCGAAGAAACAAAGGCCAAAGAAGTACAAATGCCCTCATTGTCAGGTTGGGTTTTCAAACAACGGGCAGTTAAAAGGACATATAAGAATTCACACTGGTGAGAGACCTTATAAATGTGACGAGAAGAATTGTGGCAAGACTTTTACGAGGAACGAGGAGTTGACCAGACATAAGAGGATCCATTCGGGAGTTCGTCCATATCCCTGCTCGACGTGTGGCAAGAAGTTTGGCAGACGCGATCATTTGAAGAAACATACGCGAACGCATTTTGTTCAGGCGGATCGGATGATGCCAGTTTTCGTCCCGTTGTCTGCAGTTCCTCATATGGCCGGCTTTCCATATTTATATGGTTACTGACGAAAGAAACGGCTGAAATTTTCTGAAAAATTTCAGGAGATTGAGTTGTAACTAGGATGTATTCAACTGTTTCTAAATTGTTAGAAAAACTAACTTTAATATTTGATCAAAGGTTTAGCTAACAGGTCAGAATATTTTATTGTATAAAGTAAAGTAAATAGTTTGAATACGAAACGCTACAGAATATAGTATACTTGTAAATAACAAAATTTTATATAAATGCGATATATTTTTGTAATAAGTATTTCTAGTGAGTAGATAACAATGAACATAATAGGTAGAGGTAATTCTTTCTACGTAAGTCAATTGTATATTTTAAGATGAGCAATGGTTGTGAATAAGAGAATAAGAAATAAAATATATTTGGAATTTTATTGAAATTATTTTGTTTTCCTTTTTACGCAAGTAGAAATATCCCTGCCATGCCACTATACTTAGACTCCGAGGTATAAACAAAACACTGACTACATATTATGTATGTAGTTATATTGGTAACTAGAATCTGATTTAAAGAAACGGATATTACTTTTTATGACAAACTCTTGTAACACAAATACACTAGAGTTTGCCGCAGCTCATTCATAGCGAGAGTATATAAGACTCTTATATACTCTTACAATAAGAGTAAGAGATCCTTCTTTCGCTACTCAAGTACATAAATTACCTACATGTTCTATCCCAATCTACTTGTGACTGAACCCTGGACTGGGATTCTTAATGCGAGATTAACCAAAATTGTTCCCGCATTTCGTTTTCACCGAAACTGGTCGCGAACTTTGCGTCGGCGAGTGTCTAATGCACGGCGGCAGTATCGCTAACATTTTAGATATATTCACATGAAACGTTCGCGTGAAAATCTCGACTTAGAAGTCCAAATAGCAATATTTGCATTTAAAGTTCTAAAAACGTACCTAGTTATAAGATCCTTAATTTTATACCTGCCTTGATCGCAATAAAGATTTTGAACTTGGTGCCAGTGCTGTTTATAAAATAAAGTATTGCATATTTTTTCAGGAATTTTGAATAACTTATAAGCATGTTTTAGATACTTGAAAGATTTGTACAAAAACCTCTCGGAGCCTAAATGCTGAATCTAATTAAAACAAATTACTATACTATACTGCCTAGGCTTTGTGGGTTTTGCTTTCAACTTTATGTTTTACAAATTGTAGTGATAACAACAATAACTAGATTTTTAGTCTCTCCTTGCTTATTTGAGCCAGTGATATTAAAGGAGTTAGGTGTATAGACTGCATTGAAAAACGGAAATATAGCCGAGACTGTTGCAATATAGAAAAGCTCGATTTTCACTCTGTAGGTACAAATCTTTTCGATAAAATTGCCAAAACTTAATGCTTTGAAGATCTTTTCATGCATTTTGCCTTTTAACCTACAAAATAAAATTACCAATAAATAATCTAAACGGTCCATAGACAGAGAATATAAAAGTACCTATGGAATATTATGCCAGCAAAAAGTTATCAAAAACGGTCGGACACAACACCTAGAGATTGCAAAATCACAATCGTAGAATCGAGCCTCTAGAAACACAATTGACAAAGCGATCAGAACTAAAATTCTCCTTCCAAAGTATTCTAAAATCAATACATCACTCATAGAAATCAAAAAAGATATAAAACGAAAAAACTTGCGCAAATAATGTATCTAAACATTGAAGTGCGGACTTCCGGCGTTGTGAATACATGAATGGACATACATACAAACAATTTGTTATTCCTAAATATTTTGACTTTTACATCAAAGACATTGTAAGGATGCACACTTGGGCGTATAAAAGGTTTTTGAGAAATACTCATTAAAGTTTTATAAAATTTTGCTAAAGATTAAGGTAAGTGTAGTCGTCGTCGAAGTTCTATCGAAGCATTTTCACAATTATGTTACTAAGTTAGATATTATCATTTATTTATCAGTAATTTATTGTGGATCGATCGCTATTAAAAATTTGCCTATTGATGAACATTGAACACAGATGATTTTGTAAAACTAAGGATCTCAATCTATCTTTAAAAATAAGTACCTATGTCACGCAAATATCTTTTTTTGTTAAAAAGTAGGTACCTATGATTGTTAAGTGTCCCTTTCTCCGCTTTCTACGTCAAAGTTGAATAGAGTAAATGCCCAAATTAGTTCACGAAAACCCCTAATCCATCTCAATTTGACATCACAGAACAATTTTAAAGTTCAGTATCAACAAAGGGTTATATCATACTTAAACGTGATGGATTGGTAATTGTTCGAACTGGTTGTGAGTTAACAAGTGCATCGGGATAACAGTGTTGCAATATTTTTTCTTGCTTTCTCGGCTGGTCTGTGCACATGGAGGTACAATATGGATTCGCGATTGAGACGGATTTACAGTTTATTTTATTGATATAATATTATTCGTTTTTCATCATTCATAATGCCATTATAAGACTTTACTAAACATTGTGGAACAAAAAAGTTTGTTATAAAGATTTATTTAGCGTAAACACATAATTGTACAGTATTGTACACCAACTTATATCAGCTTGGTTCTCACTCTACATTATTATTTGTCACTATTTACATGATCAATTATACAATGTTACACCTTCCGTGAACAAACACACTAACCCAATAAATTAAAGACAGCCCATTTTGCGTCAACGCTACAACCAAATTAGCTACTTTCCCACGTTCACATATTTGCCCTAAATAATCCCTAAATAATATTAAAGACGTACAATTCGGATGTCCGTGTACACAGCAGGACATTTCCTAAGAAATTGAGATATTTTTGCGCTGGTCACACTAGTTTAATTGGATGAATGAAGTGTTGTCATTGCGCGCCGCGGGAAATCTTTTATTGCATTTTGACTTCCGTTATTTAAATTGGAGCTGTTAACTTGCTATTTGAAATTGAGAAGTAGTTAAGTTATTCTTTTTTGTTAAGTAAAAGGCAGGACGTAAGGTTTACTCAGTTTTTTTTCTACAACTGTAGAACTGTTTTCTAACTAGAAATAATTGTACCTATCAGTAGTATAGTGATAAGTTTCGTATATTTTCAACAAGGTCGCCTTGTCTTGTAGCTTTATCATTTACACTAGCCGTTTTCCCGTGGTAACTACTGCCCGTACCGGGATAAAATATAGCCTACTAGCTGGTGCCCGCGACTTCGTCTGCGCAGGTTTAGTATTTCGAACAATATGTTTACAAATTGTAGCCTATGTGTTATTCTGATGTATAAGCTATATTATTGTAAAGTTTCATTAAAATCCATTCAGTAGTTTTTGCGTGAAAGAGTAACAAACATCCATACATCCATACATACAAACTTTCGCGTTTATAATATTAGTAGGATGTTACTCGTGGATAATGTAGCTTTCGAATGGTGAAAGAATTTTTAAAAACTGTCCAGTAGTTTTTGAGCCTATTCATTACAACCAAACAAACAAACAAAGTTTTCCCTTTATAATATTAGTATAGATTACTTCGGCAAACCGTATCTTGCTAGCCAAATATACGAAACTAACTACTTACATACATGTCTGTCATAAACTTTTTCTAAGTACATAATATCATACATGGCGGCTTAGGCAACTAAGCATGCCGTCTTCTAAATTAAACCTCTGAAGACGACACAAGGTACACAGAAGAAAGAAATATGATAAATAATGGAAAACATCAAAACGCTTATCCATTAAAAAATATCACTAACTCCTACTGATACTATTTCGCGACCCTTTGTAAATCCTACGACAGTTCCCACGTCCAAAAAACTGGACAACATCGCCAACGTAGGTGTGACCCTACTTTTTAATTGTAAAGCATAACCTTTTTAATTCTTTCGGCAAACAGAAGAAATCCCGAGATATTTATAACTATAACCCGCCTACAATCTCAACAAATTCGATGAATAGAAAATTTATTGGCCAAATATCATATGGCCAGTGTTGCAAGATTAAAAAAACAATTTATACTTTTTTTAGGCACAGGTGGCATTTGATACAGCCTGAATGAAACCTCCGCGACAAAGCTAGGGAAATTAATGATGGAATCCGTGTAAACATTTTTTGTTTGAATTAACTGGTTTTGTTATGCATCGGGAGTTTTATTCGACAAATGAGGGAGTATTATTAGCTCTGCGAATTATAGGAAAGTTTTGATTTATTGGTCAAAAGGAAAAAAATGCTAAACTGAATTAATGGTTCAAAGCGCGGAATATCTTCAATGTAAAAAATACAGAATGTTTGGTAGAGGTACAGTTTTATAATTAAGGATGCTTTCTTGGGAGAACATAAGAAATGATATTTCATGTAAATAACATTGTTATAGACATAGCTCACCACCCGATACTTGTAGAATATCTAGCTGTTACGCAGATAGAAGACGTAGCCAGTCGCTACAGTGCACGAGGTTGACACTCACGACATAAAAAATTGTACCTAATATTTATCTATGATTTAAAATCCAATACAGGAAAGTCACATCTTACCTTAATAAATTCAAATACTTTTCAAGTAATTACCAAGTATTTTTTTCCATATTCTACGGGATAATTGACTCTTTACCCAGAGCAATAAATTAGCCTTTCTCTAACAGTATTACAATGGTGAAGACCATGGGAATATCGGTCAGGTGGGTGTCACGCCTCCTCAATGCAAGTTTTTTAGGCTATGGCTACCTGAAGTAAGTAGCGAGTATTGTGGATAGGAGCACCATGAAGTTGGATTTTTTTGGGACAGTTTTAACATTTTAACAATGTGATTAGAGCTTTGGTTTATCTAGATAACCTAAATAGAAAGAAAAATATTTTATTTTTTGCGCAAGTGTGCAAAAATATGCAACAGAAAAATAACCAATTAATAAATATTTTTATTTGTAAATCAAAAGACTAAAAGCTAAAAGGATCAAAATCTATGAATAGGATAATTGTAAGAGCGAGTATGAGTAGATTGAAACAGTTATTGGTAAAACCTAAAACTAGGCTTTAATAGGTCGTAAGCTCTTAGGTACCTATCGTCAATTTATAAAGTTAGGTACCTACTTAAAAATTATCAAATTAAAGTTGAAAAGTACCTATATAGAAGCAGTTATCATGGTTACCCTACATGACACCTACAATTCGCTAAAGACTCACCAACAATACAAATAGGATTATTTACCGCGTCCATTACACTACAATACTCATTCATGATCCACAAGAAAAAAAATATACGAGTTTGTTATTCCCACGGAGTACTTGACTTTTGCGCAAATTCGCTGCGGCCTAAATCAGGTTGCACCTCTAAAAATTTGACAGATTTAGAAAAGGCACCTTTTTTAGACCCCGTGATCGATTTGATGCGATTTTTGTGTTTGTTTAGTCGACCTTTGGTTTGTAATTTTTGACACTTACACCTTTTTGAGACTCCCACGCAATATTTTGGACACAATCAAGAAAATATGTTCTCAATGTGACCGATCTATTTCTGTATGTTTGCCCGCGATTATCTCGTGTTTGGCTAAATAGATTTATGTAGTTTTCAGCTTAGAATTTGTCTGACTTACCTATGAAGAAAATGTTATATACTTACGTAGTAAATATGTTTTAAGTAATCAGTAGTTACAGTCGCAAAGATAGATCATGAAATATGGTTTAAAGTTAAGTTTAAAGTAGAACTTCTATCATAAATAGTAATACACAACCTCAAACGTAATAAAAAACAACGCTAATGACAGCTTCCTTCACAAACGGAAGCGCGGGAAAGCTCCACAAACTGTCATGGCGGCCACCCATGGCGCGTGATTTGTCACTGCGGTAATGATGGCACAACTTGCATAAAGTCGCATTGTTATTCCGATAACATCCCGAATAGGATTTAAATGAAATAGGTTTAATAATTGCGTGAATGTTGATGGCGAATCAATTGATTGGGATACGTGGATACAGAATGATTTATATGGGACCTTTCTTGACGGCGTTGATAAATTAATTGAAGACGTTTAAAGATATTGTGTCAATCACTGAATCTTCGCTGTCAAAATATTTTTCGCCACTTTTTACATAGGTAATACTTAAGCTGCTTAAGTTAGAAATATACTTAAATGTTAATTATCAAGTTTCCTATTTTCCGGAAGAACAATTTTTAGCTAGGTACCTGATATAACAATCACACTTGTTGTCCGCAAAAAAATCTTTCTATAGGGCATGAGGAATATCAACATACCTATATTTTTATGGGAGTGTCGCTGAAATGAGGAAGGTTAACTTTAACATAATTCAAAAACTTTTAAAGCGTTCCACTCGTCGTTATGAAGAACACTTACGTCTTCCAAAATCTAGAGACCAACAAAGAAACAGACCTTTCCAACTCACTATCACGTTATAATACTAGCAATAGTATCAATAACCAGGGCCTATTAAATGAATTAAATACAACATTCTATCAACAAGCTAAAGCTATAAATTTTCGCTAACAATCGTAAGGACGCATTTCAAAGTATCGCTGGCTTTTGTTGCTTGCACTCGGCACCCCTATGCGAGGGATGGTACAATGCACCCCGGAGTACTAGCGTGCTTGTGGTAGACCACACGTGGGGTTGGGCTTATTTCCACTGGGTTTGGGGTGCAACACCCTAAATGATTTGGTGGTATGGAGATCGCGTAATTAAAAAGTTGGGGTTTGAATTTTTGAGGCCATATTGACGGAATGTGTTGAAATTACGAATATGATAGGAAGGCTCAGAAACAAAAAATAAAACAAAGTGTTAATGCGTAATTAACTAACTATATTAAGACGAAACTATAACATAAGAAAACAAATCCTACATTTCATCTTTGACAGACGATCTTATTTTATCGACATACTCTTCTACCACCAGCGAAACATCGGTCACATTCAAACCGTTCGCTTCAAAATAATCAATATTTTCAGGTTCCTTCACGTATTCCTGTAGAGCCGCGAACAATTTCTTTGCCTTAACCTTCCCACGATACATTTTCAAACAGAACTTTTTCATTACCTTCAGCATGTCAAAAACGGTAGCAATAATGTTGTTCTCATCCGTACTGTATGTCCAGGTTTTTATAAATATATTCAGTAACCCGTTACAGACCGCTGGAGTCGCCATATGTTCTAATAACCCTGTTCGAATATAAAACTTCATTTTCTCAGGTTCAACGATAGTTTTCTGCGGATCCTCTCTAACTATCAAATGCTCTTTTAGTATCTTGTTGAACAGGTCAAGAAGGGTCTTAATTCCTGACGTGTCTAGTTTAGCCGCTTGCTCGTAAAATGGTACTAGACCCTTAAGCTTCATCACTCTAGCTTGTACCTTAGGATTGTCAGGTAACCAAAGATACAGCACATCCAAAGAATGGGCTTTTAACGCTAAGTTATCAATCTCAAATATGTCTAGAAGTCTGTCAACTACAGTTATGGGTATCACAGCTGAAGTGGTGGTCGGAGCGACTTCAAAAAGAAGTTTCAAAAGGATGAGGACGTGAACTTTAAGCTTGTCATCGTCTACTTTGAGATCCTGAGAAACGATTCTATCTAATCCCTTCGCTTTAAGGAATTTGTATGCGTTATTTGGATTCAGTTTGACAGCCTCGTTGATGTAATGAACTAGTTTAGTCATCTCTTCACTGATCTCTTCAGGGTCTGCTATCAACTTGGAATCATCGATGTTCAGTTGGTCGAGCGTTTCTGCTAGTTTTTCTAGTTTCTGTATCGCAGTCTCTATGTCGGGGTTGATGAGATCTTCGAGATTGAGGTCTTGGCTACCCATTTTCTGAGGTTCCGCTGAAATAAAGATTATTTATTATTTTATTTAATAAATGCCATTTACATCAGTGAAGTACCTATGTACATATACTTATAAATTGGTAAAATAGAAGAGGTTTGTCAGGAAACTGAGCTAGTTGCCTAGATATAGGTATGCTCCCGCTAGGTATATGCTAAAACACATGCGAATAGCTAGATCACTTTTGGTGCATTTATTATGTCTGTCGTCTACAGGTAGGTGACCTTCCTCTTAACATGACTCCTAAACTTTCAGCTGGGCCTGTCCTGTGCCGTTGCCGGAAAGCACGCATGTAATTTGCCCAAACTTTTTTGAAGATACATATTACTGCTGGAAACTTCAAGAAAGATGTGGAAGAATCGCATCCTAAAGAGGTCCCTATTAAACTAAATTAAAATATTGTTTACCTCCTATTGTTGCTTTAGTAACTTCTTCACCGCTAACGGTGTCCAGTAAAAGCGTAATAACACAAATAAAACTTAAAATACGAGACATCTTTACAATCACCATGTCCTTTTTATTGACAGAAGAATAAAGGAAAATTCAAAGAGAATTTGCTGGTTCAAAAGAAGGTTGGTTGTAGCATAAACTATATGTAATTATGGACGGATGATTGCCGCTCGTCTAAAAAGTTAAAATAAGTAGAAGTTAGAATACCTACACTACAATTAAAAAACGATATAAGTAGGTACTGGAAAGGGAGTTAATCGTTTCAGAATAGTCAAATAATCTTTTTAAAAAATCACATCATGTCATTTCATGAATCTACATAATTGGTAGGTCCCGCGGTCCTCTACTTCACGCACATTTTTCTGTTGTCATGAGGCTGTCAGAATTTTTGTCAAAGAGCAAAGAAGAAACATTGTGTATTATTAAATAACCAATCAAAAAAAGTATTCAAAAGACTATTACGAATCACATTTAATAAGTAAATATACGAAATAAAAACTTAGTTCCTATGTAAAACGTATAACTTATAACAGTGTAGGAATAGTTACCTAGTAAATGTGATAATGGATTCGTTGACTGTGATGTCTCGGTGTGGAGACGGTTCTTGCTGCTGCCTTCCTCACAGGAGCTGGATCGCGCTTATATCTATTATTAGTTTAGTAAGTTAATATCATTATAATGTACCGTATCTAAGTACTATTCTATTCTATTAGATCCTTTTACTATAGGAGGCCAAGTAGATCCTGTAGATACACAGGAACAGCGGATGTTTGTGGTCTTAGGACCTTCCTTCTTCAGTGGGTTTGTGTATACATTCGGGGGGCCTAAATATCAAACCGCCAAAGTAAAAGAATGAGATATTAGGAACAAAAACAATTCTTGAAAAATACACTTACAAATGAAACATTGATCTGAAATTCAACCACTTTACATACGTTACCTTACTCATTTATGTATTACTAGCTTTTGCCCGCGGCTTCGCTCGCGTTAAGAAGTATTATTATTAATTAGGTACACCCAAACAAACAGATTACCTACAGTTCAGTTCGAAGGTAATTAACTGGCGGAGAATCATAACACCGCGATTCAGAAATGAGACGAAAATGCACTGCGCCATCTAATAGCGGTAGGTAGAACTTCTCAACATTTAGAACTAAACATTATTTTATTCGTTCCATTACGTACTGATAGGTTCAAACTAATACCTACATTTTACATCCTTCATCATCCCTTATTTGGGCAACTAGAATCAAACTTAGTTATAATTTTGACGTTCATAAGTGCTTGTAAAGGCCTAAATGAAATAAATGATTTGACTTTGACTTTATTTTATCACCCGTGGGGGTTGAATTAATCAAAATCGTATTTAAGCGAACGTCATCATAAAATTCTGATTCGTCATCAGGACTTCTTCATAAAATCTAAGAAGATGTATACAAACTTTCATCCCCTATTTTATCCCCTTAGGGATGGAATTTATCAAAATCCTTTCTTAAGGGTTGCCTACGCCATAGTAGCTTTATGCATGCAAAGTCTCAGTCCGATCGGTTTAAAATTGACAAAGTTTCATACAAACTTTCATCCCCTATTTTATCCCCTTGGGGGTAGAATTGATCAAAATCCTTTCTTAGCGGATGCCTACGTCATAACATCTACCTGCATGCCAAATTTCAGCCCGATCCGTCCAGTGGTTTCAGCTGTGCGTTGATAGATCACTATGTCAGTCAGTCAGTCACCTTTGAGTTTTATATATTTAGATGTTCAGGTAACTGGAACTTTTAAACATTTAAATTCATTCACTGTTGGGAAGCTCGGGGTAACATACGCTATATTTACTGTTGGGAAGCTATACTATATCCGGGTAACTTAGGCTATATTTTGTCTGGCAACGGGAACAAGTTTCCCGGGATACGAGTGAAACCGCGGGTTGGTAAATAGCTAGTGAACTAAAAACTCAAAACGTTTATTATTGCAGATAGCCTGCATTCTAGACGTGGTGACGAATGAAACGTGCACGCAATGTCCTGCGAGCTGCGCCATGATTGTTTCATACGTGGAGTGCGCCAAACAGCTGCTTATTACACTGTTTCAGATGGCTAACCTTCTGTTACTGCTTGCTTCTATTGTTGTAAGTATTCTTCACTACATATCACTACAAAGTATAAAACAAAGTCGCTTTTTCTGTCCCTTTGTAGGTACGCTTAAGTCTTTAAAATCAAGCAACCGATTTTCATGCGGTTTTTTATCAGATAGTGTTTCAAAAGGAAGGTTTATGTGTATAATACCTATAATCTATTATACATATAGTGGTGAATATTTTATATTGGCCAAGCCGGGCGTGTCGCTAGTTGTAAATAAATGGAATCACACAGAAGTATCACGGTGAACATGCTCTGAAAACCTAGTTTTAGCCGATGAGAAAAAGGATACACCTAAAACTACGCAGAGGTGTTTGACTGCACCTAGTTCTAGCCGCTATGATAAAAACTATACCTTAGTTCTAACAACAGGATAGGATACAACATACCTACAACTATGTTTAGCGGCTGAACTTATATTTCACGATGTAAATGTATAGGCATACCTCCCTATATACATCGCACCCGCTTTTGTGAAACAAACCGTCTACCTTTTGAACTATTTACGTAATAAGAGCTTTCTTACAAACGCAGGAAAGTGCAGTCCTAGTACAACTCTACGTTTGGTACACCCTGGCGTTCGTGATCATGGGTCTGGTGGTGAACGTCGTGGACTTTCTGCTGAAGTACAAGACGCAAGGCAACTCCTGCATCGTCGGGTTCGTCACTGAAGTCTGCTTCTTATTTGGTGAGAACTACACTTTCAATTTAGATACTATGTATTAGGTTCTGCCAGCCGTTTCACCTGCAGAAAGCAGGGCTGAACTTCAAACCTTAATTAAATAATACATAGACGGAGATACTGTAGCTTCCCAACAGTGTAACAGTTCGGGCGATGTTCAAAGCTAGAAACAGCAAGTTATTGTGATTAAACTGATGAATATTAAAAAAAAAAAACTTAGGGCAAGTTTTTTGTAATTATGTGTAGAACCACGTGTTCAAGAATCGGTTAATAATTATTGCCCATTTATTTGTTTTCAGTAATATTTCGTTGCTTACCTCTCGTGGATACTTACAGAAAGCACATCGGCGGCGAGTCTTCTATAACATCATAGCGTGTAAATAACACTATTTTATACTACTTCGATAAGGTAAAAAAATAAATAAAATATCACAAAATAATTTTTAACTTTTTCATTTTATATTTTTGTACTATCTACTATATACAATGTGGATATTAAATATCTATAGAAAAAAACATCGTACAACAAAACTTAGATTTAACGCGAATACTAAAATAACACGGTTCCCGCTGAACGCATACACACATTTACTTAATTATTTTATATATAAAAAAAACTTAAATCGCTTACTCTTCTTCAGTACCAAACATTTTGGAAGCTATTTTATATTTATGCTCGAAAACATGGGTGTCTTACTTATCTACATTTAAAGGAGTGCCTCAAGACTAAATGATGACCTCATAAAAAATGATGTTATTGCACCAAATAATCAGTCAGCAAGGTTAAATACATAGTTTTCTCGAAATCCACCATTTAGAATGAAAATTTCCAAATCGGTCCAGTCATCTTCAAGCAATCGAGTAACAAAGACAAGAAAAGAAACATCTGAATTGAGAACGTCCTCCTTTTTTGGGAAATTCCTTCATAAATGTAAATTTTGTCTATTCTAGATAATTTTAAAAGCTTCAACTTCAAAATATAGAAATAGCTCCCAAAATAATAAGAAAAAAAAGCTGTGAAACTGAATCGAAGTTAAATTTCGATGCGATAATATTTGCAAATTATACTTTAAAACGACAATGGTCAGGCTACCCAAACGTCATGACTTATCGACAATACCTTGGGATTCATTAATGTATAAAAAGTGGTAGTTAAATGTATAAAAATTACTGTCGCAGTCAATCAGAATCTATCTATAAGGCTTATAATACAAAGGCACGATGCCCGCATCAAAATAACTTCGACCCAGCCCCACTATTAAACAATTATTTTGGTACATACAAAATCGATACAAATATCGCATCTATTACTAAAAGTACTTTCTGACATTGTTTTAGAAAATCATTTACATACTATTATTGTTGTTTTCACAGAGGAATACATAGGCTGTAGGAAAACAAATCTAACATGATAAAATTCGTTACTCGTTCCGAGGCATACGTGGTTCTTTCAACCTCTCTTCGAGGTACAAGGCATAATTTTCATTGAACTACTTATCGGCAATACAACACTAAAGTTGCTAAAATACCATGAAAAGAACATACAATAATTCATGCAAAATGCCTTTATTTTTAAAGTCTCAGTTACGTGATTTTTTCGCTGTTGTTGCCGCCAGTAGGCTATTTAACTTGCCAAACCCTATCAAGACTGCGGGATTGTTCGCGCGAGTTACCGCGACCCTGGTACATGAAGGGCTACAGAAGGAACTTGGTGGGTTTTAGTCAGTTAAATTCTGACAATCCCTTGCGCTGCACCCACTGCAAGAGGGGTCATTTGTAGACTTCCCATCAACACAGAAAAGGCTATTCAAGATAATTTAAATTTTTTGTCATCAAGTACAATTTCTGTCATAAAAACACAGCGTGAATTGACGCGTTATTGAACGTATATTTTACAATAAACACGATATGAACATTAACAATCTCACTCCGCACAATTGGTCATTTATTAAACTTTTAACATCTAAAGCATGTTACACATCGAATTACAGACTCATGCCATCTCGCATCCTTGTATAGTTCGCGCCAAATAACTTTGCGTTTCTGAAGTTAAGAATTACAGGAAATACAGATCTTGTTGAGAAGCTTCGTTTATCCAAAGTTAGCCAATATAGTCAAATACATATATGAATACTACTAAATACATACATGCCTAAGGCGTCAAATGTCTAACTTCAGAAAAGCGAAGTTAATTGGCACGAAATGCATATTCTTGCATTACTTTGATAAAGCAGGCTTTATGAAAATATATCGGCCTATCAAGAAATCTTAAAAAACGTTGCTATACTCACTTCAAATAGTTATACGCAAGCAATATGTTTAAACAGCTGTAAATTTTGTATTTTACTTGCCTCATTTCAAACTGTTGATTCAACTGATTATGCCTCATATCTTTGCCTCTCTATCGAAACAATGCAAGTTATTAATGATATAACTAACCTTAGTTACATAGAAAGGCTCTGTAGGCATATATTTATTTATCATATTATTCAATTCTACAGAAAACAAAAGTCTAATCTAAATATACATAAAAGTTTACAATACAAACTAATTCACAAATAGTTTTACTCAAGATTTATTTACCGAAACTTATTTTGGCACTAGAAATTATACTGAAAAGTAATAATGTCCAATTTCTATGTCAAATCCCAGTGAGATCACAACTTAAAGTTATCTTCAAAATCTTTCGACTGTAACACGTGAATTCATCAACACTTACGCCGAATTCCAATAAACTATCTATGTATCAATTTTGCTTACAAAAGACTTTATTGTAACTAACTCTGGTAAGCAAATCAATCGATAGGTATATGATTGAAATCCGCATAGGCATATTTAAGCGCGAAGTGTGTCGAAATACCATTTAGAGAAGGAACTCAAAGTTTTCTAAATATTCGACTTTGTTGACTTGTATTTAGTCGATTATTTAATTGTTTTTTTTTTTCTAATCGCCATCTCTATAAAAATTGAAAACAAAAACATTGTCATGTCACGTAATTTCTTGCTTGATATAATTAAAGCTTGACATAAGCCAATTAAAATTAAGTGACGTTGAATACAGTATCAGACCTACTTGAAAAAGGTCGCAAGAGACACAATAAAAGAAACAAGAAATGTTTTAAAATGTCCTGGCTCTGTCTTATAACTTCATGATGACAGCAATTTTGAACTTTATCTCCTTTACATAACGGTACAAGTACTATGACTCGACTGTATTAGGTACACGGAGAAATAATGGCTGGAGATGCGATAAGGCAGGTGGGCGAGACCAAAACGAGTTACGAGTGAACTAACGAGGTGTTCGGGTCTCTTCAGACTTCAGACTTCTATCAATGATATTTGGTTTTACAAACGGGCGGGCTCCAAAGAAGGCGTATAAGGGCGGAGACAGTAACGTCCCCGTTCCAATACCCGCATTTTTGCGCGCTACTTTCTTAGGAGATTTTATGACATCTCCCCTCATTATTTTGTTCTCCATGACTATGTATTACAAAACTAACTGCTATGCCATATAAAACCTTATTTCATCGCCGATAAAGTTCAAAATGCATCTCATTTGAAATTGCACAATTACAGGAATTCACATAAACATAATAAATGTGTATATTTTTATTCGTGTTTTCGTATTATTTAATGTAACAATATATTACTAATTATCATGATATATTACAAAAAATATTTCTTTACGAACACTTCTTATAGGGCATCATTTAAAGGGAATTGGGGATATCTTGTTGGTTTTTTTAAATGATGATCGAATAAGAAACTCGTTAGAACACAGAAATGGGACGAACAGTGAACCAATAAGTGGTAATATAATTTGAAATCACAGCCTGAGTTTATAGTTAACTTTGTGAACACAGTTTTTCAAAAATATCAATTTTGCAAAATAGCAGATGCAATCCCTAGCTTCTATCTCGATTTTATGCTCTATAGAACTCATTTAGTAACTTGCAACTTAAAAATCATTTTCCAATATGGCGGTGTTACGACGTTCTAACTTCGATTTTGCATGTCCAATAAGATAACTCAAATCTGATTGCCCGACATTGTTTTACACACACGATTATCATTACAATTTTTACCCTCAACTAGGTTTAAAGAAAACCAGGCAAAAATTCTCTGTAAATATCTTCTAGGCAGCAAATAGAAAATCCAGCCATTATACAAAAAAAAACCTAATTGACACATCATCCAGTACTATTTAAAAAAAAAAGAACGAAAAAAAATAAAATCAGACTTACTTCGAAATAAAACCTCCAACTTTTCTTTAGTACATATTCCATTTTTGAATCACTGAACGTCACACACACTGTCACTTAACTAACACTCTGATTGGCTATTGACACTATAGGCTGTTGGTTATTGGTTGAGATGACTGTGGAGCCGGGGGGTATTTTCTGAGGCACCATGCCGTCTATATGCCTATATTTCTTGAGCCTCGTCCACTGGCCGTTGTTATAGTTCATTTGGAAGTGCATTTCAGACAACATGGTGAGGTATGTGTCGTCTGACTGTAGAACATTCTCGATGTTTTCTGATAGTTTTATCGTTACTATGTTGCCTAGGTTCGGACACGGGTTATCTGCGAAAGAAATTTTAAATCAGATTTTAAATATCAACATTTTTCCGGGATGTTCATGCGCCAAGATAGTCAGGATAAAAAAAGCTAATCAGATTAAAATGTATGTAATAATAATATTTACCTCTGGAGCCAGCCATGAAACCAAGTATAAGCGCTTTCTCCGGCCTCGTGACACGATTCGCGTTGCGGAACATATCTTGTGCCTCCAACATTTGTTCGCGCTGCAACAAAAATTATTACGTCGATATATTTTTTGGTAAATAAATACATGAAATAACTGTTACTGTTACAGCCTTTATATCGTCCCACTGGGCACAAGCCTCCTCTCACACGGAGAAGCATTGAGCATGAATCTCCACGCTTGCTCATTGCGGGTTGGTGATTTCAGACATGAAATAACATTTATTTCTAAAATTATTAACTTAAATTTCTCGAAATTAGACCAGTATACGGAAGAAGGATGGAGCATTCTTGTAGTTAAATTTTTATGATCAGTTACTCGAACTAACGAGGGGTTCGGAATCACTGTCAAATTAAAACCAAACTGTAAAAGACTCTTCATTGATTGGTGATGGGCAGGTTGCCCATTATATTCAAAATAAAATTAATAGAAGCCGTGTTGTGGAATTAGTAACGTTCCTAGTCCGCCGAACACTCGCATTTTGTCGCGCTACATTCTTATTCTCTCTTCTGTTTGCCACGGTCCAGTTCTAAAAATCTAAATTTACCGTAAGCGAGAGTCCTCTACGCGGCAACAGCGGCTGCTGCGCGGGTTGCACGTTCTGTTGCGGCTGTTGCACGGCTTGTTGCTGTGGTTGTTGCACGGGCGCTGCCGCTTGCACTACCTGTGGCTGTTGCACTGTTTGTGCTATCTGTACCTGTGGAATTCAATTAAATATATCGTTACAATGATGAAAGTAAGTCACGTTGTCAAGTAATTTTTTCGACAGAAAATTATGGAAATTAAAATTAAGTAAGTTTGAGTATACTGAGTAATTTCCTATGATTATTTTGTTAATAAAATGAAGTTAAAAGACATTGTCTGTTGGATAAACAAATTATAAGAAAACTTTAGGTATTCTTTTACATATTTTTAAACGGTTTTATAATACACATAGTTCCACATAACCCTTCTTGGCAGTCGGGTACACAATAATAATTACTCACAGGTTGCGCGATCTGGTGTTGCAGAGGCGGTTGCGTGTGTACGGCGGGCACCACCGTCCGCGCAGCTTGCTGTACCACTGATTGTGTCATCTGGAACAAAACATACACAATATTATATTATGAATAATGTTTATGTCACTGAAGAGCTTCTGGCTAAGTTAAAGCCGCGAGGATCATAAGTCAACGGTCGGTTAGATGACCATTTTGTCATTACGAGCTTTTCTGTTTTGGATGTCGTTACGGGTAGTCAGAAGACAAGGGGTATTGTGTTGCCCGGGTAATTGGGTTGAGAAGTTCAGATAAGCAGTCGCTCCTTGTACAACTCTGGTCCTCAATCGCGTATGGTAGATTGGAAACCGACCCCAACATAGTTGGGAAAAGTCTTGGTAGTTGAATGTTTACGTTGCTATACTATAGTGACTGTACGATAATATTGTGTTGAGCAGGTTCTGTGTGTCAGCAGTAGCGGCTACCAGTAGCTACTGTGCAGTAATACTCACGGGCTTGATGTTCTGCAGCAGCACAGCCTTGCCGCCGGGCTGCAGGATCACGGTGGACGTGTTGAGCAGGTTCTGTGTGTCAGCAGTAGCGGCTACCAGTAGCTACTGTGCAGTAATACTCACGGGCTTGATGTTCTGCAGCACAGCCTTGCCGCCGGGCTGCAGGATCACGGTGGACGTGTTGAGCAGGTTCTGTGTGTCAGCAGTAGCGGCTACCAGTAGCTACTGTGCAGTAATACTCACGGGCTTGATGTTCTGCAGCAGCACAGCCTTGCCGCCGGGCTGCAGGATCAGCGGTTCTGTGTGTCAGCAGTAGCGGCTACCAGTAGCTACTGTGCAGTAATACTCACGGGCTTGATGTTCTGCAGCAGCACAGCCTTGCCGCCGGGCTGCAGGATCACGGTGGACGTGTTGAGCAGGTTCTGTGTGTCAGCAGTAGCGGCTACCAGTAGCTACTGTGCAGTAATACTCACGGGCTTGATGTTCTGCAGCAGCACAGCCTTGCCGCCGGGCTGCAGGATCACGGTGGACGTGTTGAGCAGGTTCTGTGTGGACAGCAGTAGAGGTTTGCCTCCTGCTGGGCCGGCTATCAGTAGCTTGGGTTGTTGGCCTATTACTATTGGTTTCGCACCGGTACCCTGTGGGAATGCGGAATTTAGATTCAGTAAAACGTAACATTATGTATCTTTTGCCTGTGGTGTGTTTAGTCTAGATGCATGCCAGAATTTAATTAAGTCTAGTCTTAAACTACAAATAAAATTCAATTTCTATCACCACCTTCATATCTACACTACTATTATAAAGGGGAAACATTTGATTGTTTGTTTGTTAGACATGACAAGGCTCCGCTGCTCGACCGATATGTTAAATTCTTTCACTGTTGGAAAGCTACATTATCCCCAATGACTATAAGCTATATTTAACCCCGGTTTAGGCAGTAGTGCCTACAGGACACGGGTGAAACTGCGGGAAAACGACATCATCGTCATCATCATAGGACGTCCACTGCTGTACATAGGCCTCCCTCTTAGATCTCCACAGATACCTGTTGGAGGCTATAGTATATATAAATTCGTACATACATGTACAAGTAGCGGGCTGGGCGCGGGCGGCGCGGTGTCGGCGCTGTCTTGCGGGTCTGCTGCGGCGGCGCCGGGGGACGCGGGTGCTGCCGCTGGCGCTGGCGTGCTCGGCTCCGCTGTGTAATATTATGTTTATTAGATTTTATACACATATTATATTTCGTATTTTGCGTCAAAGTGCAATGAGTTGGTACTAGGCTGCTGTTTCAGTGTAGCATAAAGTAATATACGACAGCAAAACACAGTTTCTCTTAGAAGATTGATGATTATTTCCATATTACTATTACTATAATTTGGTAGATAAACTTTATTTCTTATCAAAAATAGAGTAATTTTGAAAACATTCAATAAGTAATACATATAAGTGAAATCCTGATTGTCATCAGACAAAATAACCAATCCGTCTTGAAAACCATATAATCGTAAAAATAAATTAACAGGCTCTCTAATAAACCATAAATTATACGTATGTGGTAATTATATGTACTTATATGTTTACAGAGATATACATACGGTTGGTATTCTCCTCGGGCTTAGGCATGGTGTAGTTATTGAGTCCTTTAGCGTAGTCGGGCGGCGGCGGCGACGGCGGGGCGGCCGCCGCTGCCTTCTTAGCACCTTCCTCCATTTCTGTACATCAGAAAATATATAAAATTTAATTATTTATATGGATTTTGCTAACTTATGAGAGAAATTGGGATGGTTTCATGTACTCGAATTAACTGGAACCTTCTTCATGATAAAAATTCTGTTCGACTGCTAAACTAATTTCCGAACTGGAGTGTTTATTTCTATCACGGGCTGGTCCGAGAAGCTTTTGATTGTAATACAAAATTTCACGAAAGACAAATGGAACAGTGTATTTACATAGATGACAGCTGGTAACCAAATAATTACATTTTCTTATTTCAATGACCAAGCAAGAGTAAATAACTCTTAAAAATAACCTAGGTTTTACCATTTTTACACTAGTTCAGGCAAAAAAAACTTAGAGCAGTCTATGCTAGGATTATTTTCAGATTTTCTTATTTAAAAAAGTTACCTGGCAAGAGTAGATAACCTACACTTTACCCATTTTCACGCAAAATGGTGGAACAAAAATGAATTAAGAGCAGTCTATTCTAAGATTGTACTTAGCTAGATAATATACGAATACATACCAAGTTTCCTCCTCTTCTTGATCTGCGCGTGAGTAGCAGGCTGCTCCGCTATGTCCAGCAGCTTGATGCCGGCGCGGGGCGGCGGCCGAGCTGCGCCGCGCCACGTGCCGCCGCGACCGCCGCCGAAACGAGACGGCAGGCCTTTTAGTGGTGCTGTGGGGAAAATAAATATTATTATTACACATTTATTTATTTACTAGCTGACCCCGCGAACTTCGTATCGTTTAAACCTTCCCTGGACCTCTACAAACATTTTAAAACCAAAATAAGCCAAATCTGTCCAGCCATTCCGGAGTTTTAGTGAGACTAACGAACAGCAATTCATTTTTATATATAAGAAGACTAGCTGACCCAACAAACTTCGTATCGTTTAAACCTTCCCTGGACCTCTACGAACATTTTAAAACCAAAATAAGCCAAATCGGTCCAGCCATTCCGGAATTTTAGTGAGACTAACGAACAGCAATTCATTTTTATATATAAGATAAGACTAGCTGATCCCGCGAACTTCGTATCGTTTAAACCTTCCCTGAACCTCTACGAACATTTTAAAACCAAAATAAGCCAAATCGGTCCAGCCATCCCGGAGTTTTAGTGAGACTAACGAACAGCAATTCATTTTTATATATAAGAAGATTTAATTCTATGCAATCCTAAAATTACAAAGGCGGACATAATGCAATTGGCATTCTCACTACATTCATCACATTCTGATGACTATCGCGTCTTTTGCGGCCATCGGCTTCAACCGATCATCATCCTCCGAGCCTTTTCCCAATCACGTTGGGGTCGGCTTCCAGTCTAACCGGATTCAGCTGAGTACCAGTGCTTTACAAGGAGCGACTGCCTATCTGACCTCCTCAACCCAGTAACCCGGGCAACCCGATACCCCTTGGTTAGACTGGTGTCAGACTTTCTGGCTTCTGACTACCCGTAACGACTGCCAAGGATGTTCACTGACAGCCGGGACCTACAGTTTAACGTGCCATCCGAAACACAGTCAATGGTGTCTAAGATATACTTAGAAAGTACATACAAACTTAGAAAAGTTGCATTGGTACTTGCCTGACCTGGGATCGACCCCGCGCCCTCATACTTGGGGTTGGTCCTTTACCCACTAGGCCACCACGACTTACGACATCGGCTTCAACCGATGCGAGCAGTCAATACAAGGCATGTGATGAATAAGGTAAAAACCATCCGATGTTGCTTATAGAAACACCTAGTTCATTTACAAATCCGAATATTTTTACTAAACCGATATTACGGATCATTGTGGATTGGATAAGAATTGTTCTGTATACAGTATAGACATTCCATTTCTGGTATATTGTGGAATGATGGATTATATTTAATATTTTATAGTTAAAGCGCATATGAGCGATACGTTGAGCACACATGGAGCTATAATATCCTTTGGTCAGCAGCTATGTCTACATATGTACCATACGTATTTATTTGCTATTTGCTCAGTTCAAATGGAAACAAGTATAGAACTTTCACAAAATCTGCATAATTTAAAAACTCACTGGTATCAGTCATCTTCCTAGGCATGCCTCTACTGCGGACAGGCACGGTAGGTGCCTGAGCCTTCTTCTGATTGGCTTGTACTTCAGTCGCTTTGGCTAGGAGTTCACTACGGAGAGCCACGGACTTGGGTTTGCGTTTCAGTGTGAAATGTTTTACAGGGTTCGGTTGTTGGCCCACCTGGAATTAAGTAAATTAATGAGTAAATAGGATAAATGTTTTAGATTTTGTTTATATTCGGGAAATAAAGCATAACGTTGATAAGTTAGAAGAAAGAGTTTGGGAATTTTGATTTAGTAATAGATAAACCTTCATCACCTTCAATAATCTGAATTTATATTCAATGAGTTGTTTTCTATCAATCAGTCTTTGAAAACATACCCTGTTTTTAATATAGACAACAATTTTCTATCGTGTGTAGTGTTTTATCATTATTATTTAATTCATGCAACAAATTCCTATGAGGAAATGCTTACTTTATAAAATACTACTTACCACAGAAACCAAAGCATTCTTATTTAAATACAGGCACTCTAACGGCAACAGTCCAAGATCCGAGTGTTTAGCTAAAGCCCTCCGCAGCTCGCTGATCATATCACTGAATATAATATGGTCTCATCGAACTCCGCTATCTCGGTGTTGAGAGTGCCCGCTGAGGGAAACGTCTTGAGGGTCTCTGCAAGCATGGCCACCCAGAGGTCTGAGTCCACGGCTGCAACTTCAATGATCTCTTCCAGTTCATTTCTCCACTGGAACATGGTAAATTAATCATTAAATACTTTTTGCACAGAATGTAAGATGGCCGACTTAGCCTTGGCCGTTGTCTACTACTCTGCTTTTGGGTGGAGGAGAAATAGCATGAATAAAATCATCAAGCATTATCAAAATATCATGTTAATTTTTAGGGTTTTGGTCATACTTTATTGCGAATGAGCCTAGGGCACAGATTAGTGGAATATAGTATGTAAACAGATTCCAATGGTACAACTTTAGGAACATGGGACTTTATTGAGGTATCTGATTGCCTCATCAGGTGTGATAAGGTCATAAATAAAACTATTGTTATAAATCTCTAACATAGACTTTCTATGCTGCCTTATAAACACTACAGCGACAATACAGACTACAATTAAGCTTACATAGAGCAATTAACTTGTAATTACAATACAACTGGTCTACAATTTGCAGTGTCAATCATTCTAGACAGTTCACGGTCAATAGATCATTAGGTAAGCAATTGTAGTACAATAATAGGGTATTTTAGTCTAGATGAGAAAAAAATTAAAAGTGTATTACAATGATTGTTTAGAGGAAAAGCAATCGGGAAATGTTAGTTTCACTTCGTAAGGTACATAAATATATTTTTTATTGCAGTTTAAAGTTTTTAGGTTTTTTTATCTGTCTTTGAACACTACGAAATGTCGCTGCCATGCTAATGACGTCATTACGGTAGTAAACAAAAGTGTCAGTTAAAATTTTCAATACATATCAAAATATGTATTACTGACAGCTGTAGTTTTTCACTAACGTAATGACGTCATGACCAAAAAACAATCATGGCGTCCTTTGTGTGACTTGTGTGCCGCGTTTTCGCGAAATACGCGCGAAATTTGAAATTATGATAAAACAATTAATTTATATTCGTACATAACGTGAGAAAAAAAAATATTTTTAATTTTTTAGAGATATATTAAGACTAAAGAATTTATTTAAGATATATTTCAAAAATGCATGTAATACCCTATTGAACATTTTTTTTATGTCATAGCTTAAAAATACATTCAATAAACTTTTCCCAAAAGCCGAAAATTTATCTCAGTGGCGTGCACTTGGAGAGGCCTATGTCCAGCAGTGGACTGCGATAGGCTGATGATGATGAAACTTTTCTCATATTCTAAAATTTGTATTTACAATGTGCTGAATTTGCTATTAGAATAAATAAAAAACCATATCAATACATACATATTAGTACTATAGATGCACGACTCTGATACGAGTTGGATGCAATTTTTCAATATACCTCTACAATTGATCAATTGAATCATAATACAACACTCCAAATAGGTGACACACATGAACAGCCTATCAAATGTAAGAACTTCTTATTTTATGATATTGTATCACAAACTAGCCATTTTCCCATGGCTTTATCCATGCACTGTGGGAATTACTACCCATACTTTGATAAAATATAGCCTGTATTATTCGGGAAGAGTGTAGCTTCCAACACTAAAAGAAACGTCCGCCCCTAAGACGACCCACTGACCAAAAATTCAAATCAGTTCAGTCACTTTGGAGCCGTTAGGTTATTATATTAGCATAATTAACAAATGAAATAAACAATTGTGTGAAAGTCATATATGCTTAGAAATAATGTTACTTGTGAGATGACAGACAAAAGAGACAAATTGGGATAAGGGAAGGAGGATGATGGTGACTAAAGAAGGAATTATAAGGTGTGAACGATGCATACCAACAACTGGATTATGATGTAGGTATGTGCTACATATTATATTGAGTGTATTGAGGCACATTGCAAATACCAGAGTAGTCCTGTTTGTCTGAGTTATATACATATTAAATGATGTTCAACATTTAAGTATCCTTACATTTGGGTAACTAATCTAAAAGGAGGGATCAGTTCAAGAATATGGTACAGTTAAATATTCCAAAACATGTTTGTCCTAAAATGACAGTTAATAGAGGGAAATGTGTTTGATTTTGATTAAATATTTTATATTCATTCTCTAGATACAAGTATAATATCGTAAGCCCTGATATTCGTATGTAAAGTGTTCTTCTATAGAAACTAAATATCAAATTAAAAATTCTAATACATATAGTATCAAGTTCCACCATACTTCTTTCAAAACCAATTACAAAATTGAAATAATAACGTTGTTTATGCCCTGTAGGCTGTTCAACCTGTATGCTTTTGCCTAATCCAATAGTTAACAGCAAGGTCCTTGATTGAATACATTTCACAATACAAGACTAAAATTACTTATAGGTTATATCTATTTCGAGGGCTTCATGTAAACATAGACACAGCCATAAATTGTGGGCTCTAATACACTCTTATCGTAGAACAAAACTAATAAAACTGATTTGTTTCGTAATTTAGAAACGTAAATAGTCACGACAACATATCCAAGTCATAAGTCATGATTTACACCAAACTAATACCACCAGGCATGAGAAAATTTACCGCCCATGTAAAATGCTAGCTAACCTGTAATTGGTTTGCTGTAAAATCCCAATTAAATAATTTCAACAAAAATGTTAGCATGTAAATTCAATAGATGACAACAAATAAAACTACTACATACATGCGTATTATTGCATCTCATTCGTACTCATCGTTATTAATATGACATGAAAGGGACAAAAAACACAATACAGTTACGCAAAACCATAGAACATCAAAGAGAAAAGTTACCTCCTCAACATTTCTGCGCGGGATATGAAAGAAACTTAGCAATAATTTCAATTTCACTTGCGTTTGCAAATCTGGAAAACAATCCTTGATATTTTTCAACACTTCAGCATTTAATTGCGTACAAATTGAGCCGCTTGTCCACGAATCATTCGAAGTACCGAGTTTATTGTGGAGCCACAAAGATGTGTCACTATCCCGAACGTTCGCCATCTTGCAACTGAACTAGTGACGTTTTCGCCATGTGTCTTTTGAACGAACTCGTAAACGAAGATCGATAAAAATATGTTTTTTGTACGAAAATCATTTTTAAGGATATGAAACATGTTAAACAAAGAAAGACTAAACTTATTTACTTAGTTTTGTTTGAAAAAGATATTAATTTTGACAATTTTATCACAAAATCTGTATTTTCCAAAAAACTTGATATATCGATATAATCTTGATCGCGAGTTGTACAGCTCAACACTAGGAATATAAAATGGCATTCTCACAAACATAAACGATATCTTTTTTAATACTTTTTCTATAATAATTTATTTTGTAATAAAGTAAAAATAGACGAGGGCTGCGTGCGCAGTTTTTTATTTCGAATTAAGTTAAGGAGCGTTCTAGAGTATTACGAGAATTTAGCGAGAACTACTACGGTAGATATTCTCGTACTTAACTAAAAAAAGCAAATAGCATGCTGGCATAGACAACCCAGTAACCATAGAGGAGTTCAGGAGTCATATTTTTCCGCGTCATACTTAAATTTTATTTACATTTATTGATCAAACATTACAATTTTAGGAATTGTTCTCACTGCTAACTATGTCTGAAACATCAAATACGCCCGTGGCGTTGAATATTTATGAAGAAGACATTAACCAAGATACTACGTGGGACTTCTCATCTCAAAGTCTGCAAAGTGTGCCTGAAATAAACAATCATCATTTAAGTGTAAGTTGTAGTGATTAATTTCATATCAATGTTTACTGATTATGATAATAATTTAATTAGTTAAGAAACAGCAATCTGTCCGAGACTAGAAATCAAATCAATCATTAACAACTGGGTCATGTTTGTATTGCAGGTACTCTATCTACAAAACAATGAAATCACAACTATACCAGAAGATTTCTTTGTTACTTTACCACATATCATGTACTTAGATTTGAGAGACAACCTAATAACCGATATACCAAAATCTATCAAACATCATGGTTGCCTCACGCACCTTTTATTACAAAATAACAAACTGACTTCGCTTCCGAACGAATTAGGAACTGTCATTAATTTGAAAGTTTTGCAATTAGGCGGGAACCCACTAATGTACCCGCCAAGGGACGTTATAAATGCGGGAGTTTTAAAAATCAAGGAGTTTTTAAACAGCAAATTCATTGAAGAAATGTTCGTCGATGCGTCCCAATCAGATATATCCGAGGACACGGTAAGCACGAGTGGGAATTATCGCGAATCGTATAGTCAAGAAGGTTTGAGTTACAATTCAGTAATTGACGAGGCCAAACTGAAAAAAGCTATGTTGGTAAAGTTTAATGAGAAAGAATCTGAAGATTCTGAAGAAGATTTGTATACGAGAGTTAAAGGAAAGTGTCCAAAGTTGGCAAAGAGCCGCTGTACCATCCCGCCATATTATCAGAGTTCAAAATATGTTAGACCATCAAAGTCAGACGAGAAAGAGACTTTTGAGGCGAAAGTAAAACAGTCCTACTTGAAAGAGTTAGCCGTAAAGAAGCACAAAGAATTATTAGCGACGAGGGACAAGATACTGCAAGGAAGAAAGTTTGTTTTTTTATTCAAAGAGCTTTTTTCAGTACTTGCCTACTTTTGCGCCTTTATTTTTGCATGGCTAGAAATAGTTTTCTTCGTAGAAAGGGAACACCAAATGCATTTTCTTATTTATTAATGTGCTGTTAGGAATGTTATTTACCTACTTTACATTAGCCGCATCCCATTTTGTTGATTTGTAGTTACAAGTTCTTCATCGTTATTCTTCTTATAGTAGGTATAGTTTTCGGCACGAATCTTGAGCTCTGACCTTCACCTGCGCAGAAGTAATTTATTGGGTCCCTTTTGTGGTATGAAGTGAGGCGCGGGGGCGGGCTAAAGCGGTGATTGGCTCGCAGTGCATCGCGTCATAGCCGTCACTCGGGATTGGTTCTTTGCTAATAAATCACTTTTGCGCAGATGTAGGTCAGAGCTCAAGATTCGTGCCTATAACTATATCTAACTGTAATACCATCTTCCAGAAACATGGAAATGCTCAAAAACTGGCGGACAGAGTACAGAATTAATAAAGGCAAGGCCAAAAGTTCTTACAAACTGGATCGCAAAGACTATCCTTATGACACTCACCCAGACTACATGACGCTTCTAACTAGAGATGACATAGAGAAAGATTTACCCGACAAGTATAGAAAGAAGTTGGTTCGAAGAAGCAAGCCGACTGTGCCTAGAAAGAGTAATAACGATGTCCATTTGGCTTTGAAGATAAAACAACTGTTTGAAAATTTAGAAGCCATTGATTTGAATAGAAAGGATATGACGCCTAGAACTGAACAGAAAATGCTCATGAATGAGATACAAAAGGTATGTATTTAAATTAACACTTCCACTTACCTATTTGAAAAATGTATGGAGTAGATATATTTTCCAAGTTATTGATTGTTGAAACATACTAACCGCTACAATTTTTTCAAAAAGATTCCATAGAGTCGGAGACTTTTCTATTATATCTATCTTCTTTATTATATTAATATTGACAGGAAAAGATAACTATAGAGTATAATATTCCTTTCCAGATTTCTGAAATAAAACAGAAGCTGATGGAACTTTCTACCACAAACACTAAATCGGTGGAGACCGATTAAATCCCGCTAAATTATTTAGGTTTGGTATAGGGCCAATATTTACACAAGGTTTAAGAAAATAAAATACACGTTTCGATTTTTACAATTTTTATTACCGATTTATCGTCAAGATGGCCGGCACCATAGAAAAACGCATAATATATAAACAACACAATATAGGACTAATGCTATAATTAAAATAATAATGGTTACACAATATGCCGTTATAAAAGTACTTGCCATTTATTAAAAAAAGCTTTCCAGTTCAGCCCAGATACTATAGTTTTTATGATTAAAACTGGGCAATGTTGACAAAGCAGGGACTACTAAAATAATAAAACAAAAGGAACATTACACTTGAATTTTTCATAATAATTATCAATATATATCTAGACATATAAAATTGTTAATTTATCTTAACTAATGACTACATCATTTAGGTTGTAAGACTACTATTTTTTCTGCAATTTAGACAAATTGATGAAGGTCTCTAAATTTTCAATTTTCCAAAATATTTTTTAATACTGAAGCACATAAAGTAATTGACGATACAAAAGGTTTAATAATATAAAATCATACTTACATCTAAAGATATAGAAAGCAAATTAAATGCAATATTGTGCAAAAAACATGTTATAGACAGCTTAATATTTCACTAGAAGTATATTAATATGAATTAAATGTAATTGTGATCATAAAATAACGTGAAATTAAAGGTGTTTGGTTTATCTGTAATTTTATGAATGTTTTTAGCGTTATGCAGTGGCATTATTTTATATAAATTATGTTTAGGTGTTTTACCAATTTTATATTAGCAAATTGCAATGATGTGTTATAAGCCTAAAGTATGCTTCATCTGGCTAATGTCAGGTATAAGGAAACTGACTGTTTTAGTAATTTCCAAAATCAATACATGTATTATAGAGAATACAGTACTACGGAAGACAACATAATGTGTGACTAGCATACAAAGAATTATGTAGTAAGTAGTTGTATAGGACAAACACAATTTTCGAAAACATGATTGCCTGTTGAAAATCTATTTTATTAGCTGCCATAAAATTTTAAATTTTAGCACAAATGAAATCTTGAAACCTAATGCAATAGCTATATAATAGTTAGCCATCAAATATTTAAAGAAATATGATTTTAATTCAATCTTGTTTCACAAACATGCAAACTCTTGTCTATATGCAGAAATGAAGGTGCACTTTGCTTAACATTCGTGCGACAGCAGTTTCAGAGATTGCTACAATCATACTATCTAACTTTTAACACATACCAATACTTTTCCATTCACATTATCTCAGTCTTTCCCAACACTTGACTAGGGATGTAATGTCAACATACAAATGACAAAAAAGTTTTTGTCTTTTTGTAAAATGTGGCAACTCTGCCCGCGTGTTTTTCTTACCTACTTCAACTAAGAAGGTATTGGGTATTACAATTTTAAACTTCATCCTTCCAATTTTGTCAAAAGAGATTTTTTTTGAGAAAAATCACATTTTCATTTTTATTTTTTCATATTAGAAAGTCTCCAAAAAGCTCTTCATCAAATGTAATCTTCTAACAACGTAAGTAGTATTTTGTGTGTAGATTTTACTACCTACTTAGCCATTAAAATGGAAGGCAGAATTATTTGGCTAGCATAATTGGCAATAATCTACTTACCTAATTCTGTAGCACATTGAAAGCTTTCAAATAATTTCACATGCATTTTTTGATGAATTAAATATCGAAATATTGATGGATAGGCAGTTATCCGAGATGTCAGAAATCTTAGTGTTATTAATTAGCACTTGCGCAAACGCATATAGAGCGGCCATTTTGTTGTGTTATAAAAAATATCATAAGATGGTTCCTTAAATATATTTTTTTCTTTTTAATTTTATGTTGAAAAATAACTGAACTTACTATAAGATAAAACATAAACAAAATAATTGAATAGTCACTTTATTTCAAACAAATAGCGAATCGCGGTGATACTTATAAAGCAAAAAGCTAAATATACAATTAATATACAACTATTTATATTTTAATACATGTTTATACTACTTATACAAAAGGGCTTAGAATTTTATAACATTATTTTCAAAATAGTTTGATATGAACATCAGATCATTGCAATATGAGAAAAATAATGTGTTAGTGTTGCTATTGTAAAAAAATAATATGAAGTTGGCAGTTTTCCTTTCGTCTTCAATGGGAACTTAAAGATTAAGAAGAAAGTTGTATGCGGTGCATGTAGGTACTTAATGATACCTTCTTCGAAAAATTTAAATAAGTGTACTGTAGAATGACATCAGTTATTTATTTTTGGTATATGTAACTGTAACTACATAGTGTTCCAAACATTCTATGTCATTGTATATGATTTCTGCAAAGTAATGTCTGCTACGTTTCTTGTAGCGTGCCAATTAAGTGATAAATTCAGGATCATTGAGGATCGGTAAAAAAATTAATCGGGTCAGTAAAAAGAGGCCCAAATCACCTACAAGATAAACGTCTAATTTCTTAAAACAACAGTTTAATTTGAAAATCGAACGTGGATTTTCATAAGAAATCTGACTGTATATTTTGTCGGTAAACTGGGACCTAATACATGATGAATATAGTGCTAGATCATTTCACTTGCGGTTCCGATGCCGTTGAGCCGGCAGCGGGGGCTGCTAGAAGGAGCGGGCGAGGTACACCCGGCCACACGAGCCACGCGTCACTTCTGTAAAGCCTAGCTTGCTGTAGAACTGGTGTAAGTAGTGGTCTGTTGCGTTGATGCATGCGTGGACTCCACTCGCTCCTGTAAGAAGGTAAACGTTTTATTTATTCCTTATGTAAGGCAACTAGGGTCCATAGAAAATATAGATAGATACACATATATCATATACAAATTCTTACGAACTCTATCTCGGGGTACGCGGACAATAAAAAGGACTTAGTGTAAAAACAGCACAACACGGATAGACATACTATCTACAATGGGACTTCGTCGCGACTGTGGTGTCACTAACAGAACTGATCGTGGATTCCCCTGAACTTTGGACCAATCTAGCTCGACACGACAGTGCCGGTTTGAATCAGTTCGTGGCGGCTTTTGCGCGGCGACAGCTCTCGGGGAGCGCTGGGCGATAAAATGTCCTGTGCCTGATCTCTCTTCAGGCTATGATATGCGCAAAAACTGGTGCACTAGTATGTCCTGCGTAGCTGGCTGATCTCCTGATATGATGACAGCCTGTGGCCAAAATTGGCCTTGGACGCCATTATAATTTGCATATACAGAAGTGATGACTTGCGCAAGACGGCTGGCAGGAGCTGGATGCGAGAAGCCGAAAATCGATCTCAGTGGCGTGCACTTGGAGAGGCCTATGTCCAGCAGTGGACTGCGATAGGCTGATGATGATGATGATGATGATGAACTAGTGGAAGTGCCGGACGCAAGGCTGAGTATACAGACCGTGTGCTCTCAGCGCGGCGAGCAGACACGTGAGCAGGCGCGGCGGCGCGAGCGGGTCGCGGCACGCGGGCAGCACGCAGCACGTCAGCAGCGCGGGGTGCGCGCGCGTCACCGACTCCGGCGCCCGCTCCGACACCACGAACTGGTGGAAGTGACGGACGCACTCCTACGAGACAAAATATATATTTATTTTTATTTATAATACTTTTTGCACAAACAGTACAATGGCGGTCCCAGTCTACCTTTGAGTGGTAGGAAATAGCAGTGGTAGGTGCAGTTTTTAATATAATCTACATGCAAAGAAAGAATATCATGCAATATAATCAAATTTCAGTAAGATAGGCTCAAGCTTTAGAGCTTATAACAGCTAAAAACCTGGTGGAAAATATTGAGGGATGATCATGAACAAGCAAAGACCATCCGATTCGAGTAACGTTGACGTTTGAGGCGCGTCCCGCGAAAGTCACACGCGGTTCACGAGATAAGAGTCGACATGTACAAATGTATGAAAATGATGTCGAGACATACGACCGGCATGACTCGCGGCTTTCGCTTATTTTAAACCGACTTCCTATAGAGAAAGTTCTCGATTGGAACGTTTTTTTACGGATTTTACTATCGATAAAATGTAATGATCCAATTTGGCGAAAATCTTTTGAAACTGTCGTAAAAAACTGGCAGACGGTATAATCAAAAATAACGCAACATAAACTTGTAGGTACTACGAATTTTAAAAGAAAATAAAAATTTTAGAACTATAAAATATGTGCTAAGCAAACCAATATTATCCTTGAAATTCTTCAAAACGTAAATAAATACACTTATTTCCTACCTTAGCAGCCTGACTCAGGTCCTGCCTCTCTGTCAGCTGTTCCGGGTACTTGGTGCACATCTCCGGGATCCACGCGATCTCCTGCCGCTTGTAGAACTCCTTGCTGTTCAGTACCGCACAAGCGTAGCCTACTATCTCCGGTTTCATGCCTGAAAGTATACATAGTTAAGAACATAATGCTTTAAAAATAACCCTTGTAATTTGGGTGAAAAAATAGGTTTGGGTTTGGATTTCGTTAAAACGGATTTCAAGAATGTTTCTGTAGGGAGTTAAAGGGTTAAGGGGTCTTATTTGAGGCCCCTCAATGCAATTTCAGAGCTGTGGCGAAATATATAAAATATATTTTTGAATCGACTCAATTTAATGGGAAACGGAACCTAAATTACACTGCTTTCATACGTTTTTTACTTTTAACTGTCAAGACGCGTGAAAAGATTTTCTACGACGTTGTTTTTTTACATTTTGGTACAGTTAAGACTCGATTATAACGCCTCTAGATCTTGTGCTGTTAACAATTATCAGTTTTCAAGTGATAATATTTTTTTTACTGGCTGGCAGCAACTGTCAACTGCCCCAAAAAAACGGTCAGACCTTACATACTTCTATTATGAGTATATTAACATTTCTACCATGTACAAGGGAAGTCTTACCATTAACTCTAGGTTCAGTTCTCTTGTCATCATCATCACCGCTGACCACGTCTTGCGGCACACATTCTTCATCATCTTCTATCACCATGCACAGCTCCGGAACTAGAGTCAGGAATGGTGCCACTAGCCTATGGTCAAAAATAAATACATGACCCGTTGTAAACATTTCAAACAATATTCACGACGCGTGGTGAGTCAACTTAAATCAGTCTGCACACTAAGAAGTGGAGAAAATAGATCTTCAATGACGCCAAATTAAACTGAGAAAAGTTTGAGGTGGTCGTCACGACGAGGCTCGTGAAATTTTAAGGACATCAAAACCAATTCGACGTTTTTAGTGCCGAATTGAGATCCTCAGTAAGTAAGTTGTATATTAAAAATGTAAGTTAGAGTGGGTCGATGAGACCTTTCTGCAAATAACCAAAGTAGACAAGCGTCGCCGGGTTTCATTCAAGTATATTAAGCTTGTGTAGTAGATCGTTTTCACAAAAATAACTGTATAACACTTACCTGTCAGCCGGCAACGTCTGTAGATCGCTAGGGAATAGATCACTGCAGTCGGAGCCGTCTCGACATGTCTTATGACATATTGCGCATACCTGACGAATACAATGCGAGTTTGTTATTACTTCCTTATCAGAAAAAGAGGAATATTCTACTCATTACTTTTCAAAGTTTAGAAACAAGATGTAGGTATGTAGTTGTAGAAATATAGTGCCCCTTTGGGCAAAATAAGAAACGTCACTAGGTTCTTCTTTGAATAAGTTTTGTGTCAGTATACTAATAAATAACTAATCAATTCATAATAACGGAATCATTTTTAAGACGTTTTTTAACCAACTTCCCAAAAAGGAGGAAGTTATCAATTTGGATACTGGATTTATTTTTCAATAACAAGCCCAAAGTAATATTATTGTTCCCGAAAGACCCACAACACAAGTAAAAAATTCTTCAAACGCTCACCGCTTCTTCATCACTAGGAGTATAAGGCCTGATAGTGAGCGGTAATATCGTGGGCGGGGGCAAAGTCCTGAGCGCGTCACTGGTGCACTCCACCGGCAGTAAGCGACGCAGGTCCGCCGTGAGCCCGCCTCGGAACACCCAGGGCTCCTGGCAGCCGCTCTCGAAGGCTTCCCGCCAGCCTTTTGAGAACCCTACGGAGGAAATGGATATTTGGTGCTATTCCTGAAATCTTTGAAAAATATAAATATGTTGCCCCATTAGATATTTCTTTTGAGATATTAACTTGCAGACAACACTCAGGTTTGGAACACAATTTTAGTTGTCCCGGGATAAATCAATTTAGGGCTATTTATATAAAACAAATGACTTACACGTGTAACTTCCTTGCGTATTTGCTGCAATATTTTGGGGGTATTTGCCGAGTTCTGAAACAAAAATAACGTATCAAGAAGCTGACTTTTATTCCTGCAAAAACTAAGTTTTTGCTTGTATATTTTTTTCGAGGGAATTAAATACGTCCAAAGACACGTTAACGAATCCAATTTTGCTCAGGAGTGATCTAAGTTTTTGAGACATATTTTTTATAATTTTCTGCGCTATATGGTGGGTACTCGTCATAATCTGACGGGTGTCATTTGCGCAGTATATAGAACACTCACCTAGCCACCTGAGGAAGGCGTCGAGCAGCGCCAGCACGGCACACAGCTCCCACAGGTAGGGCTGCAGCTCGGCGCTTGCACAGCATGTAACACCACCAGCCACCTGAGGAAGGCGTCGAGCAGCGCCAGCACGGCACACAGCTCCCACAGGTAGGGCTGCAGCTCGGCGCTTGCACAGCATGTAACACTCACCTAGCCACCTGAGGAAGGCGTCGAGCAGCGCCAGCACGGCACACAGCTCCCACAGGTAGGGCTGCAGCTCGGCGCTTGCACAGCATGTAACACTCACCTAGCCACCTGAGGAAGGCGTCGAGCAGCGCCAGCACGGCACACAGCTCCCACAGGTAGGGCTGCAGCTCGGCGCTTGCACAGCATGTAACACTCACCTAGCCACCTGAGGAAGGCGTCGAGCAGCGCCAGCACGGCACACAGCTCCACAGGTAGGGCTGCAGCTCGGCGCTTGCACAGCATGTAACACTCACCTAGCCACCTGAGGAAGGCGTCGAGCAGCGCCAGCACGGCACACAGCTCCCACAGGTAGGGCTGCAGCTCGGCGCTTGCACAGCATGTAACACTCACCTAGCCACCTGAGGAAGGCGTCGAGCAGCGCCAGCACGGCACACAGCTCCCACAGGTAGGGCTGCAGCTCGGCGCTTGCACAGCATGTAACACTCACCTAGCCACCTGAGGAAGGCGTCGAGCAGCGCCAGCACGGCACACAGCTCCCACAGGTAGGGCTGCAGCTCGGCTCTGAGCTCGCGGTTGGCGGCGGCGGCGAGGCGTCTCGCGACGCGTCTGGTGCGGGACATCCACCACGCGAAGCGGCTGCGGCGACGGCGCCACTCGCTTGTCTGACAAACGAATACGAATACAAAAATACAGTCCACGATCGTTAATGCACAAAAATCTTGCCACTGTTCCTATTTTAGCCGTGTAATGTATAAAATAGCTTTATATTATATAATCATGATCCTATCCCAAATAAAACTATATAATAAAAGTTTCAACTATTCTTGCCAAATGGTAAATAAGAAGAAGGGATCTTTACAAAGCCTTTGACAATTCTCTAAGAATTTACAAGTATTTGTATTTGAATTACAGCGGCGTTCCACAAGGTATACATACAGGACCAATGGTATTTTCTAAGATCAGTATTCCGCTATGTAAACACATTTTTATACAGAATTTAGTGAATCTTGTAATGAGATCTTACATAATGTTTTTCTACTTATGTAATTCAAATAGCTGCTGTAAGGTGCAAAATTCAAATCCTGTCCTTAAAAAAAACTATACCCATTCAAAATATAAACTACAATTTCTCCAAAAATCCACATACCTCAGGCTTATTCCCTCTGGGCAGTAGACTAGCAGCATGAGTAGTCAGCCAGTTGAAGTCATGCAGCAGCCTCAGACCGCGGGACCCGTGCTCGAACGGCAAGTAGAACAGATCGCAGAGTAATAGTAGATCATCGGCCACTAAAGCGTTCGAGTCTATTGATGGGTCCTCGTTGTCTACGGGCCTGGAGAAAAGGTAAAATTAACGTAAATATTACTTGGTGAAAATAGGCCAGTTGTGTTTACTTCTAAACTTAAAAGTTATGAAAGATAGACACGAGACTGGAAACATTGGGACGGTTTTCGGTCGGTCTCATGTAAATTACTTCCTATATTTGATGTTCGGAAGATATAGGGTTACGATCCTGTAACCGACTTCCCAAAAACGAGGGGATTTTTTTTTCCATATTGTGTGATTATTTTTACAGTTAAAAACTTTAATGTATATAAATTCTACTTAGAATTATAAATATATAAAGCATAATGTCTGAACATAATTATGTATGTACTCACTCGTCAACGGCATCCGAAGGTTCTGTTGGCTCCACCATCATGTCAGTGCTGAGCGGACTGTGACTCGGTTCCACTTGCATTGAGCCATTCTGTAACGAACACTGAGCGTTTGTATTTATTTTATCAATGAAACACTTACTACTAGGTATTTCATTATTATAAACAGGCTGTTCCATACGATTCCACCCGCATTTAGGTTGAGTTGCTTCTTGAATTGTATAAAAGGAATCCTTTACATCTTTTCTCAGGCTCTAGACTATCTGTTTACAAAATATCCTTTAAAAAATCTGTCATTTGGTTCAGTTATTTAGGCAAGTAATCAGATAGACAGAGTTATTTCCCCTACATGATATTACTAACTGTTCCACGTAACTTCTTCCCGTATCCAGATAAAACATAGCCTATGTTCACTGGGGATAATGTAGCTTCCTAACAGTGACGGGATTGTAAATAATTCGAATCGGTTCAGTAGTAAAGATTCCATTCAAAGACTTGAATCGACTTACCTCACTCATACCATCATTCATGACGATATCAGGGTCAGTCGCCGCAGTAGACGGTGGGTCGACATCCAGTGGTTCTACCCCCACCTCGGGTATAGACGGGCGACTCGGGCTCAGCGTCTGCGGCGTGTCTGGACAACAGAACACGTAGCCTGCTTTGTATACAATTATACTGTTCTGGTTTATAATGATTGATGAAGTGACAAATGAAGAGAATGGGTGAAAATTGTATGACGTTTAGGTGAAGAGCAGATTATATGGAGCATGTTTGGTGAAGGTCTATGTATCCCTAGAGGGCCCAACCTGGGCCAAAGCCTGCCGGAGCTGCGGGATTGTTCGCAAGAATTACTGCGGCCCTGTTACATAAAGTGCTCAAGAAAGAACATGATGGGGTGAGGTGTATGTTTAACAGTGTATTAATTAATAGCCACAACTCTATTAAGAAAGAAGGAAAGTACATAGTTGTAAGAGATCGAACTTGACTAAAATTCAGATGTCCTAAATGATTGAGTAAATATTGTACCCCCACCTCGGGTATAGACGGGCGACTCGGGCTCAGCGTCTGCGGCGTGTCTGGACAACAGAACACGTAGCCTGCTTTGTATACAATTATACTGTTCCGGTTTATAATGATCGATGAAGTGACAAATGCAAGAGGTCAAGCTGAAGATATGTATGGAGCATGTTTGGTGAAAGTCTATGTGTCCCCAGAGAGCCCAACCAGGGCTAAGGCCTGCCGGAGCTGCGGAATTGTTCGAAAGAGTTACCGCGGCCCTGGTACATAAAGGACTTAAGAAGGAACATGATGGGGTGAGGTCAGTATTTAGCTGTAGATTCATTAAAAGCCACTATTCTATTGAGAAAGAAGGAAATAAGGAGTAAGAGATCGAACTTGACCAAATTTTGGATGTCCTAAATGAGTAAATATTTCACCCCCACCTCGGGTATAGACGGGCGACTCGGACTCAGCGTCTGCGGCGTGTCTGGGCAACAGAACACGTAGCCTGCTTTGTATATCGTTATACTGATCTGGTTTATAATGATTGATGGAGCGACGAATGTGAAAAATTATGTGCATGGCAATATAGGCAAAGACGTGAAGTTTAGAGAGGAATGTATAAAGCAGTTGCTAGTTCTTATTTCACTTGACTAAATTAGACGTCCTAATTGATTTAGTCAAATGCATTAGGAAGTTCAAATTCTAAATAGAATTCGAAATCTCAAGAAATGTCACTTTGGACCGATTGAATTGTAATTAAGAAATTCTGAATTTAGTCAAGCTGAAGAAAAGTTGAATAAATGGACCAATGGACAATAGGTCGGTGAAATATGTGCTAATTAATTAAAAATGTTAATGAATGTGGACACAAACAATAACTTATTCCTCAACGTAGGTGCAAAAATAGTTAGTAACTTCGGACCTAATCGAAGAAGATAAGATAAGAGAAGTAAATAACACATTTGTGTGAAGATTCTGAATATGAACCAATTTTGCTTACTTTAACATTAGCATTCAGTTTTTGTTACATTTCATAAAGCTTTAACGAGAAAACAATAAACATACTCACCACCAACACTCATATCGCCATTCCGCTGCTGCTCCTCAACCGGAGTTTCCACATCATCCACAATAATCTGATCTTCATCCCCATCCTTATCCTTCTTCATATCAAAACTGCCTTCCAATATACTATCCGTTAACAACGTATCATTACCATTATCACTTTTATCCATACTATCTTTATTAGCTGTTTCTTCTAAAGCCTTCAAACCGAGAATGGGAACTGGGAGAGTGGAAACTGGGATTTCTGAGGGTAGGGATATGTTGGAACTGGCGATGGGGATGATGGGGTTGGGGATGGACTCGTTGAGGATGACTTTGGTGGGGGAGACTAGGGAATTCATGACTGGGTTGGGGACAGGGTTGAAGGTTTCTATTGGTGATACCTGTGGAGAGAAGTTATTTATTAGAATTATTCTGATACACGGTCATTTTGTAGTCAACAGTGCAAAGTGAGAAATGGTGTACATAACAGCATATTTGGATTATACTTGTCAAAGCCCTACATAGATTTTTTAAATTAATTTTTTGCTCAATCCTGAAATGCCACTTAATTGCCTTGTGCCAACCTTGCAAACGGCTGTGTGTATTTCTTGTATCTTATTTAAGTCTTTAACATTAGAGCCGTCACTTTATTTGTTCAGCATCACTATAATATTTAAGATTATTTCTAAATCGAGCACTGTCAACTCAAAACCAAACAGAATTCGCCTTAAAAAACTCACCCTCGTAGACAAAATCGGCCGATCATTAGAAGCCGAACAGCCATCAGCCAGCGCTTGTAACTGCGACGTATTAACAGTCGGTATAGCCGGCGCCATATCAGCCGTGCTCGTTGTCGACGTGTTGGAAGTTGCCGTCATTAACGACATACAAGTGTTCACTGACGGGAGGATCGGTATGATAGGTACCGGCGGCACTGAAAGTATAGCTACAATAAAAAAATACGCTGAGTTTGTATGTACAAAGGTTCAGCATTATTGGGTATTAACTAGGAATAAAGTTTAAAAAAAATACTGATAAATGAAATAAAATAATTATTTACAGCTCATAAAAAGTATGTCAATTGATAAATAGTATCAACTACGAAATTGTTATTAGTAAGTCACAGAAATACATAGGACGCAGTTTAGATCCTTGTGGCACTCTCTCAGATATTTGACAGAATATTAACTGAAGTACCGCTTTGAACTCAGCAAATACATCAACAATTTATACTGACATATAATTATATCAGAACATGTAAAATCTACGCTACATGTATACAGCCCAACTCGAACTTTATGTATAACCTTATCAAAAGCTTTATTCAAGTTTAAAGTTATTTTTATATTAGAATACTTACCTGTAATAGTGGTTTGTGGTTTAATAACGGGTCCTTGAGCATTTTTCGGTATAGAAAATTCTGGAAGCCACTCATTGATTGCTTGTCTGTAAAAAAAAAGAATTGAACATATATTTTTCTATACATAGTGATCATCACCCTCCTGCCCTTATCCCAAGTTTATTTGGGATCGGCGCAGAACGTTTTTGCCATACTCTTCTTTCTCCATCATTTCACAAGTAACATTCTTTAGCGATCATGAGAATATTACTTATTTACCTGAGAGCTTGTCTATGATGATAAACATGTTTGCCAAGTGTGAGCGGTGCTTCGTCTTCACACACGCCTTGCTCGCTCTCTCGCTCTAACTTTATGTCCCAGGAGACGGCTTCCACTAGATTAGGGAAAAACATACACTTATTTATCTGGAAATACTAGTCAAACTTAAAAGATTCTTTCTCATCCTCTGAGCATTTTTCCCAACTATGTTGGGGTCGGCTTACAGTCCAGACCAGTCCAAGATTCTTTCTACACTTTGATTATTAATGCAATACACGTTTACAGAGAAAGGTGTTTTTAACAAAGACGTCGAGGGTCGACATTACGAATTGGGATTTTAAAATTTCGAATTAATCATACCCTGTCCCTGTTAATTGTGAGATTAGAATAACTTTTATTTTCAAGTTCTGAAGCCAAGGTCAATAAAATACTGCCGGGCATATGTTATTGCCCTTATTTGTTTGTAAATAGACCGAAATACGAATTCTTCTATCAATTTATTCTTCCCAAGTTGCAACCCGAGGTCTATACAGACAGACTATATATAACTCACTATGAGCAGGCGCATCCAGGCTGCAGCTGGCCCAGTGCGCGAGAGTGCGGATAGGGATCATGTTGGCGTTGTACTCGCAGTTGGGGTTCGTCAGTACTCCGCGGAGTAAAGGAATCAGCTCCGGTGAACGGCCGCAGTAAGGTCCTGGAAATAGAAAAATATTATTGTGGAATTTATTTGTTTAGTGTCCTTCTAAATAAACAAAAAAATTATGAAAACCCTAGAGCCATATTTGAGCCGTATTTGAGTAGACTCAAGTACGATAGGGCTACGAAAACTAGTCTTATAGAAACAATGTATCATAATATAGTAACTTTTGCTCAAATAAATGGAAGTCATACTGAGAAACACGGCTGAAAAACACTGCCTAAAAACTAGCTTTCGATTAAAGGAAGAATGATGAACACAACGGCCAAACTTATAACAACCCTCTGTTTTGTCTTCATTTTTAAGACCTTCTTTCATAAACCATTTAAAAAACTTAAACGTTATTTCTATGCAGAGACTTACCTAAAAAGATTCGTTTCTGATCGTAATCATTAGCGTGCAAGTTGTCCCATATGACTGGCGGACGTCGAAGCACTTGCGTGATCTCTTCTATCGCTTCTGTTGTTAACACCTTCGATATCACCTTGGGACCTGGAAGAGAATTGTCATCATTATCAGAAAATTTGTTATGTGAAAGTGGCATATAAGAAGGACAAAATATGTTCTCCTTATATGGCATACTTTAGAAAGATTATTTTTACATGCTGTGTCCGACAGGGTCCATAATTGTTTATATATCAGGAACCTATATAAATCATGGTACGCAATTAAGAATTGAGAATTAAATTTAGACCTGGAAAATTTGGAACTGATTTCGTTTATTACCCCCGTCACAATTTATTCTCTTAAAGAATTTAGTTTCTTCTAATACAACAGCAAATATTGATCAGTGTCAGTCACAAGAAAAATAATGTTTATCAGATACTTGGAGGTAAATGCGTTTATAAAAATTTTGGGCCAACAAACTAGTTAGACTCAAACAAATCATTCACAAACATTTGCACAACATTGTTGGGTCCTCAAATAACAGTCAGTCTTAATTACTGCAAGACATAATAGTTATACTAGGGCATTATTATAAAGCAACTGAACTTCTACGAACTATAACACACTAGTTAACTTATAAGGATTCTCATAACACACATAGACAATAAAACCATAATCCAAAGGTCATTAACCCACCACGAAGGTTCAATAACCTATACAAAAACAATAAGAATCTAGTCGGAAACTACCCACAAGTTCCGTTAGCAACATTGCAAACATTATAAGAAATACTACGAACTATGAGTAAGCTGTGGAAAACTCGGCGCGTTCATACTTAGCTTACGTTACGTCACTGTTTGTTTACTTTATATTGATTGAAAAAAGTTATTCTATTCTATTCAGAAATGCTTCTTAGTTTTAATTTACAAAAAAAAACTGTTACTAAAAACTAGGAAGAAGTTGGGTATGAAACTATAAGTCTCACATTATATTAATTGATAGACAGTGTTTTTATTGAAAAAATCCTCTGTAGGTTTTATGATAAAATCTGTGGTAAAACATAAAATATTGTATGCCACATAAAAACAACAGCAAGCTCAATATTTTTTATAGAACATCTCAACTTATTTATATAATTTATTTTCCATTGTGACGTATGCTAAGTATGTTAGCAGTGGTCGACCTTTTCCATTCAGTTAGCGCCCACATGGCCACATTATTAGCAGGTTATTTATTTACTACGACTTTATATGGGTAACAGTTACTCCTTACCGTATGTATAAGTACTCTTTACAAGATTAATTTATGTAAAAACGTTACATTTTTATCATGACTCTGCTGAAGTAATTTAGAAAATTATCTTAACTTACATCAAAGTTCATATATCACAGGATATGAATATAACGAATTATATCAGACTAACTGTGCCACTATAATGGTGATTTATACTGTGTGTGTATGTAGTCTACGAAGCAGTTATTTTTGTTTTATGTGGCTAAGACTGGGTGGAGCGAAGTTCTTGCTGATGAGAAAAGTGTTGAGGTACTCTGACGTACAGCTCTGGCTCTGACTGTGAGGTACAGCTGCTGACTGGGTGCAGAAGTACTGTATACACTCACCAGTCCACATGATGTCGATCTGCTGCGACAGCTTGCTGCCCAAAGTATTGAGGTACTCCGAGCTGCTGACTGAAGGCACGGCGCGGGTGGAACAGTACTGTGTGGGGCATAGCAGGAAGCGGGGACAGCCTAGATGCTGGTGGATCTCGTTTGTTACTGATACCTGGGGATAAATGGGTTATTTTTAACTGAAATCCTAAAGTTATTTTTAGTTTTTTTTTTTTAATTACCGGTATGACACAGGTCTTATTAGGTCATTTGCTTACTATTTAAAACATGGGGCCTATTAAGCGTTTGTTACCATTTTGAAATATTGGGCTAGATCTAAACCCAGGGATACCTACCAATTCAAGACAGCAACTTCTTTAAAGGGCCAATTTTTTTTAAAGTTAAAAATCGCAAGTAGTATCGAATTATGAACAAGTATAATTTTATAAACAAATGATGACAACAAAGGTGTTCAATAAAGGACTTTTGTAGTATTATTTCTATCCAAATAAAACCAAATAAAATCTAGCCTAAGTAAATGCATATTGCTATGAATACACCTGATATTGCAGATAACAGAACCGGTTTCAAGCGGCCTAGTATTATGAAGGCCGTTGCCTAGCAACGTCGCCTACTAAGATGTTTAATCATGCATCGTTTTAAAATTAAATGACTCACACTGGATTTGAAAAACCTATTTATTTATAGATTTTCTTATTTGACATTACCCCTATACAAGTAACAGTATTTATGTATCACTTAGATACCTGAACTTTATGATTACAAATCTAAGCAGCTCTATAATTTCAAATAATTAACTGCTTTTTAAATGCAACTTAGCATAGCTGCAGCCATTTCACCCGCTCAGGGAACTTCATCTATAGCTACATTATTACCTATATTACTGCTCTCGTTCGCCTTTGAAGAAGTAACATTCAAACTCACAAACATTTACTTTTATAATATTAGTGATGTAAATAACACTATGTAAATGTACTTACTTGTGCATGAGCAAAGCTCTGGAATATCTGTTTGTCTGCCTCACTCATCTCCGGCTCAATGTCATCGAACAGCAGCGCGAAACATGTACAGCCGAATTGGGACACCTTGAATAGAACAGATAATTTGAATTACAGTACGTAAATATCTTATAACAAGAAGCTAGCCAGGTAGTAACGAAATATAAAGTATTGAAAAATCTGTACATAACTATGGCATTTGCTATGCAGATAATTTATAATAGTAACTTCAGCTCTTGCCAAATAACTTAGAGTGTCTGAACTTAGCAATTTGTCAAGTCAATAAAGACCACCAGCAAAGCTTCTTGACAAGATTTGGACAAAAAAATGTGCACAGCTACTTCTAATTATGGAGCTAATAAATAGTGGAAATAATAAATAGGCCGACAAGTGTATACTTAAAAAATACGCCTCAAATGGTATTGAGATAGAACTTATTGAAATTTCAAGCGTACCTGTTCCAACTTCCTCTTAAGCGTAGTAATCTCCTTCTGACTACTGTACGTTATATCCAGTCCCGGAGACAAAGCATAACAGAATATTATCCCCTGGTCTTTAGCAGCCGTGATGAGTGAGGTGAGATGTTCAGCTTCCTCCACGGTGTACAGCTCTCGCCAGTAGGCTCTGTGCTTGTAGTCGTCCTTGGGAGCGTACACGTACATGTCCATGCCCCATTTTTTGAGCCTGCAGAGAAAAAGTTAGGGGATTTTGACCTGGTGTTTTGTTGGGGTCATCTTCCAGTCTCAACTGACGAAGCTGAGAAAGCTGAGAGGGCCTCTGGCTCTGGTAAATAAAAGGCCTACGATGGAACACGATGATGAAACACTCACCGCTGCTAACCCTCAGCGGGAGTGGCCATTTGATGATTTTTGACGTCGTAAAAAAAAAGTATTTTATATGGAGAGATGGACCTATCCTGCTCTGGGTTGCCCAGGTAACTGGGCAACTGTATACCCCTTGATAAGACTGGTTGTAGGACTTTCTAACCTGGTAACTTTGCCAAAGATGATCAAATGACAGCCAAGATCTACCAATTTAATATGCCTTCCTATCCGAAGCATGGAGGAATCGGACACCTATCCAGGGACCAACCGCGCAAAGAACATATATGATTAATCTACCTGGCTGTGCTTAAGCAAAGGATGACTGCTGCGCAAGGTTAAGTTGCAACCTTGTGCTTATTAAACAAACATGTAACAAAATACTAATTCATAGCCAGTGTCTGTGGTTTAGTATCCTATACTTTGTTAGTGTTCTATTGACTTAATTATCATTTACAAAGATAATGTAAATACAATATACATTAGTGCAGTAAAACATTTAAAAAATTCCATCTGAGTCACAAGACAGATGCACTTGGCTATACAAATATTTTCAATAGCTTATTGACAAAAAATTGTGTATGCATATAGTGGGATAATATTCTGTAAACCTGTTGTGACATCTTTAAATTTAGCATGAATGTCAAAAGGATGTAAATAACAATTAATTAGTGATTTTTAAAATTAAAGTAAACTGAGCTGTTGACGGTCATACAACACATAAAACTTCTTAATTTATAATTCAAAAGCTAATTTAAAAGAGATTCATGACAGCATGTCTGCTTGAATAATAAACTAACTTGACAATTAACAACATATTGTGATATGGTACACCTTTGGTACGCCGAGAGGATGTAGGTTTCCATATTCAAACAATAAAACCTGTACTGTATATTGAAAGTATGTTGAAATATCATCACTACTTATAAGAATCAGGTTGGATAAGCATTAAAAATTAAAAAGTATGCCAGCTTGCTTTAGCAGGAATGCAGAATACACTTTCACTTTTGTATTTAACATGACTCATAAATTGTTTATGTTTATAACAATATTGCTTTATCTTTTGATATAGATAATTAAGTTTATATGAAGTGAAAACTATCATAACAATGGTTAGTAGAATATAACTTAATCGGCCAACAGATTCATTCAGGTATCAGTAGAGTAACCAATTTCTTAAAGCAAGGTTTAGCCTCAATAGGTCTCTCTCAATCTGTTGGAACTTCCAAATTGGTTTTAGAAAGAATTTCTACAGAATATCCTAGCTATAAATAGGTTGTTTATGTTATCACTTATGTGGACTTAGTATACATTTGACGTGTATAAATACTAATTCATTGCTTATTTTGTTTCCAAGGCAAAAATTATAGAGAGTAATCAAATAAATATAGATTAACGCATTAATTATTGCGACTTAAAACAGCAGGTGGTCTGAATCAACAGAATATTTATGATTTTCCAAAATGTTGTGAAAAGCCTTTGACATATAAATCATTAACGTAAATAGGTTATCAAAAACAATACTTACTTTTGAAACAAATCTTTCCTTTGTTCAGTAGTCCACGGTCGTCCGTAAAAGCCTGTAATAGTGAAGTTTTAGGTCATTCACTCCATTGCAAACTTATATAGAAAATGTATAATACGTACAACGTACTTATTACATATTTACTCGTCAAAATAACTAGTTTTACCTTCAACAACACCGCAAATGAAGTCCTTTCGATTAGAACTCGGCTCGTCCGGCGAACTTTCAGTCATATTTACTAGTAAATTAAAGATTTACTTCGCAAAATGCAAGAGTGTTACTGATAAAATTTCTTTCGAGGTAATAATAGAATATTTACACGTCCAGCACTGTCTCACTAACAGACAGCGGCAGTGTAAATAACTGTATTATCAATTTCTTAACTTTAGAGCATCGGTTGACCTGTAACAGGCGTAAATTATTGAATTACTTTACTCCCGAATAGAAATCTCTCGGAGATTATCATGATGTGTCAAACGGATGGGTTCGTTTAGTGTCTGCTTTGTGCTATATTAAAAACTTTCTATTTTTATAGATTTCATTTAATATAGCGACTGAATTACTCAAACATGTTTTATCACCGCCATATATTAAATGAGATAGATGGTTGATAAATTCGACGTCGTTGTAGTTATAAAAAAATAATAATCAAATCTTAGAAAGTGAGTACGTGACTTATAAAAAACCTACGATTTTAATTTATTTATGAACGCTTCTATTGCGTTCCGAAATAAAATACTGGTGGTGACAGATTTAAGATTTAATTGCTATTTTTTTTTATTATGCAAGACAATGAATCTAATTTATTATTAGTATTGGGTTGGACATGATTTTTTTCAGGTTTACGTGTTTAACAAAATAAATATTCACTCAAAACTAAACACGTTTACGAAATGGTAATAACATTGAATCTATGGCTGGCAACCCGAAACTAGTGCGCCTTTTTTAAATAAATGAAAATGGTGAAAATGTTGTACGGTTAACGGTTTCAGGGTTCATTAAAACGTAAAGATAAAATTAAATCAACAATGCACACATTTGAAGTATTCGTTTATTTTATGTATATTTCACAATTTCATTTACAAAGATAAGATTCAATAATACTGATAGAGGTGACTGATGAGTGCAACTGTAAATCTAAAATTATTCATATTTATTCACAATAGCAGTATAATATAGGTAGGACAGAATTTCAGAAATTCTCGTCACTTAAGTAACTTCAATAGTGCTATCAATTAATGACTAGAACATTTTAATACTGACATATTGGAATATTTACTTAATATCTATAAACTAACAATATTTATGTACAAACATTTTCACATAATTTCGTCATATTTACAACAAATTGTTAACATTTCAAATTTGGATACAAGCTACAAAAACCCGACAGAGAATTTTGGTTAGTTCTTATGGCATACATTAGCGCGCGGCAAGATTAGACACCTTTTGCGGTACGAACTATAGATGTACCTATAAGGGCCGATTCACACAAATCATTGAAGTCTCAGTTGTTATTTAATACTTTTACACAATGCATGGAGCAATTAAAATTTGATGTTATAAGTTATACAAACATAAATGCTCTCACCACACCTAAGGTTTTTATAGCTGAACTTTTATTGAAACACAAAAAATACTGAGATCTACTCACGATTCTACAACGGATTGCAGCACTAAGCATAAAATCCTTATTTATAATATTGGTTCATACTTTTGGAATACTTAGTTCAATAAATCAAAACACATTTTTTTAAAGTCTCTTCCGATTCAACATGGCGTTTGTGGTCGCCATGACAGTTTTGTTTCAGTTCAATAGTAGACGGCGGAGAGGCCGCACCTCTGCAAGTGTCAGCCGAGCATGCCTCCTGACATGTTGCCGTGGACCCTCATGTGCCGGTTCAGGTTGCCGGATTGGGAGAACCTGACGAGCAGAAATTAAATGATCTTAGTATCACTAGCTTTGATTGTAAAATCTATGAGTAGTTATTAAAAAGGGATGTTAAGAGCATTTTTTCTAGATACCTCATGTCATTAGCCCTGGAAAATCTAAAGCCGAATAAAAGGAAAAGCACGAATGATTTGATGATTTTTTACCCCTTAAAAATCACACAAAAATGGAACCCCTTGAAAGAAATAGGTACAATGTTTTTGTTTGTTACCTCAATAAACATAATTTGCACTGGTACGGTTTCTCTCCGGAGTGAATACGTAAATGCTTCGTCAGTGTCGAACTATCCGAGAAGGCTTTCTTGCAGGATCTGCATCTGTTAATCACAAAGAAGATAAGTTTAATACAAAGCTGAGTAATGATTGTAAAGTGGTTAGATAATTTTATTAAATACACTACACAGGTATAAAAATACACATTTGTATAGAAAAGAACTATGAATATTAAATAAAGGGTCTGGAGACCAATCCCCTGCATCTTCGATTGCTAATGTAGGGAAAAAATCAAAAACTTACTGGTAGGGTCGTTCTCCAGAATGTGTTCTCATGTGTGTAGTGACGCTAGAACTCTGGCTGAACCGACGATCACATATTGGACACCTAGGGGCAAGACAAGATACAATATTTTCAAACTAGAAAGAAAAATTGAGAAACTGTTTTCAAAGTCAATTAAAAAGGGGAAATATACGTGGGCATACCACCTATATGCACAAAATGTTTTTCACTTTAAATAGTGCCTACAGCTAAGCAGTGGAAACCCTGCCTGAGTATGTGTTTCCTTATAAATACAACCTAAAATTCTTCAAGTCATGACTGAAAAGGTTACATCTAAGCAAGCATACTCCATTTAAGACCACATCACCACTAAGGTGAGATAGTGGTCAAACGCGTGCCTATCATCAATCCAAATATTGTTACACCTATTTTATACATTGTAGAATGCAAATAAATAATATGAATAAATCCTAGTAAGCATCGCTTTTCAACTCACCTAAAAGGTTTCTGACCAGTATGCGTCCTAACATGGGCAGTCAGGTTAGCAGCTTGCGAGAAACTCTTGTTACAATCACCACATCGATAAGGTCTCTCTCCAGAGTGCGTCCGAAGGTGGGTCTTCAACGTGCTGGGCCTGGCGTACGTCTTCCCGCAGATACGACATAGGTTTGGCTTCTGTTCGTCGTCTTCTGAGCATGTGCTGAGAGCTCCCACCTTTAAAAAAATTGTGTTAATATTAGTAAGGGCTGCATGGTCAAAAAAGGTTGTCGGCACATGCATCCGATATGGCTGAAAATCCACATAGGTAGGAGTTCATTCACATTTAATGCATTCATTATATTCCATTTCATGAAGGTGTGTATGAAGTGTAAAAGGTATTACATAAGAAATTATATAAAGATGTACGTAGGGGGAGTATATAGTTACATACATAGAAATTACATAGGGTGCATAAACCTACATACCTAAATTAATACATAAGGGATCATATCAGAGGAGTACATAGATGTATATTGTGCGGATCACAATATTTTGAGAGCTTACGATCTCGCGAGATAGATAATACCTATAATATAACACAGATATATAAACAAACTTCCCCGCTTACCGGCACTTTTCCCGAAGAATTAACACAGGCCGCATACCCATACTCTTGCGGATGCATTTGCCCCTGATTGAGAATATACCCGCTGCCCATATTCTGTTCTTTCTGCGTCTCTTGCGCATACAATTTCGGTGGAGGCCTCTTTAGACTCTGTCCCAAACCTTTCTGGTTAGCAAAATTTGGTTTCTGCTGAAATAACGAGTAGTTCGGGTTTGGTTTCTGAGGGTTTTGCAGTAAAGGTTTGAAGGTCGAAGTGGCCGTGATGAGGGGGTCACTCTGATTAGGCGCGCGGAAGTCGGCGGTGAAGGAGTAAGTGGCTGAAGGGTAGGAAGACGAGCTGATCACGTTCTGCGTTTGAGGGTACACCACGTTCACTGATGGCGTTGATGCGTTCTGGTTCCATTGCATCTAGAATAAATGATTAAGTAAAAGTTAATAAAATCGGAAATGTAAAGGTTTAGCACGAGTTTCTGAAATAGCCCTATTCTTTTCTCTTGTGATTGTAAAATAATATGCAGCATTA